>NW_011495031.1:2077727-2121890 GCF_000754665.1 Bison bison bison
TTCTCCTCCTGCCCCCAATCCCTCCCAGCATCAGGGTCTTTTCCAATGAGTCAACTCTTTGCATGAGGTGGCCGAAGTACTGGAGTTTCAGCTTTAGCATCAGTCCTTCCAATGAACACCCAGGACTGATCTTCTTTAAAATGGACTGGTTGGATCTCTTTGCAGTCCAAGGGACTCTCAAGAGTCTTCTCCAACACCACAGTTCAAAAGCATCAATTCTTCGGCGCTCAGCTTTCTTCACGGTCCAACTTTCACATCCATACATGACCACTGGAAAAATCATAGCCTTGACTAGACAGACCTTTGCCCCTCAAATATATTCATGGCCTAATTTCTGGAATCAGTGAATATGTTACCTCACCTGGCAAAAGGGACTTTGCAGATGTGATTCGGGTTAAGGACCCTGAGATGAAGAGATTACCCTGGATTATTCAAGTAAAGCCAAGCTAATCATGAGGATCCTGAAAAGCAGAGAACATTTTCCAACTAAAGCCAGTCTTTAGTTGTGGAAGGTGTGATTCTGGAAGAATGTCAGAGAGATGTAACTCTACTGTCTTTGCAGATAAAGGAAGGGGCCACAAGCCAAGAAATGCAAGTAGTCTCTTAAAGCTGGAACAGGTGAGGAAAGGAATTTCCCCCAGAGCCTTCAGAAGGGAAAGCAGCTCTGTTGACATCTTGATTTTAACCCAGTGAGACTCATGTTTGACTCCTAACCCACAAAACCATAAAATAATACATTTGGGTTTTTTTAAGCCATTAAATCTGTCATAATTTGTTTTGGCAGCAATCCAGAACTAATTCACCACCAAAGTAACATGTGTTTATCTTAAAGATTTTGGAAATTAGGGGAAACATTATAAAAAGCAACAAAAATCACCCAGAATTCTACTATCCTGCGGTATTCACTATTAACTGTTCAGAGTATATTCTTCTAGTCTTTTCTTACAAAATTAAAGCACACCTTTAACCAATCTGTTTTTAAAAGCACAAATATAGGCATTTCCTGATCAAATGAAATCATGTGTTATTTTTATAATCTGCTTTTCTTCTGTATTGTGTGAATATTTTCCTGTTACATATTTTCCATAGCAGTGTTATTCAGGTTACATAATATTCCATCTCATAATTGTAAGATCAAAATTACATTTAAAATCTTTTAAAATTATGTTGCATTCACATAAAGTTGTAACTACAGATTATATATGAATACATGTATATGTTATAATGCAACTGTATTGTATTTACTTATAAACCTGTGCCAGCATATATTACCACTAGTTATTTTTCCATCACCTTAGAAATATCAAGTTTATCTTTCCATCACCTTGCCTTTTCAGTTGCCATTCAAAGACCTTCCTATTCAGATGTTGAGATATATCACCCTGACCTATGATTTGTCATGTGCTGGCCAGCAGGTGTCAAAATAGAAAAGGTCAAAAGGTCTGTGGACTACCTCAATACAAGCTCACATATTGTACTGCATAGCTTAGTTATATCTAGCTTACCAGAGCCTTCCTCTGAAAAGCAGAGTTAGTTCAATTTTCCGTCTAAGATAGGATTCCACTGAACTTCATCTCTTGCAGAGGGTAATCCAAACTTTGCCTACATTGTTCCAGTAACTAAAAGCATTCAATAGCATTAGACAGCTTATTCACGTGAGGGAAGCTCTTATTAATAGAAAATATAACCTCCTATCAAACCCTCCTGTCCCCCCTTTAGTCTTTCCCCACTGATCTTGTTGACCCTCAGAAGCAACACACAATAACCCTATACCCTCTTCTCCAAAGTAGCTCTTCAAATATTTGAATATAGCATTTATAATGTTGACATGTATGAATCTCCTAAAAGAATGTTGGGACTTTGAGATCATGGCTGAATGGTAGTGAAGTGTGGTTTTGCTTAAAGATGAGTTGTTTGAACATTCTGTTGCCAATATTCAGAGAAATGTCCATCAAGTAATTCACTTATAATTTAGAAGGAAACAAACAGAGCAATTTCTTTCTCTCTCTCTCTCTCTCTCTCTCTCAGAGCTTCATTTGCTGCTGCTGCTGCTGCTGCTAAATCTCGTCAGTCGTGTCCGACTCTGTGCGACCCCATAGACGGCAGCCCACCAGGCTCCTCTGTCCCTGGGATTCTCCAGGCAAGAACACTGGAGTGGGTTGCCATTTCCTTCTCCAATGCATGGAAGTGAAAAGTGAAAGTGAAGTCGCTCAGTCGTGTCTGACTCTTAGCGACCCCATGGACTGCAGCCCACCAGGCTCCTCCATCCATGGGATTTTCCAGGCAAGAGTACTGGAGTGGGGTGCCATTGCCTTCTCCTCAGAGCTTCATTTACTTGGGTCTAAATTTTGAAATCCTGAAGATACAAAAAATATTCCCAGAAAGCTGGAGTTAAAAATGATTTCCCTTCATGGAAGACCAGGCACTATGCAGGGATGAATCTTTCTAGGGGATCATGTGCTAGGAATGGGTAGAGGAAAATGGACAAGACTGTCTGGTTTTATGTTACTCTGTTCCCACTCTGTTACTCACCTAGCCTTGATTGCAGTTCTAGTAAAACATTCCAATCTTGTCTCAACTGTTTTCTAGGTGTTCAAATAAGGATCATAAAGCCTCTTCAGTGGTTGAAAGGCAGAATTATCCTCCTGGCAGCAGTACTTAGCAAGAGAGCTTTAAGGTAAGGATTGCAAATAAGCGTCATCTTTAATGCCAACAGCAATCAATTAGTAGTGGCTGTCTGGAGTACTGTTGAGAAAGACTCTGAGGCTATGTCCAGATTCAACCGAAAAGAATGCTTATCAATCACTGCTATAGATCATGAATAGGAAGAGGGAGCAGCAACAGAGATGAATGATGAGTACCATCCTTGCCCTAAAGGAAGTTGCACTTCAAAGAACAAGGGTTGCAACCTTGAAGGATCTAAGTTTTCTTTGATTAAGAAAGAAAACTTTCATTAAGAAAGCAAATATAATAAGGAAGCCATCACCTTACAATTTTACACTATAATTTTTCTAAGACATTTGCCAGTATTTCCTTCAAATGCTCATCACTCAGCATGGTTTTCGGGCTTCCCTTGTAGCACAGTTGGTAAAGAATCTGCCTGCAATGCAGGAGACCTGGGTTCAGTTCCTGGGTCAGGAAGTTCCCTCGGAAAAGGAAATGGCAACCAACTCATTCCAGTATTCTTGCATGGAGAATACCATGGACAGAGGAGCTTGGTGGGCTATAGTCCATGGGGTTGCAAGAGTCGGACACAACTTAGTGACTAAACCACCAGCATGGTCTTCAGGTCTTTTGACATCTAGATTATCTTCCATAGGCATACCTTCTAAAATGTTATACCCAGAACTCTCTAGAAAGTGGTGGAGTTGGAAACAACACAGCTGAATATACCCACCAAGTAACACTGAAAACAAGGAAAGAGAATTAATACCACAAAGCATAAAAGTTAGCCTCAAACACTTCTATCAAATGCATGGAAAATCTAACAAGTATGGCACTTCTAAAAAGGAGAAGCAGGAAAAAGCTTAAAATTGCCCCAATGGCAGAAGCTCTGGTGTGAGGATAAACATATTTTTATTCTGGGTTTGTTTTTTTTTATAATTGTTTTATTTACTCATTTTGCCTCCTAGATTGGAGTAACCTGAGAAACATAGTTTGCTTACTAAAGAGTGACTTCATTTCTGAACACCAACATCTTTCTTTAAGTTATTCACTACACATTTTATTCCTATACATTATAAAAGAGAGATATTAAACATTAGATCAAGCTTGTTACTTCTGTTAGATTATTTATATCTTTAGTGATTCTTAATACACTATTTTAATTTTTTAAATTTATTTTTATTATTTATTTTTGGCTGCACTGGGTCTTTGTTGGTGCCCATGGACTGTCTTTAGTTGCCGTGAATGGGGGCTTCTCCTCGTTGCAGTGTGCAGGTATCTCATTGTGGTGACTTATCCTGTTGTGGAGCACAGACTGTAGGCATGCAGGCTCAGTAGCTGTAGCACACAGATTTAGTTACTCCAAGCCATGTGAAATCTTCTCTGACCAGGGATCGAACCAGTGTCCCCTGCATTGGCAGGCAAAATCTCATCCACTGTGCCACCAGGTATTCTGTTTTTTTTTTTTTTAAGATTGATAATTTAACAACCATTGCAGAAAAAAATAGGCAAAATACTTTATTAAGTAATGTTTAAGAAATAAGACTTATTTGGGGGCTTCCCTGGTAACTCAAGGGTAGAACATCTGCCTGTAATGCAGGAGACCATCTACAATGCAGGAGAGCTGGATTGATCCCTGGGGTCAGGAAGATCCCCTGGAGAAGGATGTGACAATCCACTCTAGTTTTCTTGCCTGGAAAATCACATGGACAGAGGAGCCTGGTGGGCTATAGTCCGTGGGGTCACAAGAGTTGGACACGACTCAACGACAAAACCGTCACCACCAAGAAATAAGATTTATTTGTAAAGAAATGTAATAGAGTTTTGTATATATTAAATAACCTTAAACACAATTATAAATGTTCAACATATTCTTGGACTATTCTATTTTTCTACCTGTCCAATTATTTTTCCAGTGTGCTTGAAACCAAAAGATGTAGAACTGAATGAAGTTCAGAAGTGTCCAGTCTTCCTTTGGAGAACTATATGGTGTC
Source organism: Bison bison bison (assembly GCF_000754665.1). Classification (NCBI taxonomy): domain Eukaryota; kingdom Metazoa; phylum Chordata; class Mammalia; order Artiodactyla; family Bovidae; genus Bison; species Bison bison. The sequence goes on from NW_011495031.1 coordinate 2,082,386, forward strand.
TAATTAAAAGCTGTGCTGTTCGAAGACCTCTTGTGGTCCCAGCAGACACTTGGAAAGTCATGGGGTTTTGTGCTTGATGTTTTGTTTTGTTTTGACTTGTTTGTTGTTTTTATTGAAGTTTGGCTGATTAAATCAAGCTCTCCAAATAAAACTGCCTCTCTAGAAGATTCTAATAAGAAACCATATTGAGTCCTAGCTAAATTCTAATAGTTTAGCCTGCCACCTGACCGCTACTCAGCCTAGCATACCAGCTGGTAGGTGAAAATTGACTGTGAGCTGGGGAAATTAAATTTTTCCTGCACTTTTTTATCAGATAACTTCTCTCTCTCCCCAACTCAGCCATGACCCAGTACTATCTTATTTATGCAAATTGTAGATGACGTGTCTAAACTAGGAGGACGTAAGAGAAACGAGGTGCCAAATAAAGACTAGGAGGTCAAACGTGTCAGTAATAAAAGCATTTCTTCAGTCCTGCTCATCAGTCCAAAACTGTGAAGCCTTGGTTTCAAGAGTGCAGATGTTTTTCAACAAAGTAAGAGCATTTGGTACATTTTTGGCAGATGGCAAGATAAAGTCCATTTGCTTAAGAAGCCACTCCTTCTTTGATGTGGGTAATTATGACCTCTTGGGGCGCATACCAGCCTTATCAAAATCCATCTGGGTTGTGCTTTCTCTTGTAAAAATGCCTCCTGTTGCTTTACTATTAGTGTTGCTTTCATGCCAACAGTGTTCCTGACACTGTATGATCCCTGGAAGACAGAGTTCTGCATCAGTGACTTGAAACTTAAATAAGACAGATTCAGAAATTGAGTCATAAAACTACAGGTGAGAATGTGGGAAGATTTGAAGATTGCAAGTTTTGCTTTCCTGTTTCTTCATCTTTCCTTGCATTATCCATTAATCCATACAGTTAATTTTTTTCTCCTTACTTTTTTCCTGTGTTACAGGATAAAACTTGCTGACTGAAAGGGGGAAATTTTTTCCAAAAATACCAAAGTACATAAAGAAGAAATAGAAATTTCCTTTTAACAGTCTAGTGCTAATGATGAGGTGTGTGTTATTCCAGATTTTTTTCATATGTATAACTATACATGACTTTCAGTGTTGGTATTTAAAAAAAAAAAAAAGGCAGCTTTACACAGAGACAGTTACACAAAACAGCTTTTATAAAAATTTTTAGTAGAGAAGCTTTAAGTCAGCCTGATAGATTCAGAGAAAAAGAACCAAAGCATTAGTATGGGCAATAAGAATAGAGAACATGGAACTAGAAGAAGGGAGATATGTCTAAAGCGATCAAAAAATGAAGAATTAAAAGAGGACTTCACTGTAGTCCAGAAAATTAAACAGGGGTTCAGTCAATTCAGTTCAGTTGCTCACTCAAGTCCGACTCTTTGCGACCCCATGGACTGCAGCACACCAGGCTTCCCTATCCATCACCAACTCCTGAAGCTTGCTCAAACTCACGTCCATCTAGTGAGTGATGCCATCCATCTCATCCTCTGTCATCCCCTTCTCCTCCCACCTTCAATCTTTCCCAGCATCAGGGTCTTTTCCAATGAGTCAGTTCTTCACATCAGGTGGCACAAAGTATTGGAGTTTCAGCTTCAGCATCAGTTCTTCCAATGACTATTCGGGACTGATTGCCTTTAGAATTGATTGGTTGGATCGCCTTGCAGTCCAAGGAGTCTTCTCCCACACCACAGTTCAAAAGCATCAATTTTTCAACACTCAGCTTTCTTTATGAGCCAACTCTCACATCCATACATGACTACCATACATGACTACATGGCTTTGACTAGACAGACCTTTGTTAGCAAAGTAATATCTCTGCTTTTTAATATGTTGTCTAGGTTTGTCATAGCTTTTTTTCCAAGAAGCAAGCGTCTTTTAATTTCTGTATACAGAATTTCTGTATACTGTATAATTTCTATACAGTCAGCAAAAACAAGTCCGGGAGCTGACTGTGGCTCAGACCACAAACTCCTTATTGCAAAATTCAGACTTAAATTGAAGAAAGTAGGGAAAATCACTAGAACATTCAGGTATGACCTAAATCAAATCCCTTACGATTATACAATAGAAATGACAAATAGATTCAAGGGATTAGATCTAATAGAGTGCCTGAAGAACTATGCATGGAGGTTCGCGAATTATACAGGAGGCAGTGATCAAGAGCATCCCCAAGAAAAAGAAATGCAAAAAGGCAAAATGGTTTTCTGAAGCGGCCTTACAAATAGCTGAGAAAAGAAGAAACGCTAAAGGCAAAGGAGAAAAGGAAAGATATATCCATATGAATGCAGAGTTCCAAAGAAAAGCAAGGAGAGATAAGAAAGCCTTCCCCTTAGTGATCAATGCAAAGAAATAGAGGAAAACAATAGAATATGAAACAGAGGCTACAAAAACAATAGAAAGAAAGGAAAGATGTCTACTTTATTCACAGTGGTATACCCAGGGCCTAACACAGTAGATGTTCAATAAATACTTACCTACTAAAGTGAATACCCCAAATCTCACTTCTATTGTGTAGCTTAGATCAAATGAGAACCCAGGAAGGAAGGGACACATTTACAGTCATTAAAGAGACAAGAAATTAGCTCAAGGAAAGCATTTGATAATGAAAAAGAATTCACATTCGATACTGACTTTTACACGTGGAAGAAAAAGCGTATAAAGTATATGAAAAAGGCAATCTGGAGCAAATGCAGTTGGTGATTTTGTCAGACACAGAGGGAAACTCTTAAGTATTTGTTAGGGAAGACAGTCAGACAAGCTGAACTGGGAAGACAGGAAACAAAGGGACATGTTTGGAGTCTCAGCCTAGGCCAGACTTTTCCTATTGGGTTATTTTACTCATTTTCAACCTTAAGAGGGAAGGATTCACTATATCCATTCAAGATATGGAAAGTGAAGTTCAGAAATGTTTAGTGTCCCAAATCTCTCAACTATTAATAATATGTAATTATTCATCAATTTTCAAACCAAGGCCTTAGTTCTCTAAGCCCAAGCCTCATTCTAAGAGATCAAAACTTACTCCAGAGCAGTAGGTGGGAATGAACCTATCAGACTGATAGATAGTAGCATAATGTCTCAAGCTTCCCAGGTAGCACAGTGGTAAAGAATCTGCCTGCCAAGCAGAGATTGCAGTTGGATCCCTGAGTCAGTAAGATCCTCTGGGGTAGGAAATGGCAACCCACTCCAGTATGCTTGCCTGGGAAATTCCCTGGACAGAGGAGCCTGGCGAGCTACAGTCAGTGGGGCCGCAAAGGGTCAGGCACAACCGAGCACATCACATAGCAGCAGCATAGCATCTTGCTGCTTGTATGAGGACATAGGGACCATTATCACTGGCATCACCTGGAGTCATAACCCTGGGCCCCGCTCCAGAATTAGTGAGCCCGCATCTGCATGTTAACAGATCCCGGGTTGTCTGTATGCATCTTAAAGTTTGAGAAGCACTCATATAGACCATCGTATTACCTGGAACTCGGCACCACCTATGTGGGGGAATTTTAAGAATTTTCTAGGTTTCCCTGGTGGCTCAGATGGTAAAGAATCTGCCTGTAATGCAGGAGACCCAGGTTTAATCCTTGGGTCAGGAAGATCCCCTGGAGAAGGGAATGGCTACCCACTCCAGTATTTTCTACAACTGAAAAGCCTGTAAATACTGAGAAGCTATGTTCCACCTGGTCCCTAGAAAATTGCATATGGGGCCCTCTTTAATTACTTCATCCTTGTTATGTACATATTGGTAAGTTCATAGGGTGGAACAGAATAAAACAAGTCCAAGCCACAATTGTTCCAGTTTGGCATAGAGTGAGCAACGCTTCTCAGCAGCATCAAATGAAAAGACAATTTCCCACCCAAGTTCATTCTGCTCCTTTCTATCCAAACATGTACAACAGCCAATTTTAGTTCCATCTCTACTGCTTAGACCTCAAAAACAACCCCTCACAGACTGCACGTCATGTGGGAATGGTAAAGTGTTTGCTTTGGAAACCCGCCCTGCGTTTCTATGAACTGCTGAGGCTTAGGTAACCAAGATCCAGAAGAGCAAGGGTTTCATTCTAGTGTGGTCCCTCCCACGTTCTCACCCACAAGATGCAGCTGGCTCTGGACACCTGAACAGTATAGAGTTCTCCAGGCTTCTGTCATCAGCTACCCAATGGCCTTGTGAAAGCCTCTTGTCCTTCCTCTTTCCTGTGCCTCAATTGCTTCATCTGTAAAATGGACCTCACCTAGTTCACAGGGACACTAGGAGAATTAATTAGTGTTTGTAAAGCACTGAGTTTCCCTAGATGAAAGTAGCTATATAAGTGTAAATGATTATCATTATCATTATTATTGTTATTACATAAAGTATGGATGACAGATTAAGGATGGGATTATATGTCAACCTCCTGGGGATGGTTGATTTCTGGATAAACAGAAAGGGTTGTAGACTGTTATTATCTACCCTCTTTTCCCATGTCTGTTCAGGGATTCACTACCATGTTTGCTAGGCTAATAATGCAGAAAGAATTCCTTTCACCATTGAATTCAATAAGATGGAAATGACTGAAGACTAGAAAATCCTGTGAGCTATATATCTGCAGGATCAAGTGGATCCTGCTACCCATGGGAATTGTGATCATCCAGTGAATAAATATAGACACAATTCTAAACCTAATCTACCACTGAGCCAAAAGACCAAGTCAGTCCAAATAAAAGTTTGCATTTTCCTTTCAGACATACTATAAAGGAAAGTATGAATAAATGCTAAGAGAAGTCTAAATCTCCCCCAGATGATCTCACCGTACAACAAAGTTAAGGAAATCTGTGCGGGATTAAGGCCACTTCTGTTCACTCTGAATAAAATTGAATCAGCCTCATAGCATATGTTCAGTCCTTTCCATTTGCTAGGACTTGGCCCTGTAGGGTGTGTGTGTGTGTGCGTGTGTGTGTGTGTGTGTAACTGGACTGGAAGTCCCAGATGCCAGCCAGGCAGAGCTGCCCATGAAGAAACTAGGGACTTTGCGGGGAATAGCTAAGTAAGAGGCCCTTCGTGTGGGGTCCCACATTCCTGGGTGTCTATGGGTCTATGAACTCCCTGAAATAATAGCCTGAAGGCTTTTATGTCTCTGTGAATTTTTCCAGGGAGAAGGATCACTGCTTTTAGAAATTTTCAACAGATTCTGTGACCTAAAAGGATTACAATCCAAATGCCTTCCTCCCACTTATCTCACTATTCTTGGACATACTCGATTTCAGTTCCCCTGAAGCCCTAACTCACACCACTGCCTGATATGGAAGTGATATAGCTGCATCTGATTTCCCCAGCAATTCTTCTTGTATGCTGATCATTCTTAGAAATCAGTTTGATAAAGTCGACGTGAGCCCTATAACCTGAATCTGGTTCTGATTTCTGTTTAGTTAGGGACACTTTGTTGTTCCACACCTTTCTCCATTTGGAATAACATTTGTGTTCTGCTCTCAAGTTTTTGACTAAACATCTAATGCTTATACAGTTGATTTAACTGCCCTTTCACTGCATTAAAATGACCAGACTGTCACTGAAATTTGGTGGAGAGGGAGCTCAGTCTGAGAAAGTATGAATCTTTTATTTTATTTCAGATAAGCTCCTGGAAAATGTACATATTTTCCAAAGCAATCAATCAGAATTCACTTGGCAACTAAGCAATCCCACAGGCCCAGTTCCCTTACGTGATTTATGAGATCCTCTCTTTCCAATAAAGCTGAAAGTACCTGGAGAATAGCTTCTCACCCAGCAGTTTTTAACTGTAACATCCAAGTGAAGCCAAGAATCCAAAGGAGCACAATGGGATGCAAAAATCCAAGGACTGAGAAAAATAGATGGAACAAATTCTATTTGCAGGTGGAATATCCTCCTCAATTCACTTTCAAGCTCAGTGATTCTGCATTTTTAACTCATGCAAATATTAATTTAAATGCTGGTTTATACCATAATTCAGAAAATATCCTGCCACCATTGGGTAGTATAAGAAATTTTTTCTTTAATGACACAGACTACTTTGGAATAGTCAAAATAACATTGGCCTGGGAGCTTGAGTCCTGAGTCACTACCTGTTTCCTGTGTAAACTCTCAATTTCTTATTTGTAAAACGATGAGAGTCTACTAGACAGCCTTCAGTTCTAAAATTCTGCATCCGTGGAACTCCAGGCAAATACTCACGGCACTGCTTGGGGGCACCCAGTTCAGGGTTCTGATGTCCCGGCTATCACCAAGAAACATGTACTGAAATGCTTCTTTATGCCAGGAGCTGTGCCTAGTGCAAGATATTTAAAATAAAGAAGACAATATTCCTGCCCTCAAAGAGCTCCTAATTCAACCATATACCATTAGTATAATATTATGGGATTAAACTAGCAGAAATCAGCAAAGTTCCATGAACGCATAGTAGGAGAGAAAAAGGCATTTGAAACAAAGGAGACAGCAAGTACAAAGGCACTGGGGTATGGGTACCTGTCAGGGGGCAGAAGCAGGGACAAAATGTGCTCAAGACCTCGCCTCCCCCGACCCCAGTGAGCCAGCCCAAGCAATCTGAAAGAAAACTCCAAGGTCTCTTTATCCTTCTCCCTATAGCTAATGTCTCCCCTACTTCCTTTGTCTGTAATTGTCTTGGCACCCTCTATTTCTATAGCCAAGCAAAAGGCAGCCCCACCCAGAGAGAAGGCTACTGAAGGCTCCCCAGTTCATCCTCACTTACCATTTCTTTACCCCCTGCACCTCTCCAGTCTCTGTGTTGTTTGCGGCTAATAAAAAAGAGGAAGGGTGGGACGGAAGACTGGGGTCGCCTTTCTCCCTTGCTGCTACAGGATAAAGAATTTTTTCACTTCCACTCAATTTCCTGTTCAAATGTATTTCTTTTTTCTCTTTGTTCAATTTGATTGGCATCTCTAGAATAGCTCCTTTTCCTCTCTCCATATCTTCCATTGTAAAATAGTAACCAGATCTCTTCCCAGGGGTGTATAATGAGGAAGTAGAATGTCTGGGCAAAGTATATTCCCATAAGTATTAATGGGTTGCTCTTATAAAAGATGACATTACCAAAGAAGGAGCTTTATGTATAAATTAATTTTCTAGCAATGTTCTGTGTTGATACTAACTCATGTTTTTATCCCATCTTCCTTGGAATGAAGGGAACATTACTGGTCAGCAGCTGAGCCAACAGTACAAAATCCAGGATTCACACCTCCTTTCCAAAGTTCATACAAAGATATGACATTACTTCTTTAGTATCAAACTAGAAAGCACCTGAAACAATCTCCAATTCTTCTGAGATTAGTTAGAGACAACTTTCCCAATAGTATTTGGTCCAATAACAGATATTCCCCCAAAAAAGACTTTTTGTAATTAAATAATTTGGGGAAATCCTGAGTTTAAAAAGTTAGGCAGTCTCTCTACTACAGGACTTTACAGTGCCTTTACTGTGCTGCTTTGGTTTGTAAATCTTCAAGAAAAGTGGTTCACAAATTTATTAGATCCTTATTCCCAGAGGATGTATGAATCACCCTGAGGAACCATTAAAAAAATCTAGAATATCAACTCCACTCCCAGAAAATGGGAGTCCACAACAGTCCTAAAGTCTCTTTTTTAACAGACACCCCAGGTGGTTCAGATGCAGAAGACCAGCATGTTGAGAAACCCTGACCTGGACTATTTCCCTAACTAGGCTCCTCAGAATACACTTTCAGTTCAGTTCAGTTCAGTCGCTCAGTCATGTCCAACTCTTTGCGACCCCGTGAACTACAGAACACCAGGCCTCCCTGTCCATCACCAGCTCCCGGAGTTTACCCAAACTTGTGTCCATTGAGTCAGTGATGGCATCTAACCATCTCATCCTCTGTCGTCCCCTTCTCCTGCTTTCGATCTTTCCCAACATCAGAATACACTTTAGGAAAAGCAAATGCTATTGTAGGGAACTAACTCAAAGTTAGTCAAAGAGAGGGTTGATTTGTTCCACTTCACTATGGTTCTCCGTCATATTAATTTGAATCATTTTTGTTATAGTTGCACAATATGACCTCATTAATGAAAAGTAATGGGCAAACTAGCAATAGACTTGAGAGGGCAGCCAGCTATTAGCAACAAGACATTCAGAAGTTCTGACATCCAGAAGTAATTCTAGCAGAGCTAATAGTATCAGTGTCAAGGTTTTCTTTGTTGAGTTTATTTTTTGGGTGATCCAAATATAAACACTTTCTTCAACATCTTTTTAAAGGCAGAGAAAAAGGAGAACAGTATATTTGCAGGGGTGAGTGGTAAATTTAAACCATCTTAGCATTTGGCAAATTATCAGGTTTGGTCCCAGGGTTTTTGTGAATGGTGACAATTAACCACTAACACCTCTGAGTTATCAACAGTCAAGTACCAGAAAGTAAACATACCAATGGGATTTTGATTCTTTTGAATCAACAATATGTGAAATGGGTCATAGCTGCAGTGAGCCAGGAATTAAGTGTTAAATATACACTGAAGCAGTGTCAAATTGGAGAGTATTCCTACTACCTCGGTAGGACCTACTTTGGACTCAGTCTCTAATTAAGAAACAGTACCTCGGGGTACACATTGGCAGGAAGCGCTTCATAAAATGAAATCAATAATTCAAACAGGGAAAGTTCAGTGTTATTAAAATGCAGAGTAACTCTATTCTAATTGGTTTCCTGGAAACAGTGCTAAGATTGAATATAGGTAAGATTAATTATCTGAAGATAATTAAAAGTACGTTTTTAAAATCTTTGAAAGAGTATCAATTTAAAATAAACACATTTCACTTTAAAGGAAGGAGAAAATTCTGGTAAAATGAACTGCAATTATTAACATAAGTTTATTTCATTTATCTTACGAGTTTAACATTGTTATAAGACTTAATGCTAATGTTAATTAATAACTTAGTCAACATTAAGTTATTAGCTAGCTTAATGCTACTCTGAGTGAGGACAGATTGTGTGAGTTCACTAGAGACTATTTTTATTTGACTTTTTTCAAAGATAGTAACTATGGGCACTCAAAATCTAGCTAAGGAGTTATCCTTTCATATAGTTTTAGAATCTTATATTATGAACTGTGTTATTAAAGCTATGAGGCAGTTGCAGGGATCATAGTATCTGTATTATCAAAAGACTTTCATTTGTAAGGTATAGAAACCTAATGTGGTTTGAACCTGTTTCTCATTCAACTAAAATATCAAATGCTTACCTCCTTAAGAATCTGGTCTCTCTGTACCCCTCAGCTCTGCTTTCCTGGGCATTATTCTTGGGACAATTCTTGGAACAAACTCTCCACAGATGACCAAATCAACTATTTGGCTACTCCAGAATTATATTTCACTAGCATAGCAACAAGTAAAAAAGCAAAATGTCCCCTTCCAATAGAGTCAGCCAATGACATAAAGTAAATGTTTGACAAGTAGCTTCCCAGAGAAAAAAATGCTGGTTTGTGGCATTCGCTGATTTTTATTGTGTAAGTACTTCTACCCTGGTCAATTTCCACCTACTTACTTGACATCACTAAACATGGAGTTAGGAAGGGATGTGCACTAGTCCATTTTACAGCCAGCCAGCCCTTGGTATCCCTGGGGGGTTGGTTCCAAGACCACCTTCTCAGATACCAAAATGCATGGATGCCCAAGTCCCTTATGTAAAATGGTGTAGCATAGTTGGCCCTCCTATTCAGGGTTATCCAGTTTCAATTTCAGTCATCTGTTAGTTGAATCTGAGAATATGGAACCCTCCAATACAGAGGGCAGATCGTTTAGTATTTCCACCATACATACAGGTACAACACACATAAATAACTTTAAAACAATAGATAATAATAAAATACAATAATTAGAAAGCTTTGAATCTTGAGTATTCAGTAGCTGTATTTTAATATAACTTAATTGTAAGTTTATATAATCTAATTTTTAATAATGGCTATATTTAACAGCTGATTTGCAAAATTCCTAGAAATTAGGAATTGCAGGCCATGTGAGCCATCAGAAATCCAGGATCGTTCACAGGAGTGTAGCTTGGGCGACATGCCCACATTTAGATCCATCTCTGAGGCAGAGGGAGGTGGTGCTCTGACTGGCCAAGCCTGTTCATGTGCCTAAGGATGAAGTTAGATTGCAAGGTGTAGGCTGTGAAAGAGTCTATGATGTGGGAAAGAGTGGTTTTACAAAACATAATGAGAGAAACAGGAGAGGCAGCCAAAACAAAAGACATCCACGTCAACAGGTGAAATACCTCCCAAATAGGTAAGTAGTGAAAGTATAGGATTTATGGTCCACTTTGAGAGTAAAGTAAGATGCTATTAATTATTGTGCTGGAACCACAAATAAAGAATCTAAGGCCCTGGCAGGCTAACTGGGCTGGCTTGGAGTCACACACATCAGTAAGTAGCAAGGCCAGGACTAGAGACCAAATTTCCTGACTGCCCTCTCAGCAGGCTCCACAGAGCTTCTCAATTATAATAGTGTTCCTGTTTTTTCCTTTAGGAAGGTCTTCCAATAGAAAATCTCCAAAAAATAAAGAATTGGAATGTATTTAGTTGTTGAAATTATCTAAAATCTACTTTTTAAATTTGCATATTGTACTTTATACATTTTAAAGTTTCTTGTTCAACATTTTAGCTCACCATTTATTACTAGTAGAAATAAAGAGTTTTGAGAAAAATCTGACAAAACTAGCAAAGCCTTAAAAGAATCTTATATACCCTTTGATCTAATGACTTCTGTGAATTAGTTTAAGGAACTTAAATATTTTACTTTAAGAATATTTATTATAGCCTTATTAATAAGAGTGAAAAATAGAAATAACTTAAATAGTAGCAGGCAAATAGAGAAATTATATCAGTCCATTAAAGAGCCATAAAAATGAAGCTGACCAAAAACAAAAAAAATTGACACAGAAGAAGTCCATAATATATGATTACAAATTTTGTAGGAGGAAAATGTGGTCAAAATGATAGACCATACCAGTAATGTATGTAATAATCTCTACATTGAACAAAAGTTGCTCTTGTATTTTTAAAGTGTATTTTGTCTTTTTAAAGATTATCAATTATACAAGCTGCTCAATTATTTTTTTAAATTGCCGTGCTCTGTCCACTGCAATGTCCTGACTTTCTTCATATACTCAATGCTATGCTCATTCTGGTATAAAATCAGTTGAAAACTTTTTACTGAAGATGGATCCATTACATGGCAAAAAAAAAAAAAAAAAGGAATGAGAAGAAGGTTAAAAACACAAATCAAGGAAAATTCCTGTGTAAACAGTCAGTAAAAGAAGTCTGGTTTCTCTGGCCTGTAAATACTACAATTTGCAACTCTGTGCTGACTTTTCCACAAATGTTCTAATTTTATTTTAAACTGCCTACTTCAGGAAACTTTTGTAATGCAGTAGAAATAGACTTCAACTCAGATTATTTCCCAAAACTTCTCCTGTTTCCCAGGTAAAGGATGAATTCAGAAAGCCATGGGCTTTTAAGAATTCAGCAAAAACTGAGGTTTGAAAGACTTTCCAAATATAGTTTAGAAAAGAGTCAAAAGATCGAACTTTGAATTTATTTAACCAGAGGAAATTGAAGAAAGAAAATTAACTAAAGACTATGAAACAGGGAGGGGAAGATTACAGTAAGTGAATTTCTTTAAACTCACTTAAAGGAAAGTTTATAAATGCAAATTTTAAAACACACAAACATACTTTTCATTTGCAAGTCATAATGAACTTTTAGGTTACCAAATTCATCAATTGAAGATAAAATATCCAGCAGCACCCAGGGCAAGGAACCCCTGAAGGTAGAAATGCATTTCTCTAGAAACATGTTTATTTTGCCATTAAGTAGTAAGTGAAGGAGTGAAAGAAGAAACAAGGACGCTTGTATAGAAATATTTGCTTCAAGGCCCAGATTTTAAAATTACAGCTATTGCATCAGAAAGAGGACTTGAAAACTGAAACTGTGAGTTTGGATCCTGGCTTTGCAATTTACCAGCTCCGTTACCTTAGAAATATAACTCCACCTCAGTATTTCAGTCTTAAAATTTGGTAATATTTTAACAATTATGTAGTTGCAACAAGCACAGTGACTGGTACATATTAGATGCTCAATAAATATTGGTTAAACGAATGAAGGGTGTTTGCAAGATTACCTTGCAAACTGTGTAACCAACAGTACTTCCATATCACCTAACAGCCCTTGACACAATAACATATGTTAACTTATTTATTTTTTGTTTTCTGTCCTCCTCAACTAGAGGCAAGCTGTATGAAAGCAGGATTTTTTTTTTCTTTCTTTCTTTTCTGGTGTTGCTTCTCAATTGTTTTCACCTTTAAATTTAAACAAGGATCTCAGGGCAGAGTTTGTCTTTCAGGCCCTCTGTTCTCATATGATCTTGGTGACCAGAATAATACATCTATAGCAGAAAACAAATGATCGTGGTTCCGAATTACCAAAGGCTTCATACAGTAAAGGGGCTTCCCTGGTGGCTCAGACAGTAAAGCATCCACCTGCAATGCAGGAGACCATGTTTCCATCCCTGGGCCAGGAAGATCACCTGGAGTACAGAATTGCAGCCCACTCCAGTATTCTGCCGGAGAAGGCAATGGCACCCCACTCCAGTACTCTTGCCTGGAAAATCCCATGGACAGAGGAGCCTGGTGGGCTACAGTCCATGGGGTCACGAAGAGTCAGACACGACTGACGCGACTTAGCAGCAGCAGCAGCCAGTATTCTGCAATGCAGGAGAGCTGGGTTCCATCCCTGGGTTGGGAAGATCCACTGGAGAGAAGAATGTCTACCCACTCCAGTATTCTGGCCTGGAGAATTCCATGGACTATACAGCCCATGGGGTCACAAGGAGTCCGACACGACTGAGCAACTTTCACTTTCACTTTTTATTTCCCGCATTCTTGCTTGGAGAAGTCCATGGACAGAGGGGCCTGGCAGGCTACAGTCCATGGGGTCACAAAGAGTCTAACACAACCGAGCAACCAGCATACTAACACAGTGCATGCAATTTTCTCTTAATAAGAGTTCTGTCCTGACCTTGGTAAAATGTGTTGAAGTGAGCCAATACACATCTTGGGATGAGAAAGCTCCAGAAGATATAAGGTCAGCTTACATTATATAAATATCAGCCGACTGTCAATAAGAAACTGATCTCCCTTTCCCTTAAGCATAAGCTCTGAGGGCAGGGATCTTTCTCCACTGGGTTTGCCACCGTACTCCAGCACCTGGTATACTGTCCCTCAAAAAACCTTGTGAAAAGAAATATTTTGAAAGTGAACTTTCTCTCTGATGACACTTCAGAGTACAAAGCTGCTGTTAGACAGTGAAAGGCAAGTCTATGCATTGGGCCTGATGTCCAAAAGACAATTATCATAATCTTAACAGAGTTAAGATAGAGACGGAGGCTGAATGCAAGGAAAGAGAACAGTGGTATGTAACTGAGGAGAAGAAAACTCCTGTCTTTCTGGACTGATCATTCCTAGAAACAGAAGCCTGAAGATGATGGAGCCGTGTTAGGCTATAGCTCCCAACCCAAGGTGAACACGCATAAAAATAAATCTGCCAGTAAGAATGAACTTGGTTTCTGTATTTTAAAAGGCAGTTATGCATAATTGTCACCCTGTCTTTAAATAATTTGTTCTTGGTCACCTAGAAAAACTACAACAGAGAGAAAATGAACTGAAATCAATTTTCCCCACTTAATGCCTTAAAGCAGCTTAAATTTTAGCTGTTTCACCAGAAAGTGATTTCTTTTATCCTCTCAGACAAGCTGAGCTATCTCAGTGCTTTCTTCCTGTGTGTTCTAACTGACAGATAATTAAACAACGGTTGGGAGACTGCATTCACAAAAGCGGTAAGGTGCCTTTTTGAACCTCTTAGTATTACCTGAAAAGCCCCTGTCATCTCAGAAATTGTGACTTCCTCAGTTTCCCTAGTTGTTGACACCTCAAGCAAATAATTAAAGTTAGGAATGTTCCATGTGGTGCTCTCAAAATACAGTATTCCTCTCAGACTTGTGAGCGTAAATAAAGCAGAAAGTTGCATTTCCTCTTAGATGGAGTGCACAGACTCTTAGAAAAGGCCTATAGAGATTTCCTGTAAAGCAAGGAGCCATGAAAAGGCCCAGTTTCCCACCACAAACAGTGACAGATATTAAAATGAAGATTTACATGATGCCCCTTGAAAACTAACGTGTGTGACAATTCTTGATCAACACCATGGAAATTGGAATGTTTCTTTTATCCTTCTGAACCTTCTTGCAGTGACTCCGCAGTTCCCTTCATACACAGGCTGGAATGCACTTGGCAAGCTTTCTAGACAGAAAAGAAAAGAAAGAGTTCAGCTTTGAAATTCTCGACATGATTTAATGGACGCTTCAGACAGAGAAAATGGAAACTGTTGGCCAAAGCTCAGGCTGCATCATTACGAAGCAGACCTACCTGGATACCATGGGGGCACCATCTCGAACCATCATGGGTGGAACGAACAGATTAGCAATACCTGTAAGTAACAAGTCTGCATGGCAATGTCTGCAAAAGCAGAGCCAGGGCCTGAACTAGGATCTCTCCCAACAAGCATTCCCACTGAGGCTCTCAAAAGCCAGCTACACAATCCAAGCCAAAGCCCTACTCTCCAAACTACTTATAGCAGCGTTTTAATAGTCGACAAAACTCAGACACTGGTTTTGAAAGGCTGAGTCAAAAAAAAGTCTCACACAATAAAACATAGGCTTTATCCCTAAGATTGTGTTATAAATTTAAAATGTTTTCTGCCGAACTCCTTTTAACCATTAGATATTCTATCAATTAGAGAGTCTATCAAAATATACAGAATACTAGCTGTATGTGATCTTTGCAAGGAAAAGAAAAAGACCATAATTACTGAAATATACTTGGGTTTTGACAGGAGTCATGGCTACAGAAAAAGAGCCAGTATGGAGTGTTGGCTTCACTGTCTGGGACCAGGATTCTGCAGATGAACACTGTGCAATCAGTTCATTCACATTTTAATTGCACTGTGGTGGAATTGTAAAACTCATAATTTTAAAGGGAATTGTATGTATGAAACCCAACAGTATTTCTCTTAACAATTTTATTTTATTCTGTCCATATACTATTCTCTCACAATTAAAATAAGTAACTGATTTCTTGACCTGTCACAAGTCTCTGATGAATAATCAATTGACTTAGTGATTCTGCAATTTATATTTAAATAAAAAGGGAAGAGGGATTTCTTCCAAGAAGTTTTGTGTTTTTTTTTTTTTGATGAGCCTTACTTAAATGATGCTTAAAATAAAACACAAAAGTACTAAAAACAATTCAAAATTACATTTTCTACTCCATCTTCACTCATGACATTTCAAAGACTCAGGAGAAGGGAAACTAATGACATGAAAAATAGTGTGGGAAAACAAAGAAGCAGGAATTTGATAGGACAGGTTATTTCTATACTTGGATTTAGCCCAGTTCATCTGCCTAATATTCTGACCTGTGTGTTTATCCAAAGATTT
This sequence comes from Bison bison bison, assembly GCF_000754665.1. Taxonomy (NCBI): domain Eukaryota; kingdom Metazoa; phylum Chordata; class Mammalia; order Artiodactyla; family Bovidae; genus Bison; species Bison bison. The sequence goes on from NW_011495031.1 coordinate 2,097,907, forward strand.
TCTTAGACACAGATTAGGTATAGTGAAAGGAACTTTGTAAGCAGAATTCTTTTTTTAAGCATGAATTTAGCTACTGATGATCAGTGTGATCAAGTTACAACCTCTCTAACTCTCATGTGTAATATGGGGTTGATCATTCAAACTTCACAATGGCAGGTTGAGGAGTCAATAAAGTAATGCATGTGAAAATTTTTGGTTAAGTACAGTCTGTGGTTGGATGTGAAATTCTAATTGAGTATCCCATTCAGAGGGAGACAGGCTGGACCACAGGAGTTAATGGAGCACTCTGATCCTCTCAGGAAGGGGGGGTTCTGTTGGCTACAGGTTGGGTCAACAGCAATGCTGAACAAGGAACCCAGGGCACTGTCCTAGGGTTGTCATAAACCAAAAACCTCCCAGGTATTAACCACATGTCACACATTTTTAAAAGCATTTTGAATATGTTAACCAATTTATACCTGACAACAACCATCTAGAGGTACCATCATGATCACCCTCATTTTACAGGTTGAAGAACTGAGACAAAGAGGAAAATACAAAGAGACTCACCTCCCGAGGCTCAGGAGCTTGGATTCTTAATGCCTCTCCCATCCCCTCCAGCAGAGAACAAAGCTCGAAGCCTGAACAGGGCTGAGAAGACCAAAGAGACCAGAGGTCTGAACAGAGAGCTGCAGGCTGCTGGGCTTGGGGTCCTGGGGTCTGGGGCAGTGGGGAGGCCAATGGTCATCAGCAGGGGTGACCAGGTTCCAGTGCAGAAGAGGAGAACAGGATCAGGATACATTGCATTTACTTCAGCAGGCAGAGCAAGAACAGAGGCTGAGCCACAAGGATGCAGCAGAACCAGACATTTCTCTCCACTGGAAGTGAGCACCGTGCTGTGTGAGCAAAATTGGAGGAGCCCCTGGAAAAGGGCAAGGAGGAACCACTTACACAGACATTACTGAAAGCAGAAGAGACTCCAACATCTTTCATCAGCAACTGTTTCCTTCCCCAGGGGAGCGTGGAGCCTGGAGACCAAGATCAGGTCACGTGGGAAGATACATCTGCATTCATGTATCCACATGAGGTCTTCAGCTCACTGTTCCCTCTACTTGGAATGCTCTTCCCCACATTCCTGCAGCCTTTCACTGGCTTTGTTCAGGTGTCTGTTCAAAGTCACTCTGGGGAGCTCTCTGCATCCTGACCCGGCTTTCACACATCAAGCACCAGCTGTAATCATTTCATTCATCATCTTTCCTTCAACTGGAACGTTGAAGGACTTTGTCTCCTTTCCTGCTGTACTCCCAAAGCCTTTAACTGTGCCTAGTCCATAATAGAGGCTTTGTGATGTTTGTTGACTGACTGAATGCGTCAGAATGTGTTCACATCAATAGCAAGGTAAACGCATTTAGGATAACAACTAGAAGGAAGCTAAGAGTTCAACCTGGTGAATCCCAGATCTTTTTTTTTCTTTTAATCTATAGAATGCCTTCTTGAAGGACTAAGATATAAGCAAGAAAAGCCTTATTAACTGTGAACCCTGGAAGTGAGGGAGAGGCACTCTCTAGGAAGAAATGTAGAGAATTGTTTGGAGAGCACTTCTCTAGACCAACTGCTTCGTTTTCAGTAGAGGAACTTGAAGCTCAGAGAGGTTACATAATTTGCTGGAAGTCACTAAGTCCAAAAGTTAGTTCTCATGAACTCCAGTCTCACTGAAGACCATATTTGCTAGTTACCTGTTTTGAACTGGGCAGAATGAAGGTTCTGGCCCCTTGATTAGATTTTATGTAATAGTTACTCTGTCTGCAGAGTCCTCAGTCTTGCAATTTCTGAATATTATAAACTCAAGCTCTAGGTAAAGAGTTTCATTTCTTCTTTGTTGTAGTTCTGACTAAAATTTGGCAAACACAGGAAATGGCCCAACATGAGTTTGTCCAACCTTCTTAATACCGTTTCCCTCACGAAGCCCTCCCTTGCACACCCAGGATCTTAGCCTCATCTCTTTTGGCAGCTCAGCAGTGTTCCTCTCTCCCCCAGTCCTCCCCTCCTCTGTACAAAGTTGAGCCACACATGTTCCACATCTGTCAAAATGCCCTCCAGCAGCTACACACTCCAGAACACTTACATACACAATTCCTCCTGTGTATATGCACGTGGTTTGCCCTCTCTCTCTTAATCTCTCTCCCTCCTTCCTTCCTTTCCCTCTCCCTTCCTCCCTTTTATTCTGTCTCCCTTTCTCCTCCCTACAACCCCACTCAGCTCCTGCTGTGATAGGCTCTTCCTTCACCTCTTGCAATCCAAGCCTCCCTCTCCTTGGTGCCTCTCTCCTCTCCCTCCTCCAGCTCTGCCAGGCTTGACTCATTTGCCACTTCCCTCCATTCCATGGCTCTTGCAGATGGCAGGGGGGAGTGGGACCATTGGCCATGAGTAGCAAGTGATATGTTATGATGGAAAATTCTTCTCTAAATGAAACTCAGCCATCTGGCAAAATGTGCAACCAGGGGAAACCAAAGCAAGAAGGAAAAATCCATGCAACGTTTGCTCATTTCAGGTTGGGGAGGAATATAAAAATAGAAGGTAGTCTACTCTAAGCCATCTAGTTAGCATGGAACAGAAAGTAGAACCACCTGAATTAGTAAGAGAAACACCCATATTCCAGTCTGTGTACATAATACTGAAATTCAATATCTGAAATCAAGTTTTGCAAAGAGAAGTTTGTGGTAGACAACATTTTTAATGAAGTTGGTTGGGGACAAAATTTACACTTCTGCTTGATATAACCTATAAATAACACTGCTTTGATCTTCCTGAGTAAAAGTAAAAACTATCCCATGGGAGATTTTTCCTTAAGTTTTTTAACCTTATAAAATATTTTAATGTCAAAATAAAAAAATTACCTAACATTTCTCTTTTGTATCCATATTCTAAGTCTTTCTGATTTTTAAATATTCTACTCATGTAACCTTAAATCAGAACAGAAGGTCAAAGTTTAGAGTAAGAATCATAATATATCCCTTCTCATAAAAAAGCTATACATCAACCACAATGAAGATTTTTCCACTTTATTTTCAACTGAGACAGAATTTTGGCATGAAGCAGAGAAAGAATGTGCTTTATGAAAAACAGACAATGCTGACTTTTCCATAACTTGGCTCTATCAAGTAGAAAGTTCTTTTCTAACAATGAAAATGCAAGACTATTTATGTTTGAATAATAATCATATTTGAATTAGTCACATCATATTGGATATGAATTATCTATGTGCAATGTGGGGAAAGGGAGTGGTAATTATCAGAACAACTTCAAGGCCCTCTTAGTTCCCCCAAAATGCGAATAAGATGACAATATGCAAATTTCAAAACATTGTAATCAGTCCTTCAAGAACAACTCATTCCTGGCTCTTGCCAATGGTATGTGTCCTGTGAAGGGATCCAAGAGGCAACATTTGATCTGCCCCAGAGGACCAGGATCTTTCTGTCGGGCACACATTCCACACATGTGAAACTATAAACTTGGACCCTGTCTTTCAAAACGTTATTTCTTTCCTGCTCTGTGCTATTGTTGCTTTGGGCTCTGGGTGCCAACCTCTCACGTATTCCATGAAGCTCCCCTCAAGGAGGGCGTCTGTGGCTGAGATGAAGAAAGGAAGAAAGCCTCCCATCTCCCAGCTTGACGGTGAACTATTTGTTTTCACTGTTTCTCTCTTCCTCTACCTTAACCTACTTCTTGGAGTTGTGGCAGTGCCAAAGGAAATATTGATTGGTAAATCCGGAGTAGTTAAGACTCTTTGGATTAGAAGTGACAGAAGAAAACTTCACACTAACTAAAGCAAGAAAAAAAAAAAATAAGTGAGTTACTATAATGATATAGAGGTGATCACATACCCCAAGACAGGACTGCAGCTGGGCTTCAGGAAGACAAGAACAGGAAAGAAAGAAAAGGGGTCAAGAATTTCTCCACCTCTCCTCCAGACTCTTCTGTCTCATCTTCCCAAACACGATACTACTTTGTTCAACCAAGTGAATATAAAATGGACACTCATTGCTCTTGAGTTCAAACATTAAAGTTCTAGTCTGTCAGAGAGACAGACTCAGAATCCTGCAAAAAAGGTTGTGACTGGCTCCACCACACACCCTTGGCCTAATTAGTGGTCCTGGGGAGGGTGGAGTCGTCTCCCCAGGAACTGCTGTAGGCCCACCCTTCAGAAGGCCTAAGAGGTCAGTGATTTTCTGGACAGACACAAGATAAGCAATTACTTGGTGATCGAATCAAGAAAACTTGCCAAGAAGTGGAGTCAGAGTGATAAGAAAGAAAAACTATTTTAGCCATCAGAAAAAATATATACATTTGTGATGGACAAGCCTTGCTGCTGCTGCTGCTACTAAGTCGCTTCAGTCATGTCTGACTCTGTGCAACCCTACAGACGGCAGCCCACCAGGCTCCCCCATCCCTGGGATTCTCCAGGCAAGAACACTGGAGTGGGTTGCCATTTCCTTCTCCAATGCATGAAAGTGAAAGGAGAAAGTGAAGTCGCTCAGTCATGTCTGACTCTTAGTGACCCCATGGACTGCAGCCTACCAGGCTCCTCTGCCCATGGGATTTTCCAGGCAAGAGTACTGGAGTGGGGTGCCATTGCCTTCTCCAAGATAAGCCTTAAATAAGTGTAAATCAGATAGAATCCAACATAATGGAAAGAAGAAATGTGTAACTTGGGTGACTTATGAGGAAGCATTTCTCAGCCCTTCTCAGAAATCCCCAGGAAAATGATCCCCCTGAATTGTAGTTGACATAGGGTGAGGCTTCTTAAACTCTGACAGTTTTCTTTTTAAACTTTGTGGGAGAGTTGGGGTTGGTGGAGAGGAGGCTGAGTGCACAGAGGGACAGCTTGAGAAGAAATCGTTTGGCTAGGGTGTCACAGAGCTCCACTCCACTCTGCCCGGGAGACCACAGGAGCAGGAGCTTCTCCATGGAGCCATGGAAAAGCCCGTGACCTCTGCAATCAGTTCCACCTCCATCTGCTTCTTTGACTATGGTTCCTTCCGTCTATAAAGCAAAGAACAGTTTGAAACCAGGCTCTGGTATAGACAGCTCCACCATCAACATCTCCCAGACCCAGAACTGGGCACAATGAGTGCTGTCAAATTCCTGCATGTCAATTACACATTATCATGGCAGCAGCGTCTCCCCAAGATAAACGGAATGTTGAGAACATGAAGTGCCTTTGCAAACGGGAAGGATGCACAATGTATTACACAAGGCAATCAACTCACATTCACATCCCCTAAGGGACCCTCCCAGACTTGCACCCAAAGGCGGGAACCCAATTGTTAACAAGGGCAAGGCCTTGTGGGTAGGGTTTTTTTTTTTAAGGTATGAAAGGCCTTAGAATGAACGAGCATGGAATCTAACAATGAACATTTGACTTGTATTAAAGGGAGTCCATCCTAGAATACCAGCATTTGAATCAGAGCAATGAACATGAAGGCAGCAACCAGCCGGCTGCATTAAGAGCTTAACAGTGAGCAGGCTGCCGGTGCGCCCACATCAACTGCAGCCCACTCACGGGAAGCAGAAACCCATGTGTTGCCTTCCTCCCAGCTGCCCCAGCAGAACACTCATCCTCCAGGAGAAAGATACAGATCTCAACAAAGCCTTGCCCTCTCTGCCTCGCTTCTCCCTTCCTGGAAGCTTCAATCCCATGGAAAGTGTTACTTGAGACAACAGGAGAGAAAGAATGAGAAATCCACAGGAACAGGGCAAACACGAGCCCATTCAAATAAAAGAAGGTGTTGCTGACTGTTAATTCCCAAAAGTTCACAAATAACATTACCAGTCAACTTGGTAATGAGAGACATGCTATAGAGTTATAAATTTCATCTGAAAGAAGATGAATTTTGAGGGCTTATTTGACTCCTCGCCAAAGAGTTTTCCAAAGACCCTAGGACCATTTATCTCCAAGCGGGGAAAGGCTTTGTTACAAACCTACAAAATTTTAGCTTCTGTCACCTCCACCCTTATGAGGACTGTCACTGATACTGAAACCCAAATGAGCTCTTTGTCCAAAAAGACTCACTCCTTCCATCTATCCATCCGTCAGTCGTCTTTCATTAATTTATCAAATACTTTGCCCCACCACCACCATTTCTACTATATCCCAGGCACTGTACTAGTTCCTGGAGATGAAACAATGAATAAGACATCAGCACCATTCTTAAGAGGGCTTTCCCGGTGGTGGCTCAGCAGTGAAGAACTGGCCTGCAGTGCAGGAGACACAGGAGATGTGGGTCTGATCTTTGGGTCGGGAAGATCCCCTGGAGAAGGGCATGGCAACCCACTCCATGCTCTCCACTATTCTTCCCTGGAGAGTCCTATGGACAGAGGAGCCTGGTGGGCTACAGTCCAAGGGGTCACAAAGAGTTGAACACAACTGAAGTGACTTGGCATGCACGCATGCTACTCTTAAGGGGTTTTCAGTGGGTGGAGGAAAAACCGTGAGAGAAACAACATGTAATATTCTTGCCTGCAATCTCCTAGAAATTTGGCAATCTTGCCTGAAAGTTCTAACCCTATTCAAGCAGGGTATGGCACATTTTCCACCTATTCTCCACAGTCAAAGGGTTTCAGTGCTGGAAATGATTACTTTTTCTGATCAAGGAAGAACCAAATATCAAAATAAAGTTATCATCCATCATTTGAAGAAAATCTAGTGGAAAAAGCAAATAAATTACAATCTTCAGAAAGAAGGGCCAGTTTACAGGGGTATTAAAAAATGAAACAAAATGTCTTTAAATGAAATGTGTAAGATAGAAAAAGTAAGTTTCAGCAATTACACATGTGCCTAAGAGGCTGAATGCCAGGACAAGGGTGGAGTTAAATCAAACATGCAGTCCTAAATCGTAAATCGGATCCTGCTACTCTTTTATTTAAAAACCTTCCTTGGATGGTGATAATCATTTTGAAGCATATAAATGTATCAAATCAATATGTTATACACCTTAAAATTGTAGCTCAGCTGGTAAAGAATCTGCCTACAATGCAGGAGACATGGGTTCGATCCTTGGGTCAGGAAGATCCCCTGGAGGAGGGCATGGCAACCCACTCCAGTATTCTTGCCTGGAGAATCCCATGGACAGAGAAGCCTGGCAGACTACAGTCCATAGGGTTGCAAACAGTTGGACACAACTGAGCAACTAACACTTATGTCTTACATCTTAACAAAGCCAGAGGAAAAAAAAAAACAGAGATCTCACTTGGCACCCTGTTGCTCATATAACAAAATCTGAATACACATTCTCACACAAACAGTTGGTTCATTGGTTCATTCATTCAGCAAAGTCTACAACATGCTGTGTAACGTTCTAGGCCATGGGAACACAGGCCATGACCACTGCATTAAAGAATTTCAGTCCAAATGAGGACACAGATTTTTTAAAAAACTGATACAAAGCCCTCGGAGCTGTATCACACTCTATACAAGGTGTCATGGGAGCACCAAGAACAGAGAGCTGAATTCCTTCCCACGGCAAAGGGAAAACAAGAGAAGGCTTTAGACAGAATAGATTTTCACATGAAGATTCAAAGGATAAATGGGAATTCTTTAAGAGACAGAAGAAAAAAGGCAACACAGCCTATTAATCAGAACAAAAGGACTGAAGCATAACTTATTTTTAATTTTCCACTTTTTTTTAGTTTTTTTAATTAATTAATTTTAATTGGAGGATAACTTCTTTACAATAGGGTGGTGGTTTTTAACCTACATTGACATGAATCACCCATTGGTGCACATGTGTCTTTCCATCCTGAACCCCCCTCCCACACCCCCCACCCTATTCCTCTGGGTTGTCCCAAAGCACTGGCTTTGAGTACCCTGTGAAACATAATTTTTTACTTATTCTTCTCTGTGGAATTATCCAGTTGTTTGGATGGATCAGTCCAGCAAGACAAGGAGATTATGCCTGTATATACAGCCCGTACCAGGCAAATTTAACTCTGGGCTTTAAGAAATGAGAGCGTTCCTAGGACTGTTTTCATATCTGAGCCCTTTATCTGCTTGAAGATTTTGCAGAAGTGTTTTGTATGAGAGCAGAAGTTTACCATTTTCAGTCAAGTTTTATAAACCTATTAAGATTTTTTTCAATGTATTTATTATTTGGTTGCTTTTTAATCTAAAAATCAATGATGCTTTTAGTAAAAAGTGAAAGGAAAGTTGAGAATGATCCAGATAATTTGATACATATAAACTTTATTGCATCAGTTCAGTTCAGTCACTCAGTCGTTTCCGAGTCTTTGCGACCCCATGAATCGCAGCACGCCAGGCCTCCCTGTCCATCACTCCATCACCATCTCCCAGAGTTCACTCAAACTCACGTCCATCGAGTCCGTGATGCCATCCAGCCATCTCATCCTCTGTCGTCCCTTTCTCCTCCTGCCCCCAATCCCTCCCAGCATCAGAGTCTTTTCCAATGAGTCAACTCTTCACATGAGGTGGCCAAAGTACTGGAGTTTCAGCTTTAGCATTATTCCTTCCAAAGAAATCCCAGGACTGATCTCCTTCAGAATGGACTGGTTGGATCTCCTTGCAGTCCAAGGGACTCTCAAGAGTCTTCTCCAACACCACAGTTCAAAAGCATCAATTCTTCGGTGCTCAGCTTTCTTCACAGTCCAACTCTCATATCCATACATGACCATTGGAAAAACCATAGCCTTGACTAGATGGACCTTAGTTGGCAAAGTAATATCTCTGCTTTTGAATATGCTATCTAGGTTGGTCATAACTTTCCTTCCAAGGAGTAAGTGTCTTTTAATTTCATGGCTGCAATCACCATCTGCAGTGATTTTGGAGCCCAAAAAAAAGAAAGTCTGACACTGTTTCCACTGTTTCCCCATCTATTTCCCATGAAGTAATGGGACCAGATGCATGATCTTTGTTTTCTGAATGTGAGCTTTAAGCCAACTTTTTCACTCTCCTCTTTTACTTTCATCAAGAGGCATTTTAGTTCCTCTTCACTTTCTGCCATAAGGGTGGTGTCATCTGCATGTCTGAGGTTATTGATATTTCTCCCGGCAATCCTGATTCCAGCTTGTGCTTCTTCCAGCCCAGCATTTCTCATAATGTACTCTGCATAGAAGTTAAAGAAGCAGGATGACAGTATACAGCCTTGACGTACTCCTTTTAAGCATTAGAAAATAATTTAGTAATAATGTGGTAATTTAGGTTATGTTCACATCTGAATGATAAGATGCATTTATCAAAGAAAGTCTTCTTGGTACCAGACTTGGTGCTGCATCGTTGAAAAGACACAGCCCACCCTCAGCATACATTCTAGCAGAAAAGACAATAAGTAGGAAATTGAGTTTAAGAGATCATGAGAGTTGTGACACAGGCTTGAAAGAAACACGGAGTGATGTGATGGGCAGCTCCTCTTCTCTGGGGCTGTGATACTTTGGCAGAGACTGAAAGGAAACCTGAAAATCTGTACTCTAGAGTTAATGTTTCATTATTATCTCTACATGGACTAAATTAATTATTGTTTAAAAGGGAATAGAATGCACTTTGGAGCCGGACGCACAGAATCTGGCTTTGGGTGAGTTGCTTCTCTTTTCTGGGCATCTGCTTCCTCCTCTGCAGTTTGGCCATAATGATATCCATCTAACCAAGCAATGAATGGAACTAAAGAAGGAAAATACAATAATGTATCAGATACATGCTTCTGTATTAGTCATTTATATTACCCAGCAACCTTAGAACATAGGCACCATTATTACCCTCATTTTGTAGATGAGGAAACTGAGCATCCGTAAGGTAGAAATGGGATTTAAATGAGGGCAATTTGACTGCAAATCCCCATGCTTTTAAAATACTGTTCCCCAGTATTAACACTTGACAGTCAGGGCTCAGTCATCTTCCCTTCACTTTGGGTGAACACAATTTTAGAAAACAGAAATCCTTTTACAAGTTTATCCTATGAAAATAATGAATGAGCACAAAGAGTTAGCTAAAGAACGCCCATCACCTGTTAAATAACATTTATTTAAAATTATTTTAATGTTAATGTCCAACAAATATATCATAGAGCCATAAAATAATGGTTGTAAAATATCAAATGACACGAAGAAATGTTCATTATATGTCAACTGAAAAGCAAGTTAAACTTGTCCAGTGTGATCAATTTCTGTATATATGTATGCCCCAAAGAAAAAAAAGTCCAGAAAATACATTTTCTTTGTGCTTTTCTATATTTTTCAAATTTTTGGTAATAAGCATGTTCTTTCAGTACAAAAGAAACCAGAGGATGAGAGTTATCCAAACACTACTCCTTTTTAAGCACACTGTTCATCTTTTCGTATTTATATAATATTTTTCCTTGTGGAATAATATTCTGTTAACAAAGATAAAGTATTCCAACAATATGTTGTATTCTCGAAGTTTGGAAGCCAAGAGTAGGCAAATAGACTCAGCCCTAACATTGGCACTGTCTCCCAGTTTGCATGCAGCAGAGCACCTCCTCTGGGAAGCTCCTCTCTCCAAGTTCATCGCCTCACTGCAAAGGACCTTTACCTGCCTCTCCGGGCAACTAGGGGCTTCCCTGGTGGCTCAGCGGATAAAGAATACGCCTGTAATGCAGGAGACACAGGAGACTCGGTTCAGTACCTGGGTTGGAAAGATCCCCTGGAAGAGGACATGGCAACCTGCTCCAGTATTCTTGCTTGGAGAATCCCATGGACTGAGGAGTCTGCCAAGAGCAACTAGGCACCAGACAACAAAAGGAGCAGGAGGAATATTCATCTCCCTGGTGGAGAGGAGGCGCATCTCTTTTCTGCTACTCAAAATAATTAAAACACTGATCTTTAATGTAGAACAGGCTAAAGAATGGGTTGTTGGAATGAGACATTTTAATGTAACTGCCATTGTCCCACTGTAAAGAAATCAGACTTCATTTTATCTGAATTTAACTGTAAACTTCATCAGCATCCTTAGAATTCTGACTACAACTACAAATGATACCTTCACGGTTGGAGACCCCTGTGGTGCACTAACCTATAAAACAAATGAATTAGAAGAAGCTTTTCTGCATCGCAAAAAAAGATGCTTTGCTTCACAAAAAGATTCACCTCAGGGCTTTTTAAATATCTGGATCCTTCTGAACAGCTGTTTGTTTGTTTACAGGTCATTAACTATTTGGCTGAAAGATGAGACGAGGCCAGGGTGAGCCAAAGAGCAGTGCCACCGTGAACTAGAGATCAATTAAACCTGGAAATAGAGCTCTCCGGTGGAGAATCCAACCGCTTTGTTTCTCTACCCTGAGTCTGCGAAGGAACTGTTAGGGCGCCAAGAAAAGCTAGGCAAACTAGCAAGAAAGTACATAGTTTTCCTGTATTTCTGAGAAGGCTGCTATGGGTTCAGCCGTGGCCAAGGAGGTTGGGGGAGGGGCTCCCACAGGCCTCAGTGGGAGGCCTGGCCCTTAGACTACTTGGTCTCTAGGACTTTGTTGTCACACGATTGTAATGGGAGGAACCCGTCCAGGTCCTGCTCTGCTGCTGCAGCGCTGGGACAAGGGCTATTGTTGTGGCTCCAGAACACTCTCTGACATAAGTCTTAAGCCAGAGAAGGGTCTCAAAGGTATCCTGCCCCGGCGTTCTTTAACCTACTGCAATTAACAGGTCTGACTTTGGGCTTTCCTGGTGGCTTAGATGGTAAAGAATCTGCCTGCAGTGCAGGAGACCCGGGTTCATTCCCTGGGTTGAGAAGATCCCTGCAGAAGGGAATGGCTACCTACTCCAGTATTCTTGCCTAGAGAACTCCATGAACAGCGGAGCCTGACTGGCTACAGTCCGTGGGGTCGCAAAGAGCTGGACATGACTGAGTCTGTGAATTGAATTGTACCTCTGTTAACTAGATGGACCCAAACACCATTAAAAACAAGAATTAGACCCAGTTTATCCCCTCTCATTTCCTTAGAATTCTATGCTACTTCTTCCCAACAAAGTCCAGGCCTGGGTCATGCCATCTCTTTTCCCACCTGAAAAGCAGACTGGTTTGAGGTTTTACTGTTCAACCGTTGCTTTCTGTTTCACTTAATGAAAATTTTAATTTTTCTGGCAATTATTGATCTGGTGTCAGTCTTTTATTCTACAGGCAATGATTTATGGCCAAATTACATAATGTGCATTGATCCGAGATCTAACCCCTTTACTGTATTTATTTTCCTACTAGTCTGGGAATCAGAGCTGACAGCACTCAGTTTCTGACAACTTAGCCAAAATTTAGAATCATTTAAATTTAGCCAAAATTTAGCATCATTTCAGTGGCACATGCAGGAGTCACCCACACTCCCCTCTCAGTTTAACTTATACCTGGAATGGTGCGTTCATATTCGCTCAGTCACGTCTGACTCATTGTAATCCTTTGGATCATAACCTGCCAGGCACCACTGTCCACGGGATTTCCTGGAGTGGGTTGCCATTTACCTTGTCCAGGGGATCTTCCTGACCCGGGAATCGAACCTGCACCTCCTGTGTCTCCTGCATTGCAAGCGGACTCTTTACCCACTGAGCCAAGCCATGGACTATTGGGTATTGGCTCCAAATCCAAGGTACCTATGTTGGCCAACAAAAGGACCCTTCTAATGCTGATCACATGGTACCACTTTCACATTCCAGGAGTGGCCTCTAAAAGCAGTTGAACCTATTGACCAATTCCTGCCTGGGAGAACAGCTAAATAATAATGATGTCAAACCAAATTCCTTTGTCAATTGCATTGTCACGTATAAATGGACAACACTAAACAATTTTAGCCAAAAGTTTTCCCCAGTCAGTTATACAGGACTTCATTTGGGGACTGAATTACCTTGGAATCAAATCAGGTGGTAGTCCTTTTCAAAATTAAACATAATTCAGGAGTTAAGACACCTCAAGGGCAGAAATAAATGAGCTTTTAGTAAATTCTTCCCTCAAAATACTCCAGGTCAAAGTCTGTTCCTCTTGACTTTTTAATGGGACAGAATGTAGGAAATTCAACAAAGTATTTCTTTAAATTCTGAAACAGCTCAGAAATGAAATCCTCTACACTGCCATAGATATTATTGAGTTTATTTTCTGTGATTTTACTCAAGAGCCTTTGTTGTGTAGGTATCCTTTTGAGAAATTTCTTTAAGAGCTTAAAATTATCCTCCCTCAAAAAAAAAGTGTCTTTCTTTTGTAATAAATTCTGATCCTTAAGAGCTTTGCAAATCATTCTATTTCCTACCTTATCTTGGCAGCTAAAAGAGTATAGTGCCTGCCTGGTGAGAGCAAGCCTGGGTGGCTAGGAGAAGGGACAAGAGGGAAAATTTTATTGTATGCATGTTTTACCTTTTAAATTGTGAAACTTATGCATGTATTATCTATCTGAAAAATTAATAAAATGTAAGATGGCATGATGATGGCAACTCAGAAGGCTGTTCTTTATTCTGCTATTATTCCTTCTCTGGTTTTGGTGAGAATCAGTAGGCTATTTTATTTTGCTTTGTTTATTTTCATGACAGCCTTAAGAGTTTGACTCGTTGAATCAGTGCCTTTTATTCTCAATTGCCTCATATTCTTATTGGAATTAGGCTAGATATAAATATACCAATACACACAGAAACACACGCATACACACATTACACACTTCAATCCTAATGCTAAAAGGTCCCTGGAGAGCGCCTGTTCCCATCCCCTGACCTGATGAACGAAAAAGACCCAGCATAGGGGATTCCCACACCCTCTGTTAAAGGGGGTCCTAGATCCAGAACCCAGGTCTCAGGACAATTCCCAGTCCATTGCCCTTTCCATTAACTTCGAAAATACATTTTAAGTCCATGAAAAACATGATTTGCTTATTGCATACCATTTGGAAAAGCTTAATAATTGCAAAAGCAAAAGGTATCTCCAAGAACTAATTTTCATCTTTATAGGAAAATGAAATGAGCCCAGTCTATTTTTTCTTTAGCAGAGCTATTTATATTCAGCAATGTGCGTTACTTTGAGGAAAAGGACATTAGTATAGTCGGTTTCTGCTCTGCTGGTTCTTTCCTCCCCATTACCTTGAGCTAAAATATAAACTCCTTAGCACAGCATCCAGTGTCCTCTAGATTTCTACTTTCCTGCCTGGGCTTTCAGCTCCACCCCACCCCCACATACACACAACTCCTCACTTTCTACCACTCCAAACTGTTTCTGGGTTCCCAAATTGTGGGTTTCTCACATTTTCCTGCGTCTGCACTGGCTGTCTCCTCTGCCAGGTTTCCATCTTCCACCAAAACCACCCAACCGGATAACTCTTCCATAAAGACTCAATGCCACTGCTTCGAAAACACTCTCCTGGCCCCACAGATGTCCTTAGTCGCCTCTTCCTTTGTGCTCCCACTTTGTAGATGCCTCTTCAGTGTTTATCTCACTGCCAGGAGAATAATGATGACATTCGTCTCCCTAGTAAACCCTGCTTTCCAGAACAAGATAGTTGATTTTTTCATAACTGTCTCCATATCGTCTGCCCAGCTCTGTGCTCAGCGCATAGTAGGTGATCAACAAATGTTCTCAGGAGGAAAAGAGGGAGAGAGGGGAGGAAAGGAGGCCATTATTTGGGATGCCAACAAAAAAAAAAAAAAAAAAAAAAACAAAGTCCTCCTATATGCTTGCCTTTGGACTGTGGTCAAAGAAAAGAATGTTTTGCCCGCAGCCAATGGCCCCAAAATAGCTGCTTAAAAAGAACCTTTACAGAAAATCAGGCAGCCCAGGCCTGGGGTAAGAAAGCCAGCAGGCACTCTATTGGCTGCCACATTCCTTCTTTCTCTCTAGACTCATGCCTGGGAGCTACTGCTTAGTGGAACATTCTCTTTGCCCTGCGTCAAGACAGAGAAGCATTTGCAAAAGCCCTGGGTCCTGAGCGACGTGCAGAACTCCCTGTGCTCTACTTACAAAACAGCATCACGCTCAAGGCTGAGAATGATGTCGTAGCAGCCCAGGCTGTGTGCCACGAATTTGTTTTCCCACTCACCCTGGTCTCTTGCACTTTACTTACTGAAACCAGTTTCTCCAACTGGGAAGGAACAAAAGAAACACACACAGGTCTGACAGCTGAGTTCTAATCCCCACTGGACCCTGTGCTGTGAGTACATTTTTCTCTTTTTTCTCAGTTTCCTCTTCCATAAAATGAGTCTCCCACAGCTCTTTTGTAATTCTGTGTTCAGAGCGCACCGAGGATGTAGAAATACACACTTAATCAATATGAGTCATCGACCAACACATGGTCGATGTGAAGACACAGTTCCACACACATAGGTGTATGTGAGGGATAGAAAGAAACCTTGGAGACAAGCCTTGCCCTCCAAGGGCCAACAGTCTAGTTGGTAGAGCTTTAATGCACACAATTCATGCCAAATAAGAGGAAAGCAGTGTGCAAAGCACCAGGTGATAGGGAGAAATGGTAAAAACTTTGCCACCACCTAGCTGCTATGTTAGCAGCCTCACTCATAAACAGAATAGGAAGAGAATGAACCACTTAACTACTGATAACAACACAACTCACATCCCCATCCTTATGGTGATGCTCATAAGTCAGTGAATAAGCTAAGGTTTCATTTAGACATTTTAAAACAATTTCAGCATCAAATCAGAAAAGCGAGAAGAAAAGAAAACTTCACCCTCCTGTATTAACCCGCAAGACTCTAATACAAATAATGTCAGTAAGAGTAACAACAGCAACTTGCCCAGCACTGGTCACTGAGTCCACTGATGGGTATCTGCACTATAAAAAATCAAATGACTTGGATCCGTTTTGGAGGACTTTGCTCCCATGGAGAGCGCTTCCCTGACACTTGCATCCACCTCAATTGTGGAGGAAAAATAGTATCAGTATATCCCCACCATGGTTGTGACAAGAGCTTCATTTCCTTTGGCGGTATTTTGAGAGTTGCCCCTCCTTTCTCCTGCTTTCCTCCTTCCTCTTGTCACCCACACACTTTTGCTGATTCTTGCAAAGAAAATCAATGTGCAAAGACAACTTCCCACTGTATTCACATTTCTCCCAGGCCCTGCTCACAGGACTGCCTGCCTGCTTTAACCTATTTAACGAGACAGTAAGAGAATTATAGCTGCTTCCAGGCAAACTCCAGTTTCATAGAGGAGATTGCACAAAACTTGCAAATACTGAAGTTCAGGCACCATGCAGAATCACGGGCTGGGATCTCAGCATCGTGAGTCATTCATTTGGGAAAATTCATTGATTTCATTTTCAGCTTTTTTTTCTGTGAGGTTTGAGTTTTCTTCCCTTTTTCTCATATTGATTTATTCTGCTGTGGTGGCTGGAATAGTACTTTTTAGCAAGAGTGGGTTGTAACTCTGAACCTCTATAAAGAAGATTAAGCCTGTTGATTTGCTTGGCACCCTCATTTCCTCTGTTCCTCTATTAAGCTCCTTAAACTTCATCATTTCGCCATACAGAACACTAAATTAAAAGAGAAATGCCCTGTCAGATAACTAATTCTGAAAATTAAAATACTACCATTTGATTATTGTTTCAGTCTCCCATTTGCCTTTTAACCTAATGGAGTTAGTAAACTCATTTCCTTTGTACATTTCTCTCAATCACATCTCGAGTGACAGGTTATTTTGCTAATGCTTTCAGACAGTAATGGAGAATCATATGGTCAGCACACTAACATAAAAGACTAATTTCCAAGTCCATCAGTGGCTCTCACTCACCAGAAAACCACATCCTGGTGGAGGCACCGGCCTGGGAGCCAGTTCACAAGGGATCAGAAACGCTGCCCGCGCCCTCTTTCTACCCCATGGCTGTATCTGGATTTTCAGGGTTGACAAGCAATGCCAACAGCTTCCTTTTTTTTCTCATGAAATGGCATGCAGCCAGCACCCCACAATTACACCCTTCCCATCTTAAACTCTAGAAGAAAATGGATGTAAATCTAGCAATCTCTATTTGAAAGTTGCTCCTTTTTTACATGTAGAGCCCATAACTGTACTATTGAGTATGTCATTTTTTTTCTTTATGCTTGCTTGAGCTTCATATTATTTTAATACCCCACATATATTGTGCTCAGGGTGGGAGCTGGGGCATGGGATGGAAGTATGACCAGGAGTTGTGGAATTATTAATGAATAAACTCCAACATCTATGAACTTCTGTCCCAGCCAAAGCTCTGATGAGGGGAAAAGCTAATTCAGACATTGCAGGTCATACTTGAAGATATTTATGGAATGCCATGTGCTATCTATAGGAGATCTTTAAACCTGGGAGCCAAAAGCATAAGCAACATTCTGAAGCAGGAATTGCCACTTTTTATAAAAAGGAGAGAATAGGTAGTAAAATCTAAGATCTAGAGAAGCCAATCCATCAGTGATTCAACTACAATTTCCACAGTTCCTTTTAGACAAAATAAAAAAGAGAGAGAGAAAATAAAGCAGCATTCAACCCAGGGTATTTCCAGAAAGGTCATTAGAAGCCATTATGCCACTGTCTTAAGCTTTGTAGACGTGAAAGTGAAAGAATTAGTCTTGGTACCTCTGAAATAAAATAGATAGGGTCACCAGCTATAAGTGAAAGGACATTTATATTTCTTCTTTGCGATTTTTTTCTCAAACTCACAGGTATGTGAAATCAATAGGGTCATCTGGTTTGAAGGATAACTAAGGAAGCCAGAATCCTAGAGCCAAAACACCAATCTGTTCTCCAGATCAGCCCCCACATTTTGACTGTGGAGGTCTGCCATTCATCTTGTTCTCCAAAGTTGGGGGTCTGCTATGGGGCTTCTCCAAGTAGCAGCTGCACCCCTATCATATACAGACCACACTGGACTTCACCTGATGTCTAATATGGCCACTGGGATTCAGGTCCACCTCAGATCCTTTGGTTGAACACTGTTAGACCTTGCCCCTAAACCCCGATGGCTGCTTCACCTAACACATGCCTCCCCATCAACGGAGTCTCTACTGCCCAAAGGCATGGTGCTGAACTCCTGCAGACCACTCCTGTGATCCTGTGGACCACACCAGCCTTGGCCGGATCACCCTAGGGCTTGGCAGATGAGCCCTACGTGCCCCCACTTCACTCCCTCCTCCCCAGCAGCTCTCCATTGGGTCCCAGTATTCACTCATCATACTGTGTATATTAAGCACCTACTCTGTTTCAGTCATTGTGCAAAGCACTGCAGTCACAACATTGAAATAGGCCATACTCTGCCTTCTGGGCTCAGACTAGTGGAAGGGACAGCAAATCAGAGACCACGAAGATTGCTATGACAGAGGAGGAACCCTGACCCGGCATCCTCCTCCCACTCACCTTTGAAATGGCCTTATATTCTCATACACAATTTTTACAAGAGATGATCAACTGGGATCAGCTGACTGTTGAAATATATGAGGAGGTGAAGTGTTAGATGCTCAGTCATGTCTGACTCTTTGAGACCCCATGGACTGTAGCCCACCAGGCTCCTCTGTCCATGGGATTTTCCAGGCAATAATACTACAGTAGATTGCCATGCCTTCCTCCAGGGGATCTTCCCAACCCAGGGATGGAACCCACATCTCTTCCATCTCTTGCATTGGCAAGTGAGTTCTTTGCCACTAGAGCCCACCTGGGAAGCCCAATTCCAATTGAAATATATAATTCCTGTTAAAATGAGCAATGTGGAGTAGTTCAGTATTTCCCCACAGATTATAATTTCAGGATCACTGCTGGCCAAACTCCTCAAGGCCTGGTGCACATTCATTTAAGGAAGACTCATTGGAAAAGACCCTGATGCTGGGAAAGATTGAAGGCAGGAGGAGAAGGGGACAACAGAGGATGAGATGGTTGGATGGCATCACCGACTTGATTGACATGAGTTTGAGCAAGCTCCGGGAATTGGTGATGGACAGGGAAGCCTGGTGTGCTGCAGTCCATGGGGGTGCAAAGTCCATGGAGGGGTATGACTGAGTGACTGAACTGAACCAAACTGAACTGCCTGAAGGATACACAGATTAGCTGGTCGACTTTGAGGATGTAAATAAACTGCTCAACTCTCTCTGAAGACCTCCATCAAACCTGTTAATTTTGGGGTTTGAGAGAACTCTTAGGGCTCCATGGGACATACCTTGCTCTGCACAGTCTAAAATTTAGCAGAAGAGGGTAGGTACTCCTCTCTTCTTGGAATACTCTTCTTTTGAATTCCTTGCACACCATTTTCTCCCTAACTCCTTTCTACTTAACTTCTTAGTCAATATGAAGGTTATTTGCTCTTGTCATCCAAAATTGAATCGTCCCCATCAAACTTGTTCCTGCTTTTAGGTTCATTCGTGACCCAGCCTCTGTACATCTCTCAAGGCTCATCCAAACCTCCACCACTGCCCTCCCCCTGCATCTCAGACTGCAGCCAGATGGGGCATGTTTCAGTTTCTCAGGCTTGCCATATTTACATTCACCAGCTCACTTCCCAGGTGACTCAGTGGTAAAGAATCTGCCTGCCAAAGCAGGAGATGCAGGAGACACAGCCTTGATCCCTGGGTTGGAAAGATCCCCTGGAGGAGGAAATGGCAACCCACTACAGTATTTTTGCTTGGGAAATCCCATGGACAGAGGGGGATGGTGGGCTACAGTCCATGGGGTCACAAAGAGTCAGACACTACTGAGCATGCACACACCTCACTTTTACACGTGATGTTCCCTCTGCCTAAAATGCTTGAATACCTGTACACACACGCACATACTCACAAACACACACACACATCTTTCCCTAGGTTAGCTCATCTTTCAGGTGCCTCTTCTTCCAGGAAAACTTCCATGACTCTACCTCTGTCTCCTGCAGCTGTGTCGCTTACTCCTGCTATGTAATACCAGAACACTCTGGACCTCTCACTTTAATGTAATTGCTATACACTCTGTGAAGTGTCTGACACAAAATGAAGTGAATTAAATTGCTCCTTCTGAAACATGGATTTTCTGAAGAATGAGTTGAGGGATACTCTGATAAACAGCCTCAAGAGACATACTGTTGTATGCTTCTGTGAAGATTTTCTTGAGGACATTGTTTATCGTTTTTCTAGAGCCTTTTTCATGAAGATCTGGGGGTGAGGGTGCCACTTTCTGCTCTTGATTTAGCAATAGTAGTATTTCTCTTGATACAACTCTTTAATCTTAAATATATTATTAATCGTGTAAGGATTATGTAACCTTTGTTATACTGGCTGCTATAAACCTAAACAATAAATTGTGCCCCATTCTTTATGGGGTGAATTTTATGAATTTTTCTCATTTCTGTTTCACATTTCATACCTATTTTCAAATTACAATTTCATGTTAGCTTGCTGCATGTTACTGTTGCATAATTGTAAGTGAACAAAACTTTGATGGCATAAGGTCAGATTTAATTAATCAAATAAACAAATGAAGTGATAAAGGAGTAGAAAGTTGAACAAAGTAGAATCTATATGAGGGAAGAATGTATCAGTTAGTATTCTTTAATTTCAAGTCATTTAAACCCCTAACTGGCTTAAACAACAACAAGATATTGATTTAATTTGACAAGCTCAGTGGCAGTTGTTTTCAGATGGGGTTTGATCCAGAGGCTCAAGGAAGATCCATAGGGGTAGAGACTCTGTCTGTTTGGTTTACTGTTGAATTTCCAGCAAAAAAGGTAGCTGGTACAACAGTGCTCAGTACAGATTTGCTGAATTTGTTGTTGTAGAATTCCTACAATCTTGTACAAAAATCCCAGGACCTGGACTTGGAACACATGCCCTTCCCTGAACCAATTTTTTGATCAGGAAGATCTAGCGCTCTGTTTCCAGGCCTGAGTCCCATGATCCCAACAGCAAACCAGGGAGGAGTCTCCAGTGAAACCTTGTGTACTCACAGTGAAGGAAGGTGGTTCCCCAAAAGAAATCTGGGCATTACAAAGGAGAAAGAAATCCTGGATGGGCAGAAAAACAAATATGCACATCAATGGACTATCAAGAAGATGATATCTGAGTTGAATTTTAAAAGATAAGCAAGAGTTAGTAAAAGAGGACCTTTATCAGTGGGTAACCTTCTAGGTGTGTTCAAAGCTCAGAGGCGTAAAATAGCTTGATGCTTTCGAGGAACTGTAAATAACTTAACACGGTATGAGCAAACAAGGATTGGGAGTGGTAGGAAAAGAAACCAGAAAGATTAGCAGAGTATAAATATGAAAGACCTTTTAGGATAACCAAATAGGGTGCAATGTGTCCGGAAACTGCTGGGAAGCCTATGTAGGATTCCTCAGCAGGCAAACATGCCTTAAGGCTAAGTCCACGCAGGTCATTACAGGGGCAGGATGACTCATTCTGGAAACACTCAGTAGGGCTGAGTCTGCAGGTCAGCAAAGAGTCCCAAATGTGGGCAAACGAGACAGAAGGAACAGGGACCAAGCAAAACCTAGGAACCCAGCAGACCTGGGAATCCAACAGAGCCTGCCAACATCATCAGGCTCTTGCTTTTTTAAAATACCAAGCTTGTGGCCTAGTGAATTATTCATCTTCATGTGAAAATATTCTTCAATGAGCCAAGGCCTTCATAACATGACTTGGTTGGGAATTATATGTTAGCTGGGGCTGCCATAACAAAGTACACAAATTGGATGCCTTAAGCAAGAGAAATGTATTGTCTCAAAGCCCTAGAGGCTAGAAGGCTGAGATCAAGGTGTCAGCAAGGCTGGTTCCTTCTAAGTGTTGCAGGAAGGGGCACCCCTTCCAGGGCCCGAAAGGGAGCTCTTGTCTAACACTCAGAAATGAATTGTCTGAGGAGACACACATGCTGACAAAGCAAAAGGCTTTACTGGGAACGGGTGCCCTGGCGGAGAGTATGAAGGTAAGGGAACCCAGGGGAACTGCTCTGCCACATGGTTCGCAGTCTCAGGTTTTATGGTGATGGGATTAGTTTCCAGGTTTTCTCCGGCCAATCACTCTATTCTCTGGTCCTTCTGGTGGCACATGCATTGCTCAGCCAAGATGGATGCCAGCAAGAAGGAATCTGGGAGGTGGTCGGACACGTGGCGTCTCCATTTGACCTTTCCTGAACTCTTCGCGTTGGTGATGGCTTATTAGTTCTGTGTTCCTTAGTAGGACTCCCTGTTGTAAAATGACTTAGCGCGAATGGTTACTATGGTGGCTGCACAGGGTGGGTGGCTTCAGTCAGTGTGCTTCTCCTAACATAAGGACCATGAGGAAAATCTATGCTCAAGTCTCGTGCTGAGATTCTGGTGGTTCCTTGGCTTATCTATAAGACATATCACCTTGACCTCTGCCTTCTTCACGTGGTATTCTTCCTATGTGCATGTCTGTTTGCTCTTTCTAGAAGAACACCAGTCATACTGGACTAGGGCTCACCCAAAGACCTCATTTTAACCTGATTACGTCTGTAAAGATTCTATTTCCAAATAAATTGCATTCTGAGATACTGGAAGTGAAGACCCCCAACTCATGAATGTTTGAAGGACACACTTCAGTGTAAAGATATCATTTACAAAAATATGCATTTGTTATCAAAGCTTTAGAAGAAAAATAGACATTCCCTAAGTGAATTGATTTATTTACAAAAGATTTGGAGATTCTCTTCGCTGAGGTTGAGACCTGGGCGCCTCCAAGATGCTGGCTTACCGCTCTTCCCTCATAGACCCTGACACCAGACTCATTGGAAACACGGCACTGTTGCCTATCAGAAGTCAGTTCAAAGGACCTGCCCCTAGAGAGACAAAAGATACAGATATTGTGGATGAAGCTATCTATTACTTCAAGGCCAATATCCTCTTCAAAAACTATGAAATTAAGAATGAAGCCTATAGGACCTTGATATATATATAACTCTCTACTTTTCTAAGTGTCAACAGAAACCCCAAAAGTGCAGTTCTAAAAGCCAAGGCGAGAAAGAAATGTATACACTGGGAATCACTAATTTTCCCATTTCCAGAGAGCCTTTGGTTTTGCACTTAATGCCATTTACACCAAACCTGCAAACAGGAGGATGAAGTGATGAGAGCCTACTTACAACAGCTGAGGTAAGAGGCTGGACTGAGACTTTATGAGAAAGTTTTTGACCCTCAGAATGATAAACCCAGCAAGTGGTGGACTTGCTTTGTGAAGAGACAACTCATGAACAAGAGTCTTTCAGGACCTGTACAGCAAAGACAGCCTTGGACAGACATGGTCTCCACAGCTGTGGGCAGCGTTTACAGCAAGATGTGCACAGTTCTTTGCCGTTGTTTCGTAAAGTTTTATACAGAGGAGAGAACAGAGTGTGTCTTTACTTGAAGAGCTCTTTATCAAGAATTTGGGGTGGGTTGGGTGTGGAAGAATGAGTTTGGTAATTTGAAATGTCTTCAGTATTAAGCTGGTGCTTAATAAATAATAATAAAGAAATATCTAAAAAAAAAAAAAAAAAAGATTTGGTACCATGTAGGTTTGTGTAGACAAAGAAATAACACCATTAGGATAAAAGACCCAGAAGAAACTGAATAGTCCACAATAAAGAATACTTTTTCAGATTAAGTCCAAAATGGTTCTTTCCTAACTTACAGGACTTCACTCGGAGACTGGTGTAGAGAAGGGTGGTGTGAGACAACGCCTTATACACCAGCACTGTATAAACTTTTCACCTGCCGAGTCTTTTCTGCATGCCTAGCATTCAATCCTCCCAGCAGCTCTCTGGGGATGGATATTATTATCCTCAGTTACAAATGAAGAACCTAAGCACCACTTTAATCCTAACTACATTATTCTAGGCTGCATTTGGGAAGCAGCTGGGCTGAGATTTGAACTCAAATTTCTCTAACCACAAATTATCACATGTACCATCCAAAGTCTCTCAGTCATGTCTGACTCTTTGTTATACAGTCCATGGAACCATGAACTTCCTGAAGTTCAAGCTGGTTTTAGAAAAGGCAGAGGAACCAGAGATTAAATTGCCAACATCTGCTGGATCATGGAAAAAGCAAGAGAGTTCCAGAAAAACATCTATTTCTGCTTTATTGACTGTC
>NW_011495031.1:2121990-2125528 GCF_000754665.1 Bison bison bison
ACATTCCCTTATGACAGAAAGTGAAGAGGAACTCAAAAGCCTCTTGATGAAAGTGAAAGTGGAGAGTGAAGAAGTTGGCTTAAAGCTCAACATTCAGAAAACTAAGATCATGGCATCCGACCCCATCACTTCATGGGAAATAGATGGGAAAACAGTGGAAACAGTGTCAGACTTTCTTCTTATGGGCTCCAAAATCACTGCAGATGATGACTGCAGCCATGAAATTAAAAGATGCTTACTCCTTGGAAGGAAAGTTATGATCAACCTAGATAGCATATTCAAAAGCAGAGACATTACTTTGCCAACAAAGGTCTGTCTAGTCAAGGCTATGGTTTTTCCTGTGGTCATGTATGGATGTGAGAGTTGGACTGTGAAGAAGGCTGAGCGCCAAAGAATTGATGCTTTTGAACTGTGGTGTTGGAGAAGACTCTTGAGAGTCCCTTGGACTGCAAGGAGATCCAACCAGTCCATTCTGAAGGAGATCAGCCCTGGGATATCTTTGGAGGGAATGATGCTGAAGCTGAAACTCCAGTACTTTGGCCACCTCATGCAAAGAGTTGACTCATTGGAAAAGACTCTGATGCTGGGAGGGATTGGGGGCAGGAGGAGAAGGGGACGACAGAGGATGAGATGGCTGGATGGCATCACTGACTCGATGGATGTGAGTCTGAGTGAACTCCGGGAATTGGTGATGGACAGGGAGGCCTGGCGTGCTGCGATTCATGCGAAGAGTCGGACATGGCTGAGCGACTGAACTGAACTGAACCATCCAAAGTAATTTTGGGAGTCCTGGTTGAAGATCAAGTGTTCACCTTTGCAATAGGTCCAAAAGATGCTGCTCAGTGCATTGTCTAAACAGACAGTAATCCCCTTAACTGGCAACTGTGAACACCCTACAGTGCCCAACATGTTTGCTACCAAACAATAGGTGCTCAACAAATGAAACTTTTGTGAAGTCACCACAGAGCTGTAAGTCCTCTGATATCAGATTGATTTATTGATTTATTTCTCATCATAAGAAAGTAGCATTGTCTCCAATTAATAGGGAGATCCAACTGCACCTTCCATAAATATCCTTCTCTTGAGCTTCTCCATACCCAACTCTGCTGGCCACAAGTGCCTACTGGTCTATCAGAGAGGATTTTCTCATGAAGATGCAGCTGCAGTTCAGTGATGCTTTCCTCCACTCCATCCTCCACTGATTCTGTTCCACTGTGTCATTCAGTTTGTTGGAAAACTACTTTCACTTGAAGGTCTCCACTGAAACGATAGACAGGCACCCACAGATGGAGAGTGGACTCTTTGCCCTTATAAGTACTGATTTTCACAACCTCTATGGGTGGAATAAATCATTTTGTCAGTCTCCTTGGCAGTTCTGGAGTTTAGGTACAAGCTAAAAGGCTACTGCTTAATAGAAGCATTTGTAACCCTGTTAAGATAAACACACACAATTCCAAAAGAAATGATGAGAAGCAAGACAGCCTAGGTTGTTTTCCCCCAGATTCCCATCAGGTACAAACACCAGGAACAAGTGGAGTTACTTCAAAACCAACAGTCTTGTTTCCTGAAAGATCTGTGCTCAAGGTTTAGAAACTCAGGGGTGAATCTAGAGGTGAGAGTTTTCACAGTGCAGAGAGATCTAAATCAGATTTGGAATTGCAGAGCGCAGGGCTGGGGCCAAACGTTTCCTTAGATTTGTACTGTTTCCCCTTCATTTTGTCTTAAATGTTATTGCTTTGTATCCTTTTTTCATCAACTCAGAATTTGTTCAGTATTCCCTTATTTTACTCCCAGTTAAAATAGAAGAGATTTGGTGCTCTGAAAATTTCTGAAATTGGCTGTTTTGATTTTCCTTAAAGAGAAGGCAATGGCACCCCATTCCAGTACTCTTGCCTGGAAAATCCCATGGATGGAGGAGCCTGGTAGGCTGCAGTCCATGGGGTCGCGAAGACGCGAAGAGTCGGACACGACTGAGCGACTTCACTTTCATTTTTCACTTTCATGCATTGGAGAAGGAAATGGCAACCCACTCCAGTGTTCTTGCCTGGAAAATCCCAGGGACGGGGGAGCCTGGTGGGCTGCCATCTATGGGGTCGCACAGAGTCGGACACGACTGAAGCGACTTAGCACCAGCACCAAAGAAATTTAAAAATGCATTGATTAACACCTCCCCGCCCCACGCATGCACATATCCTCATCTTTCAGGAAGATGTTACAGTGTCCCAGTGGGTTGTAGAAGGGATTGAGAGGTCAAAGAATCCCTAGATTTGCAGAGACACCTGTCAAGTTGGGCTCAACACCTGCTGTCGGATCCACCCTCTGCAACCCCGGGGAAACAGTACTCCCGTGGAATGAAACTCCACTGATTTGGAACTGGAACGAGTGAGGGGGGTTAAGGTTCTAAGGCGACCCAGATGTCAGGGCAGAACTTTCAAACAGGCTGAGCTCCACTTCATCTGAGAAAATGCGCCTGAGAGCCCAGCCCTGGAAACTGGGCAGACTGAAAACATGGAGAGTAGCTTGGCCAATGGAAAATGATCATCGTGATGAAATTAATATTTTGAATACGACTTTAAGTGCGACACGCTAACTTGGCCCAGGCCAGGACATTGCGATGAGCTGAGGTTTTCACATGCACTCCTCGGACTTTTGAGTTTTTATTGAGATGACCAGGGTGGCAGGGGAGGGGAGGGAACGGACTTGAGGCTGAAGCTGTGGCTTCTTGCTCGGAGGTGAGACAGCCCAGCCTGTGGGATTACACGAGATAGGATCGAGTACAATCGGGTCCCCAGCGAGGCGAGGCGCGCCGGAAGGAATCGAAGTAAGAGTTTAATTAACTATCCCGCCCCGACTACGCCAAAGGAAAAGAAACCCAAATAGGCAACCCCGAAACCGTTTGATCAGAGGAAATTGGGTTTGTCTTTTTTGCTCCTTCACTCTTCCTGTCTTTCCATCCATCAAAATGCTTGGTTTAAAAAAAAAAAGGGGGGGGGCGTAAAATTGGGGCGGGACAGAGAAGACCGACTGCACTTGAGAACCCCGGCTGCGCCCACGGCGAACTTCATCCCGCAGATTGCCGGTACTCAGCTCAGCCCTCCCGCGGCGCCGAGCCGGTCCAACCAGCCCGGTCTCCCGGCGCCCTCGGCCGCCGGAATCCGGCGCCGACCCGCCAGCCTTTCGCAGCCGAGCCGGGGGCGCGTGGGCGCGCGCGGCCCGGATCCCGCGGCGGTTTCCGCGTTCCGCGTTTTCGCTCGCGCCGGGCGGGCGGCCGAGGGCGGGGTGCGCGGGCGGCGCGGGAGAGGGCTGGGGGAGCCGGGCGCACTCCGCCTGGCAGCCCCCGGAGCGCCGCCTCCCGCGGCCGCCGCGCCAGACAGCGCGCTCCGGAGCGTGCCCGCCTCGCGCCGCCAGCGCTGACCTCCGCGAGGGGCGCCGCGGCCGCAACGGCCACGTCCCGGGTTCCGGATGGTTCCTGTGCTGCCCGCCCTTGCCCGTCGCTGACACCGCGGAGCGCGGGTCCGCAGACCCGCCGCAGAGCCGA
>NW_011495031.1:2125628-2163007 GCF_000754665.1 Bison bison bison
AAGGGCCGAAAAGGTCCGCGTCACTGCGGGGCATCTGACACTCAGAGTGGTTCGGTGTCGCAGAAGATGCGGGAGATGGGCATAACCGGTTTGTTGGGCTGTGTAGACAGTGAAAGCAGATACTGGGGCTGCGGCACCAGAGGGCTTCAGATAGGCTGCCCGCACCGCTCCTGTTGGCTGCAGCACAACCAACTCTTCCTTTGATTCTTTCCTGCGTGGAAACCCGTTCAGGGGCCCCAGAGTTGGGGCGCTGCGGGGCGCAGGGAGACCAGGGCGCATTGGTCAGTGTCCGCCGCTTAGGATCGCCTGTCACCTACCGGCGTCCAGAGGCAGGGTGCCGACTCTCCCCTAACGCTCCGGGGAAAGGGTTGATTGCTTTTTTCTTGGGGTGCATCAGCCCCCTACCTCCCGCCCTAGCAGTGGTGTTTTCTGCATGTAACACGAATATGGGAAAGAATGGGAGCGTCGACTTCCTTTTAGGCAGAAAAAGTTAAAGAAACTGGGCATGTTAATAATTAGCAGGACCCGGACTCAGGATGCAGCAGAAAGCTGTTAAATTTTCATTGCCCTCTAAGAAAAACAAACGGCATCGCCAGTGACTATTGGCAGTGCCGTGTTATTTGGGGGACTTTGGGGAAATTGTCCACGGATTGTCTTCAGGAGGCTGAAGAAGGAGGTGGGGGTGGGGGAAGGACGGCTGGCACGGCTCTGCGTTCCAGCTTGCCTAAGGAGGGTTCAGAATCATAAGCCAAACACGTTTGGTTGCTGATTTCTTGAAGAGTATGGGAGGCAGAGCCGCTGCGGCCCTGAGCAAGGTGAAGAACACAGCATGGGAACTGCCTAAAGGAAAAGAACATGTAAGGATCTTGCCTCTCCCAAGCAATTCAGCTGCATTTGTGCTATAAAAAGCATGCATATATATGTGGCTTTTAGGATGGGTTTTATGAAGAAGAGGTTGTATGTAATGAAATTGTGTGTACCTGCTGTACAGTTTTGTCTACCTCCCAATTTTAACCAGTACTTCAGAAGGGTGTTTGCTGCTGATGTTATGTAATCAATGTGGTTCACTGTCAGATATTTTTTAATGTGTTTTTGGAGTAAAAGGAACTTCCATCTGTTACTTCAGACAAACCCAAGGTGTAGACGGGTGAGGGCTGCTGAATATTTGCCCTGGTCTGGCTCCAGATGTGTGAGCTCAGCTGTTGCCTGTCACTTAGGTGACAACTGGCCTTTTCCCACTAAGCCTTTGCTGTCTCCATTATCCTCAGTGAAGTATTCAGTCGCCTTCTATTATCAGAGTGGACTCGAGCCGCTTGGGAGGCGGTAGCCTTGTTTGACCATTCCCAACAATATGTCTGTTTTCAGACTTTAGGAAGGGGGAAAAAAAATCCCATGACAGCAAGATAGATACATTCTGAATTGAGCACCAACTTAATCCAAAGATCCTGCTTTAATCAAGACAGCTCTGGAAGGATGATGCAATATTTGTCAAGCCTTTTTCTCTGGAACAATATTTACTCCCACCAGGGGATTTTAAACTTAAACAGCAGCCATTTATCTTGCTGTCTGGTGGGGCCCGGTTCAGTTTGCCTCCATGTGGTCCCAGCCTAGGTGGCTGGGCCGGGCCTGGGACAGGAATCTGTCATTGTAGCCCAGCTGGAACCTGAAGAAAGCAAAATACAGCACCTGCTGGTACCAGGGAGTTCCTAAATGCAACTGGCAAGTCAGGAAATACAGAGGAGATGTTTTAAAGCCCTTCCAGAAATGTTTATACAAAGGATTTAAAGGTTAACAATGCATGTGCTCTACATATTAAAACTAAAAGGTGCTAGAAATAAATGGACATTACCCACAGTTGGAAGTTAGCACACTGCTGATGAACTTGAAAATCTCTGTTTTAATAAACCATGGCTAACGACAGTGACTTCTCATGACTAAGCCTAGGAAGGAAGGAAAGGGAGGGACTTCTGAAGGGCTAAAGGACTGATGGAACATAGGGGGAGCCATATTGATATAAGCAAATGGGTTTTGTAAGTTAATTTTTCCATTCTTAATTTGCTACTAATTTGTGATTTATCACTGAATGACCCTGTTAGTTCACAGGTTTTTAAGGAAAAGTGATGTATTTTACTCATGTGACAGATTCAAGCAGTTCTGCCAGTAATACCACTGAACCTTTAAAAGTTTATCATGTTTTTAAAATCAGGATCTATGGAACCACCATTTGTCTTTCTAATTAAGGAGGTTGTAATGAGTCAGCTTGGGTCACCCAAGTAAAAGCTAATATCAGCTGAATGAAGAAAAGACCCTTATAAGAGTTCATAGCTAAACTATAAAGTTTAGAGTCAGATGTAGGTAAAAGTCTGGTTACTCCTAATAACCTCTCCTATGATAACTCTGAAAAGACACAAAAGAAAAGAGGTAACAACTTAAAATTTCTTAAGTCAGAATTTTAGAAAGCTGAAATCTAAGTTTTAAAAAGTGACATTGTGAGATAATTTCTATAAAACCTTTTATAATTACTTGAAAATCAAACAAAAGGAAGTTGAGTATTATGACTGACTCTTCATAATACTCATGAAATGGAACAGGAATTTTTTAAATGATTCTCCAGTAATTAAGTGTACCTGTTTTAATGGTATATACGTAGTAGTTGAGAATGCTTATATTACAGGAAACAATTTTCAGAAAAGATTAGTTACTGCAGTTAATTTTCTGGTTAAAGTAGTTTATAAAGAGTAAATTTTTCCTTTTAAAGAAGGAAAGTAATTTTAAAAGTCAAAGTGATCCTCATCTATGCATAAAAATGTTAGATGCCAATGGGCTAGGGTAGAGGCCTTCCACTTGGGAGAAAAATAGCTCTTTTTTTCCCTCCAGCTTACATAAAATAGTACTAATTGTTTAGCTCATTCAAGTGAGAATATTCAGTTTGCTTAAATGCAGGTCTAATTATTTCACAATAAAGAGAGTTAGGAAAGGGAATGAGTTTTGTTTCTAGGTTGGTTGGTTGGTATTTTGAGGGTTCACTCCTGCTTTGCTGTTTGGTCTCAGAACAAAGCAGTAGTGTGTTGTGCCCTGGTATCTATAGAAGGTCTCTGTGAGCACATGAGCTGCGAGAGGAAAGGACGATAGTCTGGGTGCCAAGTCCTGCTTCGATGATGTTCCTCGAAACCTCAGGTGGCACATGGAGCCAGAGCCAAGTGCCAGGACCCAGCCGGCCCCACTTCTGGATTCTTCCGTCTCTGGACACAAGCAAGCATAGCCCCCAGCGCTGCCAGGAACCAGTATCCAACCTTCTTGTCTACTGCCGTGCAGAAATGAAGTCGCAGAGGTTAATGTGTGTGTTGGTGGAGGAACATTTATGAACAGTGGAAAAGGCCTGGCCCAAAATTGCACTGGGATCCACCTCACTCCCCACTTCCTTCACTCCCCTCTCTCCTGAAGGCAAGATGGTGGGAAGAGACAGGTTTTACAAGTTGGTGCAAGCTGATGTCATGACACTCCTGGCACGGAGACACGACAGAATAATCGGACCCTTTCCCGTGTGCCAGAATGACATGATTTTTCCAACAACGATTCCTGAGCCAGTGGTCCACTGGCTCTGACTATTTCCAGTCCCCTGGGGGTTCATACCTCTCAAAGAGAATGTAAAATCCTTCCTGTGTCTCTGTTTTGTACGCTTGTTTAGACTAAACTCTAAAATGCTTTTTGGTCAGTTTTGAAGAGACCTCTGCAGAACAAGAGTGATTGCCCAGCCTGAACTGATTAGACCTTTCCAGATTCATTTCCCTATGAAGAGAGATTTTAAATATAAAATAAAAATAAAAATGTCAGCAGAGCAGAAGCCAGTGTAAACATTCTAAAACTTAGAGCTGTAAACTAACAAGCAGCTGTCATTTACCTGGACTTAACGTTTTTTCCTCCTGTCGGTAACTTGGTCCTAAGCGACCCTAAAAAACAACTGACCGATTTGACTGCAGTTGCATTTTTCTCACTGGTAAGTTTGGATTCAACTCTTGGGAGAGAAGCCTTTTATTTCTAGTGGATTACACTTCAGGAAAAAAAAAAAGTGAAGGCTGTGTTATTTCAGTTGTTCAAGTACTGAAGTCATGTACTTCTTTCTAAGAGTTTTGTCCTGACCACTGATTTATAGCACCTACCAGTTTTTGCTTTGTGTACACTTCTCTGTGTTTCCTTCTTGTCTCACTGAGGATCTGGAAAGAAAGAGACATCGATAATACAGTGAAAATATTGTAGTCAGACGCTGCCAGTAAGGAGACCCCTGGGTGCAGCATGCTCTCCCTGAGCTGCCCTGCTTTTATCTGCAACACAGATCCCACGGCTTGCAATTATGGTCTTTGACTTTGGTAACAATTCTGTTTGAAATGTTTCCAATTACACACAATATTGGCGGCATGTAGCAGCTGCATGCCAAAAAGCATTTCCAAGTATGTTCCAAGAATCAGCCTGTGATTGCTTTTAATTTAAATAAAGGCTATTTGGTTTCCTGTGAAGTTTTTTTATAACCACCTTCTCCCCACCAACCCCATTTTTGTCACCTTTAAAAAAAAGTCTGATATAAATTAGCCAGCACTTAATGTGATACAATATTGGCCCTGGTTTTCTAGGATGGCTCTTGGTTTTGCGCAAGCATGAGGACTGTTCAATAAAGGAAAACTTAAAGAAACGTTGTACAGCTGTTTGGATTTCCCCAAAGAAGAAAAGAAGGAAAGATTATCTGACCTTGTATTGTAAGTAGCCAATGTTTCGAATTTTTCTGCCTCCTTCTTTAGGGATCTGTCATTGTAATTATCGATTTAGGTCACTGAAGATTCTTTGGTCCAGTGTCTTTCCTTCAGATTCTTCTAGTTTTCTTTTTGTGAACCCATGAACATGAGTTAAAGACACATTAAAAGGGTAGAGAAAGGTCAATAAGAACATTCTTTAAACAGTGGGCTGGTGGGGGAAGGGGGCACAGGAAGAGAACCAGGGAAATAATCTCACCATTCTACAGCAACCAAACCTGCCACATTGCCCCCTCTATGGGCTTGAAATCTCTGAATACTGAAACCTTTTAAAACAGCAGTGGCTTAAATCTTTTAATAGCTACCAGCTACACTTGCCTTATTAAATCTGAAAATAAGAAAATATACACTCTCAAGACTTGGAGTGAAGGGATTAGTTACAGGACTGGGAGGTTCTGTTTCTAGGATGGTTTGTTGGCCCATTTGAAACGTAACACCTAGAGCCAGAGGGTATCCAATAGCTGAGGTGCTAAGATGGTCCCAATTAGGGTGTTTTCACACAGGCTCTTTCAATCCTGGCAAAAGCATCCTATAGAATATAGTGCTTCTTCGGGCTGAACAGTAGTTGACTTGCATAAGTGCCAACAACTCTTCTGGCATTTTTGGAAATCTTCCATCATGTAATAAATAGTGCTATATAATCCAAATTTGTAAATGCCATGTTTCATGTAGCCCTTTTAGAGACAGCTGAAATTAACCCAGGCTGCTAGGGATTGTTAGATCCTGGAGGTTAGGTTACTGCCTGCATCCAGAGTGCTACCATGAATGAATGATGGTGGAGGCCTTTGATCAAAGCTGGAAGAAGGTGCAAGGTTAGCCTTAGTGTAAAGAGTGCCCACCAACCAACACTTAGACTTGTCCTTTCTCCTTGAAAACTCTTTCAATTAAGCAAACCATCTCAGAGGAAATTTATTCAACTCAAGGTAAAATGAGGTTTATGTTGCTTTACCAGCTGAGCACCCCAGGCTGCCAAATACTCAGCCCACCCCGGCCCCTGTGGTTTTGTAGGGACAAAACCTAATATAGTTACTATGGTTGAACTGGAAAGTCTGTTAAAACCTATTTATACATTGGCCAGTTCCTCTGCCCTCATTACACTGCTGTATTCTGGATGCACACACATATACAACCAACCCTCTTTCAATCTAATAATAGTAAACTGATTTAGATCATGGTATAGTTTCACCAAAGGCATTTGTACTTCCCTTTTTCTGTCTTTTATCTCAGTGATAAGTAAATAATATGATATGCTTCTGAAGAAACTCATAACTTGTTAACTGTAATTGATGTTTCCAACTCTGTTATTTACATGCTTGAATAATCTAAATTCCGTCATTAGGAACTGGAAAAGACTTAGATGGTGTGGCATTTTGTTTTGCTTCAAAATATCTGCCAAACAATTTAAGGAACTGTTAGATTTTATGTCAGAAGACTCCTCAATGCTCTAGTGTTGGAATACTTGTTATAATGTATGTCAAAAGGAGACTGCATTTTAAATTCTTCTGTGACTATGTAATTAATAAGTATGTTCAGTGCTTGAAGTATGCACATGTTACATAATTTTTAGAAAGAGATAAAGTTAGGTCTGAAGTGCATTAGGATATCACAGATGTTTCTTGTAAGAAAATACATATGCTTCATCGGAATTTTGAACTCCTTTCTGGTTCTGAGCTTTGTTCCTCACAAGGGTCATATGAATAATTTCATTGAGTTGCTTCAGTTCTTATTTACACAAGCCTTGAGAAGAGAGCTGAAGTGATAAATAACTTGCCCCCTCACCCAGTTCTGAAATGCCTTAGCCTTTTATGTTTTTGTGAATATGAAGGGAGGGAATAAAATATACAGAGAAGATGTTTGTGTTTAACTAACTTAATCATATAAGTTCCCTTTGTGGGTCTTCTATAAGCTTAAACAGCTTGTCAGGCTAATAGCCAAAAACATGTCCTCAAGTACTGCCAAACGTGTTAAAAGCAGACCAGGCTTTCTTTATATTGAGGTACTGGAAACATATTTTTTTTAACCTTCTAAATTTTAGAAATAAACCAGAAAAGAAATCACTCTCTTCTTCTCCTTACCCACAAAAACCAAAAGTATTATTCATTGCAGTGCCGAAATGGAAACTGATGGGAATAATGATATTTGTGTGGGAGTGTTTTAAACTGGCTTGACTTGGCTGTTTAAACAGGGAGCAACCAGGTTACCATGGTACTTGATGGGTCTTATTTTTTATATATTTATGTTGCCTGTACACATTGGCTTTTTTACTTTGGTTCAGGAGCTTTTGGTCAAGTACTTGTTCAGTTCAGTTGCTCAGTTGTGGCCGATTCTTTGCGACCCCATGGACTACAGCACGCCAGGCCTCCCTGTCCATCACCAACCCCCAGAGATTGCTCAAACTCATGTCAGTCAAGTCAGTGATGCCATCCAGCCATCTCATCCTCTTTTGTCCCCTTCTCATCCTGCCCTCAATCTTTCCCAGCATCAGGGTCTTTTCCAGCGAGTCAGTTCTTCACATCAGGTGGCCAAAGTATTGGAGTTTCAGCTTCAGCATCAGTCCTTCCAATGAATAT
This sequence comes from Bison bison bison, assembly GCF_000754665.1. Taxonomy (NCBI): domain Eukaryota; kingdom Metazoa; phylum Chordata; class Mammalia; order Artiodactyla; family Bovidae; genus Bison; species Bison bison. Next base: position 2,133,004 of record NW_011495031.1, read on the forward strand.
TCAGGACTGATTTCCTTTAGGATGGGCTGGTTGGATCTCTTTGCAGTCCAAGGGACTCTCAAGAGTCTTCTCCAACACCACAGTTCACATGTACAGTACTTGTACATTTATCCTGATTTCTTCTTGAGCGGAGATTCAAGAACAGACAGTGGTGATGTGGTATAATAGTGCAAACGTTTTTTTACCTTCATTTTTTAAAATCAGAAAATTTGGACTGTGGTACAATAGCTGTGTGATTTCTAGTCAGCCCACTCAGCCTCTCTGGGCCTCAGTTTCCTCATATGTGGAGTAAGGGACTTGGTCCAGGTCAGTGCATGTTAACCAGAGATGTGAGCCATAAACACCTGTGAAGCAAGCACACAGAGGGTTTTAAGGGAGTGGGTTTGGGGTGGGGTTTTGCACATTTAACTTGAAAAAGCTCCTCAAGTAATTTGATGCCCAGCTGTGGTTAAGAACCACTAAATTAGATGGTCTCTAAGATTTCCTTCCAGTTCTAAAATTTTATGTTTCTAATCCTACTGGACTGAACGTTTTTCCTTCCTTCCTTTCTCTTTTGTTCATTTGTTCATTCATTCTTAACAGCTATGTTCATTCCTAATGTCACTGACAAAATGTGGATATTTTAACCCAGTTCCTGGAAGATCTATGTTCTGCTCCTGTGAGTAGATGGTAATTGATGTAATGGAGGAACCATATTAGCTCCCCATTGCATACCCAACGCCTAACACAGTACCTGGCACATAGCACTCGACAGCTACAGAGAGCCCCAAAAGTCAGGAAACTTAGAAAATGTGATGTTAGTGATTTTAAAATAATATGGTCATTATTCTGTAGTGTACACAGTAGTATAAATATAATGTACACATTAAACTTAATGTTAAAAGCCAGTGTTACCTCAATAAAAGACAAATTAAAATGAAATAATATGTCCAATATTATGCCAAAATAAAATGGCCATATAATATGCCAAGTCAAATAATATGCCCAATCTGTTTTTGTCAACCTCCAAATACCTTTCAGGTAAAGTGTCTCCAAATTTAAAGCAATGGATATAATTGTTCCTCTGAAAAATATCATAATCAGTTCAGTTCAGTCGCTCAGTCATGTCCGACTCTTTGTGACCCCATGAATCACAGCACTCCAGGCCTCCCTGTCCATCATCAGCTCCCGGAGTTCACTCAGACTCATGTCCATCGCGTCAGTGATGCCATCCAGCCATCTCATCCTCTGTAGTCCCCTTCTCCTCCTGCCCCCAATTGCTCCAGATCTTTTCCAATCAGAAAAGATTGGAGTCTTTTCCAATGAGTCAACTCTTTGCATGAGGTGGCCAAAGTACTGGAGTTTCAGCTTTAGCATCATTCCTTCCAAAGAAATCCCAGGGCTGATCTCCTTCAGAATGGACTGGTTGGATCTCCTTGCAGTCCAAGGGACTCTCAAGAGTCTTCTCCAACACCACAGTTCAAAAGCATCAATTCTTCGGCGCTCAGCCTTCTTCACAGTCCAACTCTCACATCCATACATGACCACTGGAAAAATCATAGCCTTGACTAGATGGACCTTAGTTAGCAAAGTAATGTCTCTGCTTTTGAATATGCGATCTAGGTTGGTCATAACTTTTCTTCCAAGGAGTAAGCGTCTTTTAATTTCATGGCTGCAGTCACCATCTGCAGTGATTTTGGAGCCCCCCAAAATAAAGTCTGTCACTGTTTACATTTCCCCATCTATTTACCATGAAGTGGTGGGACCAGATGCCATGATCTTCATTTTCTGAATGTTGAGCTTTAAGCCAACTTCTTCACTCTCCACTTTCACTTTCATCAAGAGGCTTTTGAGTTTCTCTTCACTTTCTGCCCTAAGGGTGGTGTCATCTGCATATCTGAGGTTATTGATATTTCTCCCAGCAATCTTGATTCCAGCTTGTGTTTCTTCCAGTCCAGCGTTTCTCATGATGTACTCTGCATATAAGTTAAAGAAACAGGGTGACAATATACAACCTTGACGTACTCCTTTTCCTATTTGGAACCAGACTGTTGTTCCATGTCCAGTTCTAACTGTTGCTTCCTGACCTGCATACAGATTTCTCAAGAGGCAGGTTAGGTGTTCTGACATTCCCATCTCTTTCAGAATTTTCCACAGTTTATTGTGATCCACACAATCAAAGGCTTTGGCATAGTCAATAAAGCAGAAATAGATGTTTTTCTGGAACTCTCTTGGTTTTTCGATGATCCAGCAGATGTTGGCAATTTGATCTCTGATTCCTCTGCCTTTTCTAAAACCAGCTTGAACATCAGGAAGTTCACAGTTCACGTATTGCTGAAGCCTGGCTTGGAGAATTTTGAGCATTACTTTACTAGCATGTGAGATGAGTGCAATTGTGCAGTAGTTTGAGCATTCTTTGGCATTGCCTTTCTTTGGGATTGAATGAAAGCTGACCTTTTCCAGTCCTGTTGCCACTGCTGAGTTTTCCAAATTTGCTGGCATATTGAATGCAGCACTTTCACAGAATCATCTTTCAGAAGATGATAAGAAAGAAGATGATAAGAGAAAAGATAAGAAAGCCTTCCTCAGTGATCAATGTAAAGAAATAGAGGAAAACAACAGAATGGGAAAGACTAGAGATCTCTTCAAGAAAATTAGAGATACCAAGGAAACATTTCATGCAGAGATGGACTTGATAAAGGACAGAAATGGTAGGGACCTAACAGAAGCAGAAGATATTAAGAAGAGGTGGCAAGAATACACAGAAGAACTGTACAAAAAAGATCTTCATGACCCAGATAATCACGATGGTGTGATCACTGAGTTAGAGCCAGACATCCTGGAATGTGAAGTCAAATGGGCCTTAGAAAGCATCACTACGAACAAAGCTAGTGGAGATGATAGAATTCCAGTTGAGCTATTTCAAATCCTGAAAGATGATACTGAGAAAAATATCATAATAAATACATTATTTCCCTTATGTTTCTGGACTTTGGGGATACTCTGTAGCATACTGACTATATTCTTCCCAGATTAGCAGTTGGTCTCATTGCTTTAAATAAGGAGGTGCTTCACCTATAAAGGTATCTGGAAGCTGACAGAAAAAGATACCAAGCACATTACTTGAAAGTGTAATTAATGCATTATGTAAAACAGTTTATCCTGTGAAAACCATAGTTTGCCTTATGTTTCCTGATCTCTTGGACTCCTCCTTGAATGAATGATTTTTCCAGTTTTCTGCCATCACCTGTGTGTGTCATTTTAAGTATAACACAATCAAATCACTATAAAGTTTTCACAGTTTATATGACAAATTTAAAACCTTATTATAATTTGAAGTCTTATTTTAAAATATTTTAGATTACAGAGGTCAAAATTTTTAAATAGATTTCTAATTACTGTTATTTTATAGCCAGCAATTATGTTGTATCCTTTTACAGACATGATTCCACATCATGTATTTCTTAATCTATAAACTGCTTTAAAACTGTCCATATCCACAGCATGTGTATACATACATATGTATATGTACACACATGTATATATTCTTTTAGATCAAATAAATCAGAAATCTCAATAAAATATGAGACTCACACTCAGTTTTTCTCATAATGACTGTGATGCATCTGAAAGTTTTGCTATCAAGCAGGGGAAAATTCTTGGTTGCATAGTTTTGTGGAAATGGATTAAAAGAGTTTGTTGCCCATTTTGTTTCTTTGCTCTTTTCTTCAGTCTATAAAAAAAAAATGGGTTATTTCCTATCATTATACATTATTACCATTACCGTAGAACATAGATAAAAAGAACTTAAAGCAATCCATTGGGGCTTCACAGGTGGCAACTAGTAGTAAAGACCCTGGCCTGCCAACACAGGAGACTTAAGAGACACAGGTTCGATCCCTAGGTCAGGAAGATTCCCTGGAGCGGGTATGGCAACTCACTCTAGTATTCTTGCCTGGACAATCCAATGGACAGAGGAGCTTGGTGGGCTACAGTCCATCCATAGGGTCACAAAGCGTCAAACAGGACTGAAGTGACTTAGCGCACACGCGCAAGTCTATCGGTATAATTGCTGTTCACATTTACTTAGGAACAAAAGGAGACATTTGATCCCTACCTTGTTTATTGATTTTGTTGTTGCTGCTGTATGTCACCGTTCTTGAGGGGAGGGAGGGTATTGTTTTGTTTTTTAATTAAAAGAACTTTAAAAATTGACCTTTCTAAAACCTGGATAATTGTCCAGTTTCCTTTGAATTTTCTTACTGTGAAAGCATGGCCAGTAACAAAATCAGCCAGTGTCAGCTCTTTTTCCCTAGTGTACGCCCATCGACAAATCAACTAATCAGGGCCTCAGAGTAGACACTGACACCTGAGTTATCTGCTTGGGTTGTTTGTACGACTTAACTGGAAAATTCTCTTAGTATGTGAAGAGATACTACTGTAAGGCATTTGAGTTAGGAAAAGATTAAGTAGTCACTAAACAGGGTTTCAGAATCATTGCAGATAAATTGAGGGCTGGTTCAAAGTATTGTATAAGCCTTATTATTTGTAGGTTTCACTTTCCTGAAGTTTCACAGCTTATCTTCTTGTTTGTTCTGGACTTCAAGCTAGTATAAAAGTACATGTGTAGGGTTTTTCCAGGTGGCATCATGGGTCATTCCATCATTTCAGGTCTCAACTTAAAAAGTCATCTGATACTGGGGAGGCCTTTCCTGTTCACCCTACATGAAATAGCAGAGCCCCCACCATCCCCCAGCCACTCTGGAAACCCTTAACCTGCTTCACTTTTCTCCATAGCCCTTGTCACTACTGGACAGATATTTCCTTATTATAGCTGTTCGTTCCAAAAGGAAATCTCTGTGCTGTCTGGTCTGTGACTTTACCCACAATCAGAGTACTGCCTGGCACATAGTCGGTACTTAACAAAATACCTGCAGAATGAATGACTGCAAATATTTAGGGAGCTTCAGATTCGAGCATCCTCTCCCGAGTCTAATAATATCTACTAATATATACTTATATTGTTAATACTAATATATAAGCAAGTTAGAGAGTTTACTCTTATATTCTCCATCTTATAATAGGATCATAAAGTTAGCAAATGGTCACTGTTGTTTTAAAGGGTAGGCATTTGGGGACCATTTTAATGTGAAAGGTAAAGGTAGAACAGAAACCAAGATTTCTTGGTTAATTAATTTCTGTTACTGTGATAGATAAAGGAAAAACAGAAACCTAGATAAAGGAAAAACAGAAAATAAGTTGAAAATTTCCAGAACTGAGTCTTTTGGTGGGGAGTGGTTATTTTATTTATTTTTTTGGCAGGGGGCAGTTGGCAACTACAGTGGAGTTTCTGAGCTGTTTCCTCCCTTATCTGAATAAAGCCAGAGAAATGTGATGGACTATGAGGAAACAGACTGATCAAATACCCCTCCTCCCTTCTCTCCATCACAAAGTGATCAACGATATGTAAGCACATAACAAACCAATGCCATGTTAATAGAAACAAGAGGAAATATTGGTAACAAGGAAGCTGTAGGACATCCCCCTTCATAATGCTTCTCTGTAACCTTAAAACAAAAGTAGAGGCAGTATCTGCAGACAGACTTGTGCTATTGCCTCATATGTTAAAATAAGGGTGATGGGCCATCTTTCACTCAAGAAATCCTGACTTAAACTCCAGAGGTGAAAAGCTAATCCTCTAAGTGATTTCAGCCAGCTTAGTAGGAAACATAGCTGCTCGAAATTATTATTTTAATGTCTCAGGTTCCAGGGCTAAATTGGCAGTGAGTCAGCTTTCCTATTAAGGCACTGTGCCAACTTATTTGTCCAGAAATTATCCTGTTTTAACTTGGGGGTTCTTTACTGCTAATAAGGCTAATACCTCTGAAGTACACAAAGCACTTTCAGATTCATCTCATTTACCTTCACTGCATCTTTGCGTAGAGGTCCAACCAAGGTTATCCCCAGTTTATTGATGAAGAAGCTGTCTTTTAGTTCAGGATGCACCTTCCTAAGGAGTTTGGTTTGGGTTTTTAGAAACAAACAAAAGGAAGAGGGAAAATGAGCAAGCAGTTATGATCTGTCTAAAATTGTTTGACAATATTTTATTGTTTTATAAGTATTTCTGTGTGTATATTGTTCTACATTAAATGCTTTGATATAACTATAGCCTCTACTACTGCTAACTTGCATGTAATCTTGGACAGGTCACTTAATTTTCTGGACTTCTTACCCACTCTATGCTTTAGTTTCCTGAATGATAAAGTGAGAGGCCTGATGACCTTTTAGGCTCAAAATTTTCTTGATTCTAAAACACTGGGTTTGGAGGCTGTAACTTTAGGGGAGTAGTTAATAGATAGGAGCTGAGGGACTTCGCTGGTGATCCAGTGGTTAAGAATCCGCTTTGCAGTGCCGGGGACACGGATTTGGTCCCTGGTCGGGGAACTAACATCCCATGTGCCTCTGAGCAAGAAAGAGTGTGCACCGCAGCTAGAGAGCCGGTGTCCTACAACTACTGAAGCCCAGGTGCCACAACTGGAGGGAGTCTGTGTGCCACCACAAAAGATCCCGTGTGATGCAGTGAAGAGCCCACATGCCGAAACTAAGACCCAGTGCAGCCAAATAGATGAATATTTAAATAAATAGCTGATATTATTATTATTAATTGTCATCATTACCTAAATCCCTGATTAGAATTATTTAGCAGTCTACTCAGAATTATTCATGTTAACCAGGTGCATCTTTTAAAGATGGTCTTTTTATTCATGTTACAGTGCGGCCATTTCAAAATTCAACAGTAGCTGTATTTTAAAGACCTAAGAGAATGTCCGGTTTGGCTTCCCCTTACCAAAAGTCTGGTTTAATAGGTTACATTGTAATTTAATATGAGGAGCTTAAAATGCCTTAATATTCAGAGAGCAAATTATTAATCTGATGTAGTTACAGCCATGGCATACTTATATTCACACTGAAAGTTACAAATGTGAGCACTGTGTTTATAAATGGGAAATGTGGAAAATGCATAAAGGAGAACTCAAAGTAGTATGTTCACTTACTTATGTAATCACAGTGATTATAATTTTGTTAAAATGTTCATTGACCAAATTGGAATTAATTGGGAGAAGTTTGAAGAGGGTTTGCTGGAAAATCAGAGTAGCCCAGGATCGATTTTAGTCGCATTCCTAATATTTTTTAAGCCATAATAAAATTCTTATCTCCCAACTCTCCCAGTAAAAGCTGGTGTAAATATGTAGTCAGTGGTGAAACTGTTTCTGTATTAATCTTAATATATGTTGGCCTGTGTGGCCATACGTACTGCCCTGGTTAGTCCATTTTTCTAGCACTGTGATTAATTAAATCACTGGTTTTTAAGCAAATTCTCAGGCTCTTGGATCTTATTCACATTCTAATTAGGTTGAAGTTACAGACGGCCCACCGGGAGGCAGGGTACCACTTATATTATATCTCTGAAGATGGAGTTTGTGAGTTGTTGGGATGAACACAGCAATGAGCCATGGCCCAGATCGCAGCAGATTCACAAGTGACTGTTAAGTGCTGTTCCAATAAGAAGGCCTATAGAAATGTGACATTAATAATCACCAGTTTGAATCTGGGTCACTTCAGCCATGACTCAAAGATCAAACGCTATCAGCTGGTAATGAGTGTGTGAAAGTGCTGCAGGAAAGTGTTCCATCTCTTAATGACACCTTTGTGAGCCTTCTCAGGAGACAGCTAAAGGGAGGGATAGATATAAAGTCGCATCTGCTCCTTGGTCTGGAGGCCAGCCCTCCAGGTTACGGTCGGCACACTTTTGCAAAGATGTTTTCTGAACGGTTCACAGTAGTTCGTTGTTCCAGCTTCTTAAATGGATACATAGAACCTTTCATCTTCTGCCTCTTTTCCTGACCATTTATTCACTTCAAAGTGATGTAGCTGTTTTGAATATTCTCCACTGCCTTTTCGCTCCTCTGAAGAGTAAGAAACAATTTCACTTACGAACTCATGTTAACTGTTTAATGTGAAAGTTTCCATTTTTATTTCAGTTTAGGGGCATCATTTTCACTTCAGCATAGCTTCATTGAGCCCTGTGCTTTGTCAGGCACTGTGTTAGGCTCTGGGACTACAGACATCAATTGAGGGTGGTTCCTGTGTTTGAAAAGCTCACCATTGTATAGCGAAGGAAGGCATTTAAGCACTTGTGCAATACAGTGGTGGAGGCACGAACACAGAAATGTGCCAGACACAGTAGTGGCACAAAGCCAAGTAGGAGTCGTTTGTTCTGTGTGACTTGTTACGGAAGGCTCCAGGGACGAAGAGATAGTTGAGTTGGGTCTTGATGACCGAACGATGACTCATTTTAGGCAGAAAGCAAAATTTGTGCAAAAGCAGGAAACAAGACAAGCATGATGCTTAGTGAGTTACAAATCTTTATATTTGGCTCTAAGATTAATTATGCGGTGGACTTATTGCCACCTTTTTAACACCTCAGTTTCGATCAGAAAATAAGAGATGAATTTTGACAACTTGAATTGTAACCCTGTCTTTCTTCTCTGTAATTGACTTTAAGCTTCTGAATCAGAGCTCTCTCTTCTTCTCCTTAAATGTTGCATTAGCCTGGCCAACCCACCAGGTATTTATTTACACTTGTGTCTTTTCATTGTTATGTTGGTACAATCTAAATTTATTTACTCTTCAGTTTCACTGCCAGGTTTCAATTTCAGCCTCAAGTGTTTAGACAACATTATATAGTAAGTGTTATACTTTTATGACATTTGCTTTAGTACTGTAAGAGCTTTCCATGAAAGCTAATGGTTGGGAAAAAAAGAAGCCTGAATGTCAACAAGTGGCCTCCAGATGTGTTTTATTGTGTTGGTATCTCTGTTTTGTTTTCATGAAAACTTTTTTTAAGTTTAAAAAACCTTACCAAGCAGAAATAGCAGACAATAGACTTGTAGAAGATGAACTGTTTTCATTTCCTGATTGTTATTTCTTGATCTCCTGTTTGAAAAGCTATGATTCAGCTGAAAAAAATCTGTAACAATATAATTTAGAGTACTGTACTGTTTAAAAGCAAGTCATGTTATGTTTGTTTTTCAAAGATAAGTTCACTTCTCAGGTTGGAAGGCCCTCTGTGTTTCAATATGTTGTTCTTAAGTGTGGTGAGATTAAGATGTGATTTAACATCTTTCAGAATTTCTGCCATCTAATTGTTCACTGAGCAATCAGTATGTTTTCAGGCAGTCTGGCATGTGATAAATATTTTGTAGCATATGGGGCTGAACATGCCAATTGCAAAAGGTTTTATAAGCTTTAATTAATTTTCACAACAACCAGATACACTCTACTTTATTGATGAGAAGTCCTCAGACAGTGGAGTTCAGAGCGTTGCCCAGATTCATTGAGCAATGTGATTGACAAACTTTTTGGATAGCTGAACACGGTTCTCAAACACCAGGTTATCCAGAACTCCAGCCTATCAAGTAGGAACTGCTCTTGTTGAGAGGAACAAAGGGAGTTTGTGATACGGCTTCCAGATTTATCAAAATAAAAAAGCCACGCAAGATGCTTGGTAAATTTGAATTTCAGATAAACAATTAAGAATTTTTTTTTATGTTGCCTCACAGACTGTGAGAGAACAGACTGTGGTTCTGCCAAGAGGGAGGGGGTGGGTGAAGGAAGAATGAGAATTTGGGATTAGCAGAGGTAAACTGTTATATATAGGATGGATAACCAACAAGGTCCTATGAACTATATTCAATATCCTGTGATAAACCATAATGGAAAAGAATATTTTAAAAAAAGAATGTAAAAAAATAATTTTTAGTGTGAGTGCATCTCAAATATTGCATGTCCCTGAAAAAAAGAAATGATTGGTAGTTTGTCTGAAATTCAGTTTTAACGGTGCATCCTATATTTTACCTGACAACTCAAAGTTCCTATTTCTAGCTCCACCCTTTGAATGCCCCTGTGTCCTGCTCAGCCAGGTGAGAGTCCTGGCTCCTTGCACACAGTTTAGGAAGAAATAGAAGAGACAGAGGAAATGTGTACAAATGCTCTGAGAGAATTAATAATACATTTTTCTTCTCAGTCCAATTTAGGAAGTATCATCACTTCCTTGGCTTTGTTAGAGAATTTACATGACCATGTGGCCACTGCTACACACAGTGAGTGAAAGTTACTTAGTTGTGTCCAACTCTTTGCAACCCCATGGACTGTAGCCCACCAGGCTCCTTTGTCCATGGGATTTTCCAGGCCAGAATACTGGAGTAGGTAGCCATTCCCTTCTCCAGGAGATCTTTCCAACCCAGGGATCAAACCCAGGTCTCCTGCTTTGCAGGATGGATTCTTTTCCATCTGAGCCACCAGTTGTAAAGAATTATGGCCTTTGCTTTGCCTTTCTTGTTTTTTAGGGTAAAATACTTAAGTCTCCCAGTCTTTGGAAACAATGTTTGTCAAGTCAGCTATTTGTAGAAGTCAGCAGTTAAAAAGCAGCAGAACTGATGGTAAATCAGAATTACAAGTTGACCAAATAGCGTCCACACATAAAAGGAGAAGAATGGATGGGACCTTGTGAGCCTGATTCTCAGGCAGCCCCCCAAGGGAGCAGTACCTGGCATGGGCCCATCCTTGGCTTTTGGTCTAGTTGACATGTACGTGCTTTAGTGGTCCTGGCTTGAGGATATTACATGTTAACGTAATTCAGTTATTTTGCTCCAATATTTTAAACCAGCCTTCGGATTATTACTCTCATTTTTCAAGCTGACTCCTTTGTGGAATATTCTTATGTATTCAGCCATTTGTATTTCCCAGTGTAACTGAGTAGAGTCTCATTAGTGATCAGAAGGCACTAAATTTCTTTAGGATGAAACAATCCTTTAATGCTTGAGGGACTCCCTGGGTTAACTGATGAGAAATCTTTTAAAAATATACCAAAAACTAAGGACCTTTTCCCACAACTGTGGGTCCCCAGGTGCTTTGGATTTGAAGCCCTGCATGAGTGGCCTTCTAACTCTAGTGACACTTTTGTATCAGTAAAATATTAGTAATGGTTTATTCCTTGGTGGGTAGATTAGGAATGGATATGATTTTGTGTCCCCTTTTCATTTTTTTCATAATTTGTGTTGTAGGTGTGTTACTTTTTAAATAAGGAAAATAAATATTAGTGATATATTTAAAATATTTTGTGGAGGGGACGCCAATAACTATTTCCGTGTTTAAATGTTCTAAAGTATAGATGAAGACCATCTGGTATATAGTTTTTATTTGCAAATACTTATGTATCTTTGAGGGGCTCCCCAAGTGGTGCTAGTGGTAAAGAACCTGCCTGTCAATGTAGGAGACATAAGAGACATGGGTTTGATCGCTCAGTCCGGAAGATCCCCTGGAGGAGGGCATAGCAACCCACTCCAGTATTCTTGCCTGGAGAATCCCATGGACAAAGGAGCCTGGTGGGTTATAGTCCATAAGGTTGCAAAGAGTCGGACACAACTGAAGCAACTCAGCATGCATGTACCTTTGAAGGTTAATTATAATATGAGTGAGTGAGTGATTGAAGTCACTCAGTCGTGTCCGACTCTTTGCAATCCCATGGACTGTAGCCTACTAGGCTCCTCTGTCCATGGGATTTTCCAGGCAAGAGTACTGGAGTGGATTGCCATTTCCTTCTCCAGGGGATCTTCCCAACCTAGGAATTGAACCTGGGTCTCCTGCATTGTAGACAGACGCTTTACTGTCTGAGCCACCAGGAGAATCTACCCAAATTGTTCACACTTAAAATTTCTCTCTCATTCATCCATCTGTTTTATTCATTCAACATATATTTGCTGAAGAAACAGAGACATATTCCTATACAATACAAGAAAGGGGGTGATTAATGGAAGCAAAAGAGAAGAAAGATCCAAAGATGTGACCTATCCACAGCATCCTTCAGGGCTCTGCGATGTGGAGGCCTGGGCTGGGGAATGCACTCATGCAGAAGGAAACATGCTTGCCCTCAGTTAGCAAATGAGCCCTCTGATGCAGAGCGAGCAAAAGTGACTTTCACATCAATACCTAAAGGCCCAGGTCACTCAAATACTGCTGGGGGTTCGTTGTCTTGGACCGTAAAAACAAACACAAGCTCCCATCCCAGGAGCTGGGTCTGAAAAGCTACCAGAACCCCTGCTTGTTTCCAAACACAAGGCCTGAGACTCCGGCATTCCTCTGCTTCTCACCACTGACTTTAACTGCAGACTCAGTTTATACTGGATGGTTTCATACCCCACCCCACCAAGCTGCTTCCAAGGGTTTTGTTTTTGATCAACTATATAAGTTACAGGGACATTTTCTTTTTCCAATCAGCTTCTTTTTGAATTCTCTTGGAAAAGGAAATAGCCTCTTCATAAAATTCCCTTTTACTGGTCTTTTTTGTTGACTTTGAAACTCATACCAAGTTTATAAGATGGAGAAACCTAAAATTTTTGTATTTCTTTCTTTTCTGATATTAACATGTGCAAAAAATTACCTATTCGTGATGTTTATACTTACTTTCACATTTCAAATAGGCTACATTTGGCTGTACATTTTTCAGTGGCTAGATGAAGGTAGAATTTGACAGGTGATTTGAGGGGATTTGCTTGATAAACCTAGGAAATTAAAGATTTTATATTTGCTAAGACAGCTTTTGGGATTAAGGTTAAATATGCAACACAGACTATTGCATATTACATTAAATTAGTTATTGTTGACCCTAACATGTGAAAATAGTCTCCCCAATATATAAAATAGTTGCTTCAAAATAAAGCTAAATATTTTCTTCTTTGTTTTGACTATATATTTTAAAGTTTATATAATACTTTTCAAGAACTCACTGAATATGGAACTTAACTTATTAAGGTTGCACATTTGTATTTGGAAAGCCACTGAAATAAATATAAAGGGGCTTCTTTAAAGATTTATTTTACTTATGAGTAAACTAGATGTTTTCTAGAAAATATGGGTGCCATTCATAACTGCCTAATTATAATTCTGTGAACTGTTAAAATCAAATCAATGTCTTGATCAGTTGGGCTGCCAGATGGAATTTTATCAAAAACCCATACACTTCATTCATACTTCAGGACTCCAGTGAATTTTGTCACAAAAATCACCTCATACTCCATCTGGAAGGCAGGCATTTCAACATGGAATATGACAATTGTTTAACAATGCATAATAAAACAAATAATCTGTGACTCACAGAAGGAACTGTATCCAATTGAAACTTTCAGGGTAATTCAGGTAGGTGGACATAACCACCCAGGTGTCTTGAAACTATTCCAGTTCCAATTGGCTAATGAGCTCATAAAGCTGAGATCGCTTTGCTGTGTCTCCCTGACTAGTTTACTTGTCCGTTAGCGTGATTCCACCTAACATCATGCTGGGACATTGATTTCACATTGATTCACAGAGGAATACTTTGGGTCACACAGCGACCGTCTAGTCTACAGCAGGTGTTTCTGTGGGACTCTGATTTCAGAATCTGTGCTGTTCAGCTGCTGACATAATCTTTCAGCTGTACCGGCCAGAGCAGAGTTTCACACACAGCAGTAGTGCCACGCTACTCATGTTAAATATGAACCTTGGTGGGGTTACATGTTTCCATCATCGATCCATCTGCTCTAGGGATTACATCACCACAGAGGAGTTAATTTGTCTTGTTTTGAGGGTCATGTCTAATTGCATAGGTCAGCAAAGAATAATAGATGACTGTTTTTTACTTTGCTCATGTCTGTGCCTCACTTTTTCTCTAAGGCTGCCAAGCAGGACAATCAGTTTCTGCACAGCTGGTACCATAAGAATGACATCCAAGCTGGAAAAGGTTACTGCTATCTATTGAAAACCTGAGTTAACCAGTCCGGAAAGTTAAATACAGACCCTCTCTAAACTGACTTGCTCACAGAGAATTCTGCATCCAGTAGGGAGAAAGGAGGCACTAGATGGCAGTCTTAAACAAACTTGAAATCATGTTTCCTCTCTTAAATGCATTACCTGAAAGCAGTCACTTCTGTTCCAAATGAACGTGCAAATCCAGGGGCATTATGAAGTTTACTATCCCACTATAAAATTTTGCTTTTGATATGGAAAAGTATTCCATATATAAATCTTGCTCAATCTACAGGTTAGTTATCCCAATAAACACATTGTAAGTTGACAGTATCATAGTTGAAAATGCATTTAGTTCACCGACCTTTCTGGGCATAATAGCTTACCTTGGCCTACCCCAAATATGCTCAGAGCACTTACATTAGTTTGTTAGTGATGCTGTTCAATTGCTAAGTTGTGTCCGACTCTTTGTGACCCCATGGACTGCTGCACACCAGGCTCCTTTGTCCTCCACTATCTCCCGGAGTTTGCCCAAACATGTCCATTGACTAGGTGATGCTAGTCACCTAGTCTAACCACCTCATCCTCTGCTGCCCCCTTCCCCTTTTGCTTTCAATCCTTCCCAGCGTCAGGGTCTTTTCCAGTGAGTCCGCTCTTCACATCAGGTGGCCAAAGTATTAGAGCTTCAGCTTCAGCATCAGTCCTTTCAGTAAATATTTAGGGTTGATTTCCTCTAGGACTGACTGGTTTGATCTCCTCACTGTCCAAGGGACTCTCAAGAGTCTTCTCTAGCACCACAATTTGAAAGTATCAGTTCTTCAGCACTCATCCTTCTCTATGGACCAACACACATCTATACATGATTGCTTATAAAACCATAGCTTTCACTATATAAACCTTTATCAGCAAAGTGATTTCTCTGCTTTTTAATGTGCAGTTTAGGTTTATCATAGCTTTCCTTCCAAAGAGCATGTGTCTTTTAATTTCATGGCTGCAGTCACTGTCTGCAGTGATTTTGGAGCCCAAGCAAATAAAATCTCTCACTGCTTTCATTTTTTCCCCTTCTGTTTGCCATGAAGTAATGGGATCAAATGCCATGAGCATTACAATAGTTTAAAAATGCACAGAGTGGGCACAGTGGAGTAAAATTGCTTCCCTAAGCTAAGATGAGCTTCTTGAAAATACTACTTAACTGTCATTTCACTTTTTCTGGAAGTATATTTTCCACCTTACCTTGTGTGCTTTTCCCTGTTGTAAGGTTAGTAGTATTAGGTTGATGCAAAAACAGTAGGAGTTTCTGACCCTGAGTTTTAAATAACTAGGCTCAAACACATCTTTATTAATCAAAATAGGAACCATTACAATCAATACATTTTTCCCAACTAGAAATAAGTTTATTTCTGTAGCATAAAAATCTGTGCTTCAGGATTGAACAAACTCTTAGAAAGCATTTTCTACATACTGCTGATTGTGGAAGCATTTTTCCTGCAAAAAGTTGTCAAGAAGCTTGAAAAAGTGGTAGCCAGTTGGCAAGAGGTCAGATGAATATGGTGGATAATGCAAAACTTTTATGCGCAGTCACGCATTATCTCAGAGAATAATTGGGCCTTTTCTGTTGACCAGTCCTGGCTGCAGGCCCTGCAGTTTTCCATGCAGCTCATCAATCTGCTGAACATACTTCTCAGATGTAATGGTTTTGCCAAGATTCAGAAAGCTGTAGTGGATCAGATGGGCAGCAGATCACCTGTGACCATGACCTTTTTTTGGTTTAAGTTTGGCTTTGGAAAGTGCTTTGGAGCTTCTTCTCTGTCCAACCACTGACCTGGTCATTGCTGGTTCTCATATAAAATCCACTTTTCATCACACATCACAATCTGATCAAGAAATGGTTCGTGGTTGTTGCATAGAATAAGAGAAGACAGCACTTCAAAACGACAATTTTTTTGATTTGTGGTCAGCTCATGAGGTCCCCACTTATCAAGCTTTTTCACCTTTCCAATTTGTTTCAAACGCCAAATGACAGTAGAATGGTTGACAATGAGTTCTTGGACAACTTCTTGCATAGTTGTAAGAGGATCAGCTTTGATGATGCTCTCAGATGGTTGTTGTCAACTTCCGATGGCCAGCCACTATGCCCCTCATCTTCAGGGCTCTCATCTCCTTTGCAAAACTTCTTGAACCACCGCTGTACTGTACGCACATTAGCAGTTCCTGTGCCAAATGTGTTGTTAATGTTGCAAGTTGTCTTTACTGCTTTATGACCCATTTTGAACTCAAATAAGAAGATTGCTCAAATTTGCTTTTTGTCTACCATCATTTCCATAGTCTAAAATAAACATATATTTATTTATGTTTATTATTATTTATTATGTTATTAATATAAACATATATTTATATATACATATAAAATAAACAATTAAAATTCATTAGCAAAAAACATAAAGCAAGAAATTCACATTAAAATGATGTATAACATAACCACATTTAAGAATGTATTCCAGTATCAAATGGTAAAGTTCAACAGTGCAAACTGCAATTACTTTTGCACCAACCTAATATTTATACTGTGAGATTTTCATTGTTAAAGATAATACCAAAAAAATGTTTCCATTTCCAAGGTATAGTGAAAATTATGCTATACGTATTAGCAAACTTTACACAGATCTGAAGGACAGTTTCTGTGTTTATATTGGGCCAGATTGCATTCACAATGAATACAACTGATTAAGCTCCAAAGATCCGCACATCAAGTATTATTAGAAATTGCCATCATTGGGTTATAAGGCTGGAGGTAAAGCTTTGCAGGGGTTGTAATAAGTTTCTTTTTGTGCTATTCCTTGTGTGTGTGTGTGTGTGTGTGTGTGTGTGTGTGTGTATTTAAAGAGGAATGTGTATCCCACCTAAAGACGATAACACTTATACTTCTCACCTTTTTGTCTTGGATAATGATGTCATTAGAAGTTAATTGTCCATTATGAGGTGAAGAAAAGTGTGATTAAAAAATAGTTGAAGTATTTTTTAAAAAATAAAAATGTCCCCAAATGTTTCTCTTTGAGAAATACCCCAGAAAGAGTCTGGCAAGACTGAAATTTTCTATACCAGATTGTCTTCTAAATAGCTTTTTAAAAATAGGCTCACAAAGTACAATTCCATTCAGAAGGGGTCAGTTTAGACCAGGGGCCCCCAACCCCTGGGCCATAGACCAGTACCAGTTGATGGTTGGTCGGGAACCAGGCTGCACAGCAGGAGGTGAGTGGCCAAGGAGTGAGTGAAACTTCATCGGTATTTATAGCTGCTCCCCACTGGTCACATTACCACCTGAGCTCCGCCTCCTGTCAAATCAGCAGCGGCAGTAGATTCTCATAGGAGCGTGAACTGCACATGCGAGGGATGTATGTTGCTGACTCCTTATGACAGTTATTCCAAAACCATCCCTCCCGCCTCTGTCCTTGGAAAAAAATTTTTCCATGAAACTGGTCCCTGGTGTCCAAACAGTTGGAGACTGCTGGTTTAGACTTTAGGGAGACGTTGTTGTTGTTCAGTCACTAAGTCATGTCCAACTCTTTATGACCCCATGGACTGCAGCACCCCAGGCTTCTCTGTCCATCACTATCTCCCTGAGTTTGCTCAAACTCATTCCACTGAGTCAGAGATGCCACCCAACCATCTCATCCTCTGTTGCCCCCTTCTCCTCTTGCCCTCAATTTTTCCCAGCATCAGGGCCTTTTCCAGTGAGTCCACTCTGCATCAGGTGGCCAAAGTATTGAAGCTTCAGCTTTAGCATCAGTTCTTCCAGTGAATATTCAGGGCTGATTTCCTTTAGAATTCACTGGTTTGATCTCCTTGCTGTCCAAGGGACTCTCAAGAGTCTTCCCCAGCACCACAGTTCAAAAGTGTCAGTTCAACGCTCAGCCTTCTTTACGGCTCTCACATCCATACATGACTACTGGGAAAACCATAGCTTTGAGTATATGGACATTGGTCAGCAGAGTGATGTCTCTGCTTTTTAAAACACTGTCTAGGTTTGACATAGCTAACATAGCTATTCTTCCAGGAAGCAAGTGTCTTTTAATTTCATGACTGCAGTCACCATTTGCATTACAGATTATTAAAAAGTCTTTCTTGCACTTAGTAGAATGTCTAACACAGAATGTGTATTCCATACATATTTGTTCATCAATTGACTATGTCTATCAAGGACATTTTTAGCACACATCAGATTATTTGGATTGGTAATTTCTTCCATATTATTACTGTTTTAGTATTTTAAATTATTATTTGCAATGAAGCTAACTGGCTTGTAGGCATCAACATAATGAAATGTCCAGCAGATTTAGACCTCACCAGAACATTTATCTAAAGACTTTTTTACTAAGTATATAGTCTCTAAGCACTCCAGTACTCTTGCCTGGAAAATCCCATGGATGGGGGAGCCTGGAAGGCTGCAGTCCATGGGGTCGCTAAGAGTCTGACACGACCGAGTGACTTCACTTTCACTTTTCACTTTCATGCATTGGCGAAGGAAATGGCAACCCACTCCAGTGTTCTTGCCTGGAGAAACCCAGGGATGAGGGAGCCTGGTGGGCTGCCGTCTATGGGGTCACACAGAGTCGGACACAAGTGAAGCGACTTAGCAGCAGCAGCAGCATAGTCTCTAAGAGGGTTTCCCAGGTGGCGCTAGTGGCAAAGAATCCACCTACCAGTGCAAGAGTCATAAGAGATACGGGTTCAATCCCTGGTTGATTGTAAATCAACTATACTTCAATCAAAAATTAAAATAGTAACAGTAATCCTTTTGCCCCTCATATACAGAAATTTGAATTGGCAAAGACAGTGTGCAAATACCTCCAGTTCATTCAGCCTCAGACCTTTATTACACAGTGCTGAGCACATATTGTGCTCATCTCTTTATAGTTTATCTTCTGCACCCTGAAGTTTGGGGGCCTTAAGGAAAACAATTGATACTCGTGTTTTTGTTTATAGAATAAGCTAAAAGGAGGGGCTCAAAATATTTTTACTTGACCAATAAATAAATGTTTCTCAAGTGAAAAGCCAAGGTTGGGACCCCAGGTCCTGATGACTGTGTCAGACCCGTGAGATCACTGTCCACTTCTGTACCTCTGGTGCCTGGCTGAACATAATACCAAACGTTTGATGAATCTGGGGGGCTGTGGAGAGTTGGAAGAGTTCTTAGATTTAATTAAAGCTTCGGTATTGAAAATACTTCTACATATATTCTCATTTAATCCTGGTAGCAAACTGTGGGTCAGTTGTCTCATTTGATAAATGCAGAATCAGGTTCCAGATGATTGAGAGAATCACTGTGAGTGGTACAGTTACTAAATGTTAGCACCAGACGAGAATCCAGAGATCCTACACGATCCAGTACACTCTGCCCTAGTTTGCTGGAGACCAGCTCGCAGACTACCTGAGCTGAGAGTCCACTGTCACCTCCCGGCCAGCTGCTTTGCTTGCCACTGTGCATCCTCAGACCTTTCCCACCATCTATATATGTGCTAACTTAGTAACTTCAAAAATCACCTAGTTGTCCAAGTTAGAAACCTGGATGTTATCCTTGATTCCTCTTTTTCACATTCCTTCAACCGCAAGTCCCATCTAATTTATCTCCCAGACCTTTCTGGGATAGCCATCATCCTCTTGTCTCAAAGATTCACTCGTTCATCTTCATACACTAATCCATCATCAGGCTTCTGGACTCCAGTCCTGCTCCCTTCACACTGCAGAGTGATCTTTTTTTCCTTTTTTGGACACACCGTGAGCACAGTTTGTGGGATCTTAGTTCTCTGACTAGGCACTGAATCTGTGCCCTTGGTAGTAAAAGTGTGAAGTCCTGACTACTGGACCGCCAGGAAATTGCCAGAGTGATCCTCTTCATTCAGATGGTGCTTCTCCTGTGAGTCCCCCATGGGCTGGCTCTTGAGCCCAGCCTGTCAAACATCTCTGTGGAGTTTCTCCTTTGCCTTTAGCCATCTAGCAACACAGGTGGTCTCTTTCCAGGGTAGAGCCACATTTTTCCACCTTCCACCCCCAGATCCTCATTCTGGCCCATTGTGGGTAAGTATAGTAGCCATGGAATCAGGCCTCAAAGCCAGAGACCTGGAGGAAAGCTCCTTGGAGGGGAGTTGTAGTTCTTCCATCAGTTCCTTTAGCCCAGTACTTCTCCAGTGCCCTCCTCTCCCCAGCCTCTGGGATCATGAGGTTGGTGCTGGTTTAACAAAGAAAAAAGGAAGCTAGGGAAACTGGCTGTGGGTGAAAAGCAATTAGCCAAAAAAAGCAGATGCAAACAAATATACAGAACAAATGGATAAAACTGCAGGTTTGGGGAATTCCTGTGGCCAAGCCCTGTGGCCAAAGGAAAAAAAAAAAAAAAGAGCCTCCACAACACTGGCCAGGCTCTACCACTAAGGATGAGGTGCTGCTTTGGCTATGGTGGGGAGGAAACCCATAGAAAGGACTCCCTTTTTGTTTACCTTTTCTCTGTCCTTGTGTCCCTGAAGGATCCCAGCCTACATTCTGTGCTGCTTTATTAAATGCCAAGTCCAGGGTCTTTATAAATGGCATCTGCAAAAGTACCACTTTGGGGGTCTGGCCTGGGGGGAGGTTGAGGTGGGACAGGTGCTCCCCATGCCCCTCCTCTGTCCACCCTTAGAACACACCCCTTCTGGAGAGAAGTACTTCCCAGAGTCTCTGGCTCTCAAGGCAACCCCACCGGCTGGTTTCTTTCCCTGCTCTGCTCTCACCTCTCCAGCTTGCTTGGCTGATGAGAGTCTGGAAGGAAGGATCCCATTTTAAAACTTGCTGCGCTGAAGGCCTCTCCCCTCAGTCCTGCTGTGCACCCTGAATGTTCCTCAGTGCCAAGAGAAGGCTGTTCCCAGAAAGCTGGTGATATCCAGCGGCAACCCAGATGTCCCTGAATCTGGCAACCCCAACTGAGATAGTAGTATTTGTATTTGACCTTGAGCGCGCTGACTCAGATATTTATGAATGATATTTTCAAGCATGTGGTATCAACTGTTAACTCCTTTTGGGATTCTTTGTTTACTTTCATCTTTCTAGTGTTCGTTTTCTTCCCCCAAATAAAATGTATTTAAATAAATGCAAACTAAATACAAGCTAATCCTTTCTGTAATAATTGAATCATGACTCTTCATTACCAGTGACATGGGGCTCTACATCTGGATGCATTACAGCAAATGTATCCTTCTGCTTTTGTTTACATTCCACTAGGACTTTGGAATCCAAATGATTTTGAAACTGACAAAAATTAAATTAAATTCTTTTACAGCCAACCCTTCCAAGGATATTTCTTTGAGTTCTGCTGTGAAGTTTGGGAAATATTATTCCTACATTTTTAAAATATGACCTCCAGAAAAATTTTGATAGCATTTTGGAAAGGTACATTTTTCCCTTTCCAAAAGTGGAAGTTGGGAGAAGGGTGAGGTGATGAGTTCAAGATTTTTTTATGTTGATTCGGCTGATCTGGCTGGCTAGGCGGGTGTCCCCTTCCTCCCTCACCGCTACATGTGCGTCCCTCCCGAAGCTGCGCGCTCGGTCGAAGAGGACGACCATCCCCGATAGAGGAGGACCGGTCTTCGGTCAAGGGTGTACGAGTAGCTGCGCTCCCCTGCTAGAACCTCCAAACAAGCTCTCAAGATTTTTTTATGTTATTTCACTTTAGAATTGTGCTGTATTTAGGGTGACTGTACATCCTGGTTTATATCTGTTGTGCCAACATAGTTATTAATTGCATGGGAAAAGTGTCCTGATTTGCATGATAAATCATAGGTTCTCCTAACTGTATTTAATTATCAAACAACTGATTGGGATTTTTGTTTGTCTGTAATTAAATCTTTCAGAAAAATTAAAAACAAAATACTGGGCTTTAAAAAACCCCGATATTTAAATGTAGTTTGAGAAAGAAGCAGTCAGTATTCTTACTCACCCTGCTTGAATTTGGCTTCTCACAGGCAAGTTTCTAGTTGTGGCAGTAATTTAGTTCTGTATCTTCCAGAGCTGTGAAATTGTCTGGATCACAATTTTAAAATTGTAATTAAATCTGCTAAAATTGGAATGCAAGTCACATCTTTGTTGGTGATCCAGTGTTTCTGGCCAGTGACTTCCACCAGCTGTCTCAGCAGCCAAGTTTCTTCCCCCTTTATATCATTCATTTTTTTCTGTTTTCTGTCTGTGATTTAGGGTACTAAAGTCACTCTTCACTTAAGGAGACTGTTGCCATCTCTTTTCCACATCGTGAAGTTGATATTTAAGTTTTATGTGCAGGTCTTTGCCTTGCTTTGGTTCTTTCTCATCTGTTTCATGGTGAATCCCTACACCTTTGGTTTTTCTTACATATATTCATTCATTTATTCACTTCTAATTTTTTTCATTGCTAGTTCTATCTATTTTTTCTGTTTCTAAAATTATTTTGAAGGTATCTTCCAGAGGTGCTTTATTTTTCGGAATTCACTTCAGCTGATTTCAGGAACATTTCAAGTACATTAGCAACTTTTCTTAATTTCCTTTAGCTCTATTATGTGTATAATACACTTTGAGTCTGCTATCAACATCTTTTACATCTTCGAACTGGGTTTCACTCTTTTAGACAATCTCTAGTGAGGTTTGCTTCCCCCTCTTAATCTTTCCCTTTGTAGTCTTAACCCTGTTAGCACATATATTTTAATTTTCTAATACAATAAATGAGATAAGATATCTTTGCCTTTTGATTGATTTAAAAATGGGGAGTGAGACATTACATTTTCACCTATTTGTCTGAGAGCAGCCATAAGATGACAGTTTAATGACTGACAAATTTCCCACAGTGATTTTGAATTAGCAATATATCTTGGCCATTCTTAGTTATTTTACATACATGTTTTACATACATTTTCATAGTTAATCTACATACATGTTGAATCATTTTCTCTAAAAAGATATCTAAAATGGAAAATAAGATGAATTTCATTATGTATCCTGATAAAATCTCTAGTGAGGATTTGCAACATATGTATTTACCTGCAATTCAAAAGCATTTGTGGACTTCTAAGGTATGATCTGTTAATTTAAACCAAATTACATCATCAATTCTTAGAACAGAGTTAATTTTCTACTGTAAATAATGCACTTGAAACACATATTCACCGAAGATATTAATAGATGCCAGCAGTAAGCTATTCTATGAGTGTTAGATGGGGTAGGGGAAAAAAAAATAGTATTCAGGAGAAAAATCTGGGTGGAGTAACAGGAAAGTTTAGTAGAAAAAAGAAGGTCAGAGAAGTGACTGGGAGTGGTTAAAAAGGGTTTTCATAATGAAAAATGCCTTTGGCTACTGGAGACTTTTCTATTGTGTTATTATTTTTTTAATAGATCTTTCCCTCACAAACACACACAAAGGAAAACAGAATAAAGGTTATTACTAAATATATAGCCGCCTTGTTGCCTCAGTGACCACCATCTTGCTGCAGCAGATGACACTCTATTATTAGTAGGAGGCATTTGAAGGATGTTGGTTTGATAAAGTATAACCTCTAAGCCACTTCCCTAACATGATCTTTCTAATATCTTCAAAAAGTGTCTGAGGCTTATCTGGTTCTAATCTTGTCTGGCAACGTGACAAATGCCTCAGGGAAGTGGGAAGGATATAACCTGTCTTCAGAGATTTATAGCATTTCAGGCATCACAGATCCTGGAAGACATTTTTTGTTCTTCTAAGGGGACAGGATTCTATTTAATATTGTTTTACTATTAACACAAGTTAGCAATATTATTACTGATTTTCAGAACTGCCAATGTTACATGTGTTTCTTGCATAAAGATGGTGCCTTTGACTTACCAAGATGAAGGGGTATTTTTTCCAGAATCAGATGCACATTCATTCTTGCCTGTCATTCCTTGTGAACAGTAGTGGCCTTGTCTGAAATGACTGTCCGGGGTTAGGGCTGCTGGCTTTAGCCAAGGTAAAGGGCAGATGTAACTAAATAACTGCCTAGTTCAAATAAAATATAGAAATGACAAATGCTTGCTTTTAATGGAAAATTGGATCAGTTATTGTCTCCCACACTTTCTGTCTCTGACATTTTTTCCCACACTCTTCAACAAATAGTCTCAGATAATAGAAATGGTATTAAATAAGTTTAAATATTGAGTCAAAGACTAAGAATATCCAAATGTTGAATGATATCCTGTTTTATCTGTAGTATCTAAAATTTTACTTCTCTACTTTGTTTGAAGAACTTGTGCCTATTTATTTCTTTTCCAGAGTATATAGAACTATTGGTTAGCACACTAATTTTGCGAAGCAGTGTTTAGGGAGCATGGATACAGTTGTTTTACTTGCCAGTGTTTGGTGTTTGTAAGAATGCCTTCAGCACAGGTTCCAGACTGCACCTGGAATGTACTTCCCTTGCTGTGAAAATGGAGTAAAAATCTGTTTAATTATCACTCAAATCAGGTAGGGGCTTTCCTGGTGGCTCAGAGGTTAAAGCATCTGCTTGCAATGTAGGAGATCTGAGTTCGATCCCTGGGTGGGGAAGATCCCCTGGAGAAGGAAATGGCAACCCATGCCAGTATTCTTGCCTGGAGAATCCCTTGGATGGAGGAGCCTGGTTGGCTACAGTCCACAAGGTCGCAAAGAGTCGGACAGGACTGAGCGACTTCACTTTCACATTCAAATCAGGTAGAATCAATACTGGAGCCAAAGGCAGGTTGGTAGCCTGTATCTGAGGGAAGAGAGATCAAGATCTTTCCCTTCACATGGAAAATGTTAACTAGGTTTTATTTTGGTGCATTTTGATTAGGAAGGAGCATTTAAACATCTTGACATCAAAATAACTCTTCAGGTTAAAAGATCTCTGACAGCTAAATGGATTATGTAGGTTAATGTTATTTTCTAAAAGCCACCAGGAAGCAGAGTGGATGTTGAAATGAGAGATATTAGTGACAAAGAAGAAAAAGTGTTTTTTTTGTAGGAGTTTCAGTGCATGTCTAGCACTTCACAGAGGCCTGAACTCATTGTCCTTTGATTTTCTTTCTTTTGTTTTTTTCAGACTCTACTGTGCACAATTTCTCAATTTTCTATAGGAATGTACCCTCTACATTGCAACCTAATAGCTAGGACATCTCACAAATGGGGAGAAAAAAAAATGTATAAAATAAATCATGCAATTCAGTATGCCAGGTTAGGTATCGGATTAAAAAAAAAAAGAAATCCTGTCTATTTGGTAGCTATTTGACTGCTAAGAAAATTAACTATTTCAATATACTTGCACTGCCAGCAGAGTATTCTCCCTTCTCAGCATGGCATCCCTTGGCTGTGGTTCATACCATATCAACCATATACATCAACTCTGGCTCCTCTATGGGAAAATGAAGTTCTTTAAAAGAATATAAGGTCATAAAAGCCAAGAAATAGCACTTTATTACTTTCCATAAGAAGACTTTTAAAACAGAGTGTTTCTTTGTAGCTTAGTGACCCAAAGGCAACAATGATGCTCGTTCTGTGAGCCTGTGGTCCAGCTCCCACTCCCGGCTGGCATCTGCTGGCCCCAGGAGAGCTGCTGGGGACCCAGACAAGCCGCGTCCTGTTGGAGACTGTCACTGCATTTTCCACAACAGCATTGGAATTTTCCTAAGGCACTTTCACATCTGGAATTTTAAAGAAAGTTTGCCCTTCGATAAAATGGTAGTAAATCTTAGGAAACATTGTGCCTTTTTTGTTTTAATTAATCTGGCATTTCTCTCGTAAACCATTAACAAATTATTGGTTGTTCCCTCCCTTTTTCACGCTTAATGGTAATAATGGACAAAGAGAAGAATTATGAAATGATCTTTTGTATGTTACCTTTTTAATTTTTTTATTCATTTTAAAAAATTTTTTGCTGAGCTCTGCAGCATGTGGGATCCTAGTTCCCTGACCAGGAATCAAACCTGCATCCTCTGCATTGGAAGCATGGAGGCTTAACCACTGGACCACTGGGGAATTCCTTGTATGTTACTTTTGAATGAAAGTGGTAAAGAGATTTTGCAGAATATCTTTCCATTTCTTACATAAAAATATGTGTGCACTACAGTATAAATATTAGGGGCTTCCCTGGTGGCTCAACAGCGCAGGAGAAGTAGGTTTGATCCCAGGGTTGGGAAGATCTCCTGGAGGAGGAAATGGCCACCCACTCCAGTGTTCTTGCCTAGAGAATCCCATGGACAGAGGAACCTGGCAGGCTACAGTCCATGGGGTCGCAAAAGAGTCAGACACAACTTAGCAACTAAACAACAACAAAAGTATAAACATTTTATTTATGTAAAACACCATTGCTTTATTATGGACATATAGCATTTGTCTGATTAAACAAGATTGAAACATAACTTGTAATGAGTAGCTTGTGTGTGACCTGCCTTTATCCAGTCTTCAGAGACACTGTGTTACTTGGAAGCTTGATTTGGAGACTGTCATCACTATAGTATGCCAGTTACTAAGCATGTGAAGTGTCTCTCTAAAAGCCAATTTTAATGATTCCAGCCTGCTATTAGAATAGTTTAATCAAATTCTGAAGTGACAGTTTCTTATTTTAAAATGTCAAAGCTGTTCACTTTTTGATTGAAAAAAATCGTGATGGTTTTGGAATAAGTAATTTAGTGTGTAAGAGGAGCCTTTTTTATATGGGGAGAAAAACTTTGCATGGTTACATAAAACAGTCATGAAACCTAGAATTCTGACTTGCTAGTTTTTATAAAAACAAAATGACTCCCACAGAAAGCTCAGAATTGTAATACTCAAGTATTATACAAATTGTGTGTCATAGATGATATTAGGAGGGATCTAGCCCTTCTGGTTCCTAAATGGGTAGTCTATCCCTTCTCCAAGGGATCTTCCCAACCCAGGGATCGAACCCAGGTCTCCCACATTGCAGGTGGACTCTTTACCGCTGAGCCACAAGGGAATCCCAAGAATACTGAAGTGGGTAGCCTATCCCTTCTCCAGGGGATCTCCCTGACCCAGGACTCGAACTGGGGCCTCCTGCATTGCAGGCAGATTCTTTACCAACTGAGCTATGATTGAGCTATGATGGAAGCCCCTTCCAGTTCCTAAAGCATCTTTTAAACAAACATCAACATCTTTAAAAATAGAGCATTTGAGGGATCCCCTGGTGGTCCAGTAGGAGTCGGCACATTCACTGCTGTCTGGGTTCATCCCTCGTCAGGGAACTAAGATCCTGAAAGCTGTTCAGCATGGGAAAAAAAAAGCATTTGCAGAAAGGAAGAGAGGGTGGTATGTGAATAGGTGATATAAAATCTGGAGTTCGTTTGCCATTTTGAATATTGATTTAACCTCCCCCCCATTTTTAGGGGGGGGCAGGAACTTGCAAACTATAGCTCCTCTCCTACTCTGATGTAACAAAAGACCTAAACTACATGAGTTTGCAAGTTTAGTTAGACTCTGAAACACATTTTCCAGAACAAATTATGTGACCTGTCACAGCTGGCTTGCTTCCTTCATTTGTCCCTTTCTTCATCCATTTAACAAACAGCAGCTGCATTGCTCCTCAGCCCCGGCGCTGTCCTGGGCCAGCTCACAGAAGGTTAAAGCAGAATGAATATGTGTTGAATAAACTGACTTTATTTATAGAACATTCGCTGTTGTCTTGTACTCTTCCCAAGGCTTAGCTCTGTGCAGCTCGGACAAGATTTTCTGTGTCTGTGTAGCACCCAGCAGTCACCACTCTGGGAAATATTAGTGCACTATTCTTGGTCTGTGTCCTATACTGGGCTGTCAGCCCTTTGGGGATAGTGCCTCCTTCTAGCCTGGGGGTCTGGCACGTTGTAGGTGTTCTGAAATATTTGTTGAAAAAATTTCTGTGTTATCCATTTAAATCCTTTGAAACTCATAATGCAGTTGTGTGTAGATATTAAGAAGTTAAGATTGCCTGTATAGACTTCTTGCCTAATTGTAGAAGTCATTTGTCCAATCATTTATGCTAAGTCACTTCAGTCGTGTCTGACTCTGTGCGACCCCATAAACGGCAGCCCACCAGGCTCCCCCGTCCCTGGGATTCTCCAGGCAAGAACACTGGAGTGGGTTGCCATTTCCTTCTCCAATGTGTGAAAGTGAAAAGGGAAAGTGAAGTCGCTCAGTCGTGTCCGACTCTTATCGACCCCATGGATTGCAGCCTAACAGGCTCCTCCGTCCATGGGATTTTCCAGGCAAGAGTACTGGAGTGGGGTGCCATTGCCTTCTCCGGTCCAATCATTTAATAAAGGTTTATTGAGGTCCTACTTTGTGCCAGACTTTATCTCTGAATCAGGATCCAGATGGGAGAACTCAGACCTGAGCCACACTGTGGTTGTCTGAATCTGGGCTGCCGCACTTACTAGCTGGATGATCTCAGGCAGGTCATTTAACCTCTTCTGAAAGTGGGGATAATAATAGTCCCTCCACTAAAAGGTTGTTGTAAGGATTAAATTAATTGTTTTGTATCCAGTGCTTAGATCCTGTGTGGGTAGTTATTACTGTTAGTGGTTATTAGAAAGACCAAAGACGAGTATGTTGTGAGATGAAGTTGGACAGGTCAGAGGACCAAGTCTCCCAGTTTGGGACTTCATTCTCCTCCCTGGGAAGCCATCAAAACCTTTAAAGCTGGGGAAGGGTGGTAATGAAGTCTATCTGTAGTTTCTGCCTCTGCCAAGGCCAGAGAACCTCCTTCAGTGAATTCAACAAGCACTTGCTTAAGGCACCATTGTAAGTAGCCACTTGAATATAATCAATAGGGCTTTATGTCTGAACCACAGAAAAGAATACTGATTGTATCCAGGAACCAAGTGGGGTGGTAAGTGTTTGCTTACCTTCCAAGTAGAATTAAGAGATACATAATATTACAGACTTACCTTCAGGCTATTTGTAAAGAAAATCAAATTTGGTGATTAAATGCTAAAAGGTGTAATTCCTTTTACTTCCTGGGCTCCCAAGAACAATGAAAGGTTTATATGCACTAGGAATAAGAGTGAGATTGTTGCTAATTGTGAGTAACCAAGTAACAGAGAAAGAAAATACTGTATAGATATTTCTATTATTCTAGAAAAATTCTAGAGGGATGGTTTTAAAAAGCTGTTCTTTAATAAGTAAGCTTTATTTCCTCTTATTAAAATATTTAGACTGTATTATAACTTACATATATCCATTTGTCATATTTAAAAATGTGTTAAACCATTAAAAAAACCATAAGAAAAATTTCAACCCTGAGCTCTTAAGTCATTTGAAACTTAAAAATACATTGGAAATAATTATATTTAGAAAATAATTATATGTATGTAGTACTGTCACTGGAGAAGGCGATGGCACCCCACTCCAGTCCTCTTGCCTGGAAAATCCCATGGACGGAGGAGCCTGGTAGGCTGCAGTCCATGGGGTCGCTGAGGGTCAGACACAAGTGAGCGACTTCACTCTCACTTTTCACTTTCATGCATTGGAGAAGGAAATGGCAACCCATTCCAGTGTTCTTGCCTGGAGAATCGGGGACGGGGGAGCCTGGTGGGCTGCCGTCTATATGGGGTCGCACAGAGTCGGACACGACTGAAGCGACTTAGCAGCAGCAGTATGGTGCATGCATGCTAAGTCACTTTAGTCATGTCTGACTCTTGCGACCCCATGGACTGTAGTCTGCCAGACTCCTTTGTCCATGGGATTCTCCAGGCAAGAATATTAGAGTGGGGCTTGGGGAAGGTGTTACCTTCTCTGTGGATCAGAAAAAGCAGAGGCCAAACCTGGGATAATCTTTGTTGTTAAAGCTGATGGAAATGTCTAACACTCTGTGTATTTATGTGTCATGGTATCTGGCCTCTCCTTGCCCACCTCCTTCACAGAACTTGTCTCCTCCCAGCCCAGCTCGGCGCACCTGACCAGTGAGGTGTGTTTTGCCTGCTGTTTTTCTTTCTGCAAGACATAGCTAGGAAAATGAACGATAAGGGAAAAGTTCTCAGGGAATCGACGTGTGTTGCTATGGTGACGTCCTTTGCTGTGAATAAAGATGCTCTTTGGGGCAACCTGGGGGTCCTGGTCTTGGCTGGAAGTTGCGCCCGAGATGCAGGTTCATGGAAGCTGGCTCTGGGGGCTCGTTGGCACTCGTGTGGGGTAGGTATGGAGAGACCACCCCCCAAGCCAACTATTGTGGGATGG
>NW_011495031.1:2163107-2176479 GCF_000754665.1 Bison bison bison
TGAAAGTGAAGTCGCTCGGTCGTGTCCGACTCTTTGCCACCCCATGGACACCAGGCTCCTCCGTCCATGGGATTTTCTAGGCAAGAGTACTGGAGTGGGTTGCCTTTTCCTTTTCCAGGGAGCTTCCCGACTCAGGGATTGAACCCAGGTCTCCTGCATTGTAGACAGACGTTTTACCATCTGAGCCACCAGGGAAGTCTATCAGGTTCAAGTTCCCTTCATGAACTCTTTCCCTAAGGCACTGAACAATTATGGGTATTAATATGAAAGTTCCTCTAGTCTGAGTCACATAGAATGGAGAATGGACCTAGACCTTCCCTGGGTTAAAAAAAAGTCTAGGTCCATTCAGACTAGAGGAACTTTCATATTAATACCCATAATTGTTCAGTGCCTTAGGGAAAGAGTTCATAAAGGGAGCTTGAAATTGAGTTTTAAGGGAAAAATTCCTTGTTTTAAAATCTCCACCCTGAATAGAAGTTGGATTTGTTGGCATTAATAAATGCATTCCTCCTCTTCTCTTCTTCTTCTCTTGGGTCTTGAACTTAAAACTTCCCCTTTTTAATAGGTACTTGCCTCACCTTGTGTGATGCTTTTTCTGTCTTACAGGTTTCTAGTCCCTCTGTTGAACAACTTGTGAACTGTTAATATGTCTAAAAAGGAAATATGTCATCCACCACCTTTGGAATGTCCTAGTCAAGACTCCTTTTTAATAGATAATTAGGGAAATAAATTTCCATAGTTTTCTTAGAAAAAGTGTCTTTATTCAGCCACAATTCTGGTCATTTTTTACTGTTTAATTCTAAAAGTTTCCATTTAAAAATTGAGTTCTTTCTACTTTTTTGCTCATTTGTATCTTCTAATTTCTTTATGGTAAGAATGATAGCTACTGAGGTAATGAGCGCTTAATACATACAAGGCTTACATGCATTATCTCTTTTAACCTTTACAATAGTAAGTAAAATGAATTCGGTTCTAGGACCCATTGTAGTATCAACTTGTTTAATGTTTACATAACTTGATGAGTATTTTTATTATCATTTTTCAAAGGAGGAAACTGAAGCAAACATTCACGGGATTTGCCCCAGGTCCCCTAGGGTAAGTGGCAGAGCCAGGCTTAAACCCAGGTGGTCCAACTGTGTAGCCCATTCTCTTTAACATATGTGGGAAGATACCTTTCCTTCTGTCCCATTCAGATTGCCTGATCTTCTCTCTGCTTCACCGATGAAGCTGGAGCTGACAGAGGTTAAGTAACCTGCTCAAGGTGACAAAGCTGGTAGATGACAGCGTGAGGAGGCACTCTGATCCTTCTGATTCTAGAGCCTGTGTACCTTTCAATAGCATAATGCAATGGACATACTTGTTTGAAAATTTTTTAAAAAGAAACCGAAGGTGGCATACAAACACTCATATTCTAGAATACCACTTCCCTCTTTGCCAGAAGACTTGTGTTTGCTCAACTTTAAAACCGGGGTGCACATTTGTGAGAGAATGGCTGCTCACAGTACTGCTCACAGTTACCCAAGCCCAACTCTTAATTTCCTCCCTGGCTGGGTTCCTTTTCAAGAGAAAAGAAAGGATGCCTTCTTCCTGGCAACGGTGCCCCCTGGCAGTGGTGATCCCTCAGGAATATTCATGATTCCTGAGTCTCCCTTCTAGTTTCTACTATGAGGCTGGCCATAATGATAAGAATGAAAATAACAAGGATAACTCACATTTATGGAGCACTTTCTCTGTTCCAGGCCCCGGACTAAACACTTCTACACATTGTCTTATTTGATTTTCACAGCCCTCTATGGTAGACACTATTACTTTTTCCATTTTACAGAAATAGCTATAATGACATTAAGTACCTTTCTAATACAGGTAGTGAATGGTTAATAGAGATTTCAATCAGTATCTCTCACATTTTGCAAAACCCATCTTCTTACCCTCTCTGTTCTTCTGTAGGTTAAGGTCCATAGTGATTACTATTTAAATGGGCTTCCCTGGTGGCTCAGCCGTAAAGAACCCGCCTGCCAATGCAAGAGACATGAGTTCAGTCCTTGGGTCAGGAACATTCCCTGGAGAAGGGAGTGGCAACTCACTCCAATATTCTTGCTGGGAAATCCCATGGCCAGAGGATCCTGGCAGGCTACATTCACAGGGTTACAAAGAGTTGGACACGACTGAGTGACTAAACAACAATAACTACATTGTTATTGTAGTTCTACAAGTTCAACATTGTAGAACCAAAGTGGGAGTTTTGGTGGGCTGGGGTGGTGAGGATCAGCTGCTTCTTACCAACTCGCTTTAAAAATTCAAATGCTTCATAACAGTGGTTTAAAACTAGATGGCCTCTGCTTATGAAATTATTAGTAACTGGACTCCAGCATCATACTCATACAAAAGCAGACAGTCAGCTGGCTTCTTTTCGGAAGGGAGGATGTCCAAATAAACATCTCCTCCTCCCTCGGGCCACACACGCAGAGAAGAAAGAGGCTGGAAGCTGTTGGCCCAACGTGTGTCCTCTCCCTGCTTTATTTATTTGCCACCATACAGAGATGGCACCCTTATTCTTCACAGGTGGATCAATATTTACAGCCATTCAGAGGACTCTACCCATTCTGTAGGCTGCCGTGTAACAAAAGTTGCCTGTTTTTCTTCACATCTGTTAGCAGGACTGTAGTTAGAATTAGCAGGAGCTTTGAGAGATGGCCAGTTCAAAGGCATTTTGTTTGGAGCACTCCCAGCCATTTTTCTATTTGCTGGGAGAGGAAAGTATCCCCCGCGGCATACAGGTATGAGACCCAGAGCCGGATATGTGGCTCAGAGTGGACATTTATTTCTCATCTCTATTTTTTCTCATGATCGCCTCAACTTTCTGGTGTGTGATAGCAGCCATCTGTACAATAATGCTTATTTAACCTACTGTAAGTTTGAAATTGAAAGTTGCATAGGTGTATATTAATGAGGGCGGTGCTGATAAATAAAAAATTTTTAATTAATGAATGAGATTGGCTTTAATTATTGAAAAGAAATATGTATGTCTAGCAGGCTTCCTCAGTAAGACTCTCTTATGCTGACTGTGGCACATTTTTCCTCAAATAATTGCAGAGCTCAGCTTTATCATTAAGCAGATGGTTTCTGTTAATTCCCAGGGAAAGTAAATGATTGCAATTAACCAAATATTCAAAACTTGAGGATTTTAGAGTTCAGTCCTGTGACCTCTGGCATAAGTCTGTGTGTCACCCTTTCCTTCAGGGAATGCAGACAATTTTATAACATCTCCCATTTTATAGGGAGGCTTGGAAAGTAATTTTGAGAGTTCTCAAAGCTAAGTTGATGCTAAATCTCTATTGACTGGCTGGTTCTAAATTTTTGTGGTATTCTTTTTTATCAATTTTTGTTGTTTTGGTAGTGGAGAAAGGGTTGAAAATATTCTAAATAAATTTGAGTATTGGAGGGGAGGAAAAGAGTTCCCAAACTCTGTAAATTCAGGTGGTACCGCAGAAGTCATTTCTTTTAAATTAATGCTTCTTTGCTTCCTTGCCCTGTTGTACAACATGTGAGAGGCTATTTCATTGGCTTGGTAGTTTCAAAAGAAAGATAAAACTGATACAAAGAATATTCCCATGCAAACCCCCCCCCCCCCACTCAGTTAAGTTGAGTAATGTTTGCAGTAAATTTCAGTAAATTGCAGTAAATCAAACTTGTTGATTTTAACCATATAATATCAGTTCTTCTCTTTCATTTAAAATTTAGTCATTTGCTTAACAAAGTTTTGTTTGGGTGGGCTGCTGTGTGCAAGATGCTAGGGCTGGCAGGAAAAAGGCTTTTGATCAATTTCAAGGAGCTTACAGAGCAAGTATGAAGATACTGTGAAATATCATTGTCCTAGCAGATACATGGATAGGGAGCACTTCAGCATGTGGGCAGGTGTCAGGAAACAGAGCAGAGAAAGGACTTGAGCCAAGGCTAGAAGGTTGAATAGAAATGTTCCAAGTTGTCAGCATAGTGGGAGGGAAGGGTGTGTGCAACTCAGGGAGGCCCCAGAGCAGAATGGATTCTGGGCTCTCCAGTAATTAGATGTTGCCAGGATGCAAATTTCAAGGGACGTGTTGGAAGCTCAGGTCAGACTGGTTGGCTGGGGCCAGATAATGATGCCCTTTTTCTGCCTTGCTAAAGAAGAGTTGAGATTTTTATCCTACAGCTGATACTCTTGGTGGCAGCAGTCTAGAGAACGGACAGATTAGATGAGCTGAGACCAGACTGGGGAGATGGTGACCCATCCATTACAGAGTCTGGGAAGAGACAGAAGTCCATGAGGAGGTTCAGGTTTCTGGTCCACAGCACTGTTGGGAGAAGGTGTGCCCATCCTAGGAGAGAGGAACTGTGAAAGGAGAAGGGAAAGGGTGCCTTGAGCCCCCAAGAGGAGATGGTGGAGAGGGCATTTCATGGTCCCAGTGCACAAAGGAGACTTTGAGACTCTGTAGACTCATGAAACTATGATAAGCTTAACCACACTAGATACTTTAACCCCTTGTGTTTCTTACACTCTTCATTTTGTGTTCTCATGAAGCCCAAATTAGTGCGGATGCTGCTGTGGCCTGTTGGATGTATGTTCTTACCCTGACCCAACTTCAGGAGGACCACCTGATGCAACTGGGGCCTGCAAACCCTGGGGGATGAGGAACGCTGACCTGGGTACCAATTGTTGCCTAACATTACTCCTCATACCTTTATTCTAACTTTCAATGGGGAAAGGCGACCTTATCTACAAAGTTATAAGTGGTCCAAGTTCCCTCACTTCTTCTCACTCCAAATCATGGAACTTTCTGAGACTGGTTTGCAGCTTTATCATTAGTTTAAATTGTAGGTGGGGGTTGGACAGGACAGCACATTCTTTCTGTCTGAAATAACAACCTTCATCTTCCATGCCTCCTCTCTGAATAAGGACCTTTAAGGACCAGCTCGAATTCCCTCTCCTCCCTCTTTGACTGCGCCTCCTGAAAGGGCTCCAGTCCTTGCTCCTTGGAATTTATGATTTGGACCCCTTAGTCACCATTCAGCTTATATGGTCTTGTGTACTTAGTTATTTGGTGTGCTTGGCTGTCGTGTGCTTCTTGATGGACTGTCTTTGGGGCAGCACCCTGGATTGTGCTCTCTTTGTTTCTTATATATTATGCTTGATGCTTGCAAATTATTGGCTGGAGAAGACTCCTGAGAATCCCTTTACTGCAAGATCAAACCAGTCAATCCTAAAGGAAATCAATCCTGAGTATTAAACGGAAAGACTGATGCTGAAGCTCCAATACTTTGACCACCTGATGCAAAGAGATGACTCATTGGAAAAGACCCTGATTCTGGGAAAGATTGAAGGCGAAAGAAGGAGGCAGCAGAGGATGAGATGGTTAGATAGCATCACCAGCTTAGTGGACATGAATTTGAGCAAACTCTGGGAGACAGTTGAGGACAGAGGAGCCTGGTGTGCTGTAGTCCATAGGGTTGCAAAGAGTCAGACACAACTTAGTGACTGAACAATAACAATATTATGCTTATGCTTAGAAACCACCATACATATGTTTGTGTTAATATATACAAAATATTTTTTCTACTACATGTACTATGAAAATTTACTTTCATATTCTTCTCTCATGAATTAAAACTGTCAGTTATAAACAAAGTTGCCTTCTTTAGGTACATAATACTGTTAATCTGAGAACCTTGAAGGTAGGTTTATCTAGTTCCCAGTTTTTAATCTAAAGTGTCCTAATAATGGTAGCTCATGCAGTTTATCCCATTTGGTTTTGAAAAGTAACGTTGTGAAGTAGGTGTATTATTTTCTCCATTTGACAGACGGGGAAACTGGGCCTTAGAGAGGATAGGTAACCTGTCCCGAGACACACACGTTGAAGAGACAAAACTCCACCTGCAGATCCTGGGGTTCTGTCCATTGCACTGTGCTACTGACTCTTGTGTGTGTTATGTTACATAACTGCCCAAGTACTTCCTGGATATCTGTCATGAGACTTGGTTAGAAATGGTTAAAACTGACTCCCAGTCCCTTGCTCTTTTGCCCACCATGCAGCACTTCCTGTTATAAGCACTTGCTAGGAAGATGCTTCAGATGGAGTTTTGAAAGTAGCTCTTTATAAGACCTTCCCAGTCTAAGATTTAATGTTGTAAAAGCTAGACATATAAGGGAAGTAATATTACAGGGGGTAGACATTATTGCAGCTACAGAAAATGAAATCTTCTCCAAATTGCTCCTGTTAATAATAATACATGAATATTTGACACCCGCAGCTAGTTACAGAAAAACAACTCAGGGAATATTTTGTGAGAACTGTTAACAAGTAGTCAAAATGGCTGGTTTTAATTTATTTCTTTCTTTTCCCTTCTTGCAAAATAGTTGAAATGCAGTAAAAGTGAAAGGTCCATAGACACACAACAACAGAACACAGAGAGTTCTTGGCAAATTCACAAAGCTACGTAATTCAGCCAGTAAATTTAAGGGTTTTATTTCATTGTTATAAAATCTGATGCTCATTGAAGTCAGCTTGAGAAACTCTCCTAGAGTACTAAATGGAAGATTTACCACTTTAAAGGGTTCCAGGTGAAGAAGAATATTTAATTAAGAAGAATATTTAATTGTTTCATCAATTTGCCTCAGATATTCCTGAAAGCTGGACAGTACAAAGAGGCAGCAGCAAGTCAGGTGGAAACTTCCTTCCATTGTATGAATCTGTTTTCATTTAACTTATATTAATGTCCACTCACTACACCCATTTTGTCTCTGTATAACATAATTTTGCCTGTGATTGATTACCCGTTCACTTCAAAATTATGCGTACTGTGATTTAATTAACTTTAGCCTTAAGCAACATGTTTGGAGACATATTAATGAGGTGGGAGTCTTTTCAGAGTATTCATAACTTAGACCTTTTTTTTTTTTTTCGGCTTAGCATCAAACTGTAAATTCTGTGAGGCAAAGGGCTGAGTTCTGAGTCCACATGACTCCAGAGAAGGTCTCTCATATATTTTCAAGAGTGTTTGCTCATCATTGTTCAGAAAAGATTACTTTCTCACATATGAAGTAAGAAAGAGATTATTTTCTCTACTGCCAATTAAGAATATCTAGAAAAAAAAAATGTTTGGGGTCCAGAGATTATTTTTTACTGAGTCCTTTGAATTAGTTTCATGATGACCTCCTTTAAAATTATTTTAATGGTTAAATTTTAATATTTTCTAAGAACATACTAAAAGAGATATAGATAAACAACTTGATGTATGTGATTTGGGGAGATTAGGTATTTCTCCTACGTTCTGTTCAATGCATACTTGCTATGAGAGACTGCAGACTGCATCCTGACTTTATGCTGGATATCTGTAATTCATCCAATGACATGCAACAGTATTTTTAAGGCCCACTTACCATGTGCTAGTTGCTATCAAAATTCGGTGTAGCAGCCCTAGGAGTTCATGTTCACTTCTCTTCCAGAGCTTGAAATAGGAAAAGCAGCTAATCCTCACCTTATGTAAGAAGTAGTCAGAGATAATGACTATGATTTTTAAATTAAGTGTAACAGTTCTACATATTATATAGAAATACAGAGATCAAAAGTAGTAAAAGAAATAACTGCAAGAGTTAAAAGTGGATGACTCTGTTGGCCAAGGGTAGCCAAACGACTACTGTTGCTGTTGTAAGCCCTTTAGCACTATTTTGCTCTTAAAAAAAATCTGTG
Source organism: Bison bison bison (assembly GCF_000754665.1). Classification (NCBI taxonomy): domain Eukaryota; kingdom Metazoa; phylum Chordata; class Mammalia; order Artiodactyla; family Bovidae; genus Bison; species Bison bison. Next base: position 2,170,832 of record NW_011495031.1, read on the forward strand.
TGTATATATACATATATATATATAAATATATATATATATATTTACATATATAATGTTGATAAAAAAACATTTTCAGAATGATAACAAATTTTACCTGATGGTTAGCATTGTTCTTAGAGTTTTGGGTGGTGGTTGAATTTTGTCTGTATCCTGATGGAATCTCCTGTCCTGCAGAGGGTGAAGCCCACCATCTTCACTTGGCAGGTAGAGAAAAAGGCCTGCATCTGGGGTTGGTTCATCAATGTAACTGGGAGATGGGAGTGGGGAAGATCTGGCCTCACCAGATTCCCAACTCAAAAACTGAATGTTGCCAGGGGAATTTTATTTAGTAAAACATGATAGATTTATAGCATAAAAAATAGCTACAAAAATTGAGAAGTTATTGAGGAATATACTATACATAAAGACACAGTACCAAAAAATTACATATACTAACCATCACTAAAAACAAAACAAAACCCACTTTTATAATGGAGAAATCTGGTGCTCACCAACTTAACTAAGTAATCACTCTGAAATTCAGTAACAGGGGGCAAGCTGATGTTTTTTGATGTGAAACAATATGAAGCACACACCACCACCAGTGAAATCTTCTTTCCAAGGATAATTAACCTGAATCCAAGCAAACCTAACACAGGTTACATGAAATTGAGGGGCTGACAGAATATGTTAAAAGACAATATAAGCAAACAACCAAATCCAGAATGTGGTCCTTTTACAAGACAGCAGCTGTGATACTTTAAAAAGCCAGTGTGATTTTAAAAAATAGTAAGGACACTGCTGCTGCTGCTGCTGCTAAGTGGCTTCAGTCGTGTCCGACTCTGTGTGGCCGCATAGACAGCAGCCCACCAGGCCCCCCATCCCTGGGATTCTCCAGGCAAGAACACTGGAGTGGGTTGCCGTTTCCTTCTCCAATGCATGAAAGTGAAAAGGGAAAGTGAAGTCGCTCAGTCGTGTCCGACTCTTAGCGACCCCATGGACTGCAGCCCACCAGGCTCCTCCGTCCATGGGATTTTCCAGGCAAGAGTACTGGAGTGGGGTGCCATCACCTTCTCCGAGTAAGGACAGTATTATTGGCTAAAAAGACTAAAGGAACCTAGGATCAAAAGGAATGTACCACTTTGATTGGATCCTGGTCAGGTGGAGAAAAAGCTGCTTTTAAAACGTTTTAGGGACTTCCCTGGCAGTCCAGTGGTTAGAACTTGGCGCTTTCAGTGTCATGGCCTGGATTTAATCCCTGGTCAGAGAATTGACATCCCACAAGCTATGCAGCTCAGCCAAAAAAAAAAAAAATCCCTCCCGCCCTCACCAAAAAAAAAAAGCAAAAGCATTTAAAAAACAAATTAAAATTTTTGAATAGGGATTAAATACTTGATGATATTGTGAAAAATTATGTTCATAAAAACCTGAGTTTTATTGCCTTACTTACTTTGACAATATAGAAAATAAAACCAAAGGCCACAGGAACCATACCTTGGTGAAGTCTAGCACTTCAAAGCTGAGTTCTCAGTGATCTTTCTCCACCACTCTTTTCTCTCTGCCCATGAATGACATGGATGGAGTTCTCACCTCTGCCATGTTGCTGATTTTCCTGGGCACGCCATCTTCCCTTCAGAGCTTTGTTTCTTGATAAGATAAAACAACTGTACAGCCTCATGAGGACTGTGGTCCAGCGCGTTCTGTTGTGACCTTGTGGATGGGACAGTGCTCTGTGCGCGTGCAGTGTCAGCCTGTTTCTCTTCCTCGCTCCACCCCCACCCCCACACACCCCTTGTGACCGGAGGGAGCCTGGATTCTGTTGCTGGTGAGTACTGTCATAGACATCTTAAGTGGGAATGTCTCCACAGCTGTCCCTTCAGAGGAAGGTCAGCCTGCTGCAGAGACTGTACACATCAGGCTCCTTCTCACCTGGACTGTGCTGATACATAAGCCCTTTGGGCCGATGGGAGCTTCAGCCTGGGTGATTGTTACTGGCACCACTGTCTCTTGTTCCTAATGAGGAGAACGGTTCTTGTTCTTCCTTAGTCAGTTCTGCGCTTAGTAAGAGAACAGAGGAGTTCGCATGGTTTTTGTGTAGATAACAATCAAACTAGATAATGAAGGACCAAAACAGTCTTCTTTATGAAGTGAGTAAGTCAGATTTTCCTCCTATGCAATATAAATTACATATTCAGTTGTCTACTTCTTTGTTCTGAGCTACTTGGACCTCCCTTCAGTAACCCCATGACTGAAAGTTTCCTTCTGGAAAAGTGTATCTAATGTTACTGATTCAATATTATATTTCTTGAGATTGTATTTCAGGGTCTTTGAGTCATTTTATTTCTAAGTGGGGGCTGTCGAGCATTTCCAGGTGAGCAGATAACATACTTGTTTTTCAAAAACAAATCCCCAAATATCTCTTTTATTTTTCTCATAAATAGATATTTTTATGTTTTAAAGGAAGATTTCTAAATACAAACACAAAGTAAGGGGCCTTAAAGGAGCTTGATGAAAGTAAAGGAAACTATTTCATGGCCACTGAGCTATGATAAATCCTTTTCAAATCTAATACAAATAATTGACATTCATTTAAAGCATACTTTGTGCTAAATGCTTAGTTACTGTGTCAAGTGACATATGATCAGTATTGCATTAAATGCTCCCAACAATCTTGTTCTTATTCCCATTTTACAGATGAAGAAACTGAGTCTTAGAGTGATAGCTAGTTTTCGTAAGGCTCACACGATGAGGAGGCTGAGTGGAGAGTCCGTGTGCAGCCAGTGACTCCAGACTCGGGCTCTGAGCCATCATACTGTTGCCATCTTCCTGTCAGAGCGGTCTACTGTCCTGGGAGAGAAAAATGCTCATTTATGCACCCTCTCCAAAGTGAAGTGGAGTTTAAGGAATCTTAGAACAAACCTTTATTGGCTTAGGTTGTGTCGAGTAAATACATTTATTGATTTAACTCTTGAAACATTTCCATCTTTTAATGTGTCCAAGAAGGTCTTAAACAAAACCAGGGAGGTTTATGACATACGATGTAATTCCTTATTAACTTGACGAGGTGGGATGGTTTTATGTTGTGCTCATTGTAGCTGATTTTCTTACCCCGGCTCAACTGCCAACTGGAAGAGATATCAAATATTCTTCTCTAGGACATTGGATTGTAATTAAAGGGCTCTTCTGTTCCACTGCTTCTTTTACTTTCTCTGAAGTCCAAAATCAAAACCAGAACTCTAGCATACTTGACATTTCTTTCAGTCTTGTGCATTAATAAAACTTTTTTTTCTTATTGTTTTGTAAGGAATACATTTAGAAAGGCACAAAGGACTCTTATTTCTTTAAAAGCATAATGTATAAATATGTGACTTTCAGATGCAAAAGTGACTGATCTCTTAAACCTAATGCAAAGTTCTTAATAACTGACTACATACATTAATCACTGAAATTTCTAGGAAAATGGAAATTGCTGATGGAAGACTATGATAAGGATTATAGAGGTGCCTGCTCATACCAAGACAGCTGTCAGCTGTCCCATTAAGAAAGGGTGCGCTCTGTTTCCAGGGCAGGAAATAAGACCACAGTAATATAAAGATACAGATAAAAATTTCTGATTGTATTATTTTTGGAAACATTTTAGTCATTTTCTAATGATAGAATTTGAATATTCAAATAGTTGTACTCTCAGGAGACTATTTAGCATCCATTCAAGCTATCAAAATACCTTATTTTTTTCTTAACTATTTAAATATTATTTTAAGTATGTATCCTTTAGTAAAATTCACAATTTATTTTAAAACCATAAAGTACAACTAATTGCCATGTGTTTTCTTGAAGTTGACATAGTGCAGCTACCAGTATCTCACTTTTGAGAAATCAGAGAGAATGAATGGTTAGGTCAAAGCTCTGGTGTCTTATAACAAGAAAAGGAGGGAATTCCCTGGTCATCCAGTGGTTAGGACTCCATTCTCTCACTGCCGAAGGCCAGATTCAATTCCTGGTCAGGGCATTAAGATCTCACAAGCTGCATGGTGTGGCTTTAAAAAAAAGGTGGGGGGCGGGGGGAAGGTGAAAAACTCTTTTAAGTGTAGCATTGCAGTGCATACTCAAATCACACATGGGTTGCCATTTCCTACTCCAGGCATCTTCCCAACCCAGGGATTGAACCTGTGTCTCTTAAGTGCCTGCACTGGAGACTTTACCATAGGCTTTACCACTAGCGCCCCCTGGAAGCCCCATCACAGTCCAGTCAGTTCAGTCACTCAGTCATGTCTGACTGTGTGGCCCCATGGACAGCAGCACGCCAGGCTTCCGTGTCCATCACCGACTCGCGGAGCCTGCTCAAACTCGTGTCCATCGAGTTGGTGATGCCGTAACAGTAAACACTATAAATTTGTCATATGAGTGAATCAGTGTGACGGTTAAATGTCTTCTCAAATTACCAAATTGGTATCAAGTCCATTTACTTGGTCCATGTTGCTGGGTCTTGTTTCCTTTGTTCTTTGGTGCATTTATTCAAGAATAGTCTCCCCTCAGGCCCTATGTAACATAAAACAGATAATTCAGGGGACATATTTGTGTTGAGTGAGGTGCTTTGATTTAGTAACACCCAAGTGGGATATTTATGTTGAGATTTTATAAATATAGGAGTGGTGTGTATATAACGAATATGTATACAAGAATGGAGAAGGACCAAAATAGCTCTTTAGGTGAACTATATGTAGTTCTACCAAACAGTTAATTTAAGAGTGTTCATCCCCAATAAGTATGAGTTAAATCCATGATTTGGGGCATGAAACTTAATGAGTCTTCGTAGCAAATGGGATGGAAAACCTACACACCTGCACTTCACATTGGGGAGAGGCCCCTTTTGAAGGCTGGAGACACCGGAACGTGGGAAACCAGATGCCGGGAGCGCTGGGTTAGTTCTGGGGCCCTGGATCCTGTGTTCAGGAGGGCAGTCCATGTCCAGCCTCACTGAGGAGGGAGCCAGATGTGAAACTGATCAAGGAAATATAGCAATTGGTCAGAGCAGAGATGAGCTAGGCTGGTAAGTTCAATTCAGTTCAGTTTCTCAGTCGTGTCTGACTCTTTGTGACCCCACAGACTGCAGCACTCCAGGCTTGCCTGTCCATTACCAAGTCCCGGAGTTTACCCAACTCATGTCCATCGAGTCGGTGATGCCATCCAACCATCTCATCCTCTGTCATCCCCTTCTTCTCTTGCCTTCAGTCTTTCCCAGCATCAGGGTCTTTTCCAGTAAGTCAGTTCTTTGCATCAGGTGGCCAAAGTATTGGAGCTTCAGCTTCAGCATCAGTCCTTCCAGTGAATATTCAGGACTGATTTCCGACTGGTTTGACCTCCTTGTAGTACAAGGGACTCTCAAGAGTCTTCTCCAACACCACAGTTCAAAGCATCAGTTCCTCGGCACTTAGCTTTCTTTGTGGTCCAACTCTCACATCCATACATGACTATGGAAAAAGCCATAGCTTTGACTAGAATGACCTTTGTCGGCAAAGTAATGTCTCTGCTTTTTAATATGCTATCTAGATTGGTCATAACTTTTCATCCAAAGAGCAAGCATCTTTTAATTTCATGGATGCAGTCACCATCTGCAGTGACTTTGGAGCCCAAGAAAATAAAGTCTGTCACTGTTTCCATTGTTTCCC
>NW_011495031.1:2176579-2177178 GCF_000754665.1 Bison bison bison
ATATTAGAGTGGGGCTTGGGGAAGGTGTTACCTTCTCTGTGGATCAGAAAAAGCAGAGGCCAAACCTGGGATAATCTTTGTTGTTAAAGCTGATGGAAATGTCTAACACTCTGTGTATTTATGTGTCATGATATCTGGCCTCTCCCTGCCCACCTCCTTCACAGAACCCGTCTCCTCCCAGCCTGGCGCACCTGACCAGTGAGGTGTGTTTTTTGCCTTCTGTTTTTCTTTCTGCAAGACATAGCTAGGAAAGTGAACGATAAGAGGAGAAAAGTTCTCAGGGAATTGACGTGTGTTGCTATGGTGAGGTCCTTTGCTGTGAATAAAGAGGCTCTTTGGGGCAAAAAAAAAAAAAAAGAATACTAGAGTGGGTTGCAATGGCCTCCAGGGGATCTTCCCAACTCAGGGATCAAACCCATGTCTCTTATTTCTCCTGTATTGGCAGGCAGGTTCTGTACCATTAGCGCCACCTGGGAACCCCATCTAGTACGGTGAAAGTGAAGTCGCTCGGTCGTGTCCGACTCTTTGCCACCCCATGGACACCAGGCTCCTCCGTCCATGGGATTTTCTAGGCAAGAGTACTGGAGTGGGTTGCCTTT
>NW_011495031.1:2177278-2194324 GCF_000754665.1 Bison bison bison
TTTTTTCTCTCTCTTTTTTTTTTTATTAATTATTTTTTTCTAAATTTTTAAAAGAAAATCCATCCTGAACCCTCCTCCCTCCTCCCTCCCCATACCATCCCTCTGGGTCGTCCCAGTGCACCAGTCCCAAGCATCCAGCATCGTGCATTGAACCTGGACTGGCATCTCGTTTCATACATGACATTTCACATGTTTCAATGCCATTCTCCCAAATCTTCCCACCCTCTCCCTCTCCCACAGAGTCCATAAGCCTGTTCTATACATCAGTGTCTCTTTTGCTGTCTCGTATACAGGGTTATCGTTACCATCTTTCTAAATTCCATATATATGCGTTAGTATACTGTATTGGTGTTTGTCCTTCTGGCTTACTTCACTCTGTATAATAGGCTCCAGTTTCATCCACCTCATTAGAACTGATTCAAATGTATTCTTTTTAATGGCTGAGTAATACTCCATTGTGTATATGTACCACTGCTTTCTTATCCATTCATCTGCTGATGGACATCTAGGTTGCTTCCATGTCCTGGCTATTATAAACAGTGCTGCGATGAACATTGGGGTACACGTGTCTCTTTCCCTTCTGGTTTCCCCAGTGTGTATGCCCAGCAGTGGGATTGCTGGATCATAAGGCAGTTCTATTTCCAGTTTTTTAAGGAATCTCCACACTGTTCTCCATAGTGGCTGTACTAGTTTGCATTCCCACCAACAGTGTAAGAGGGTTCCCTTTTCTCCACACCCTCTCCAGCATTTATTATTTGTAGACTTTTGGATCGAAGCCATTCTGACTGGTTCCTCTTCACTTTCATCAAGAGGCTCTTTAGTTCCTTTACCCTTTCTTCCATAAAGGTGGTGTCATCTGCATATCTGAGGTTATTGATATTTCTCCCGACAATTTTGATTCCAGCTTGTGCTTCATCCAGCCTGGCATTTTGCATAATGTACTCTGAAGTTAAATAAGCAGGTTGACAATATACAGCCTTGACGTACTCCTTTCCCAATTTGGAACCAGTCCGTTGTTCCATGTCCAGTTCTAACTGGATATGTTTCTTGACCTACAAACAGTTTCTCAGGAGGCAGGTAAGGTGGTCTGGTATTCCCATCTCTTTAAGAATTTTTCACAGTTTTTTGTCAAACTGTACTCAATAAATCAGAAGTAGATGTTTTTCTGGAATTCTCTTGCTTTTTCTATGATCCAGCAGATGTTGACAATTTGATATCTGGTTCCTCTGCCTTTTCTAAATCCACCTTGAACATTTGGAAGTTCTCGGTTCATGTACTATTGAAGCCTAGCTTGGAGAATTTTGAGCATGACTTTGCTAGTGAAAGGTTGTTGTTGAATCACACGAAGACACTGGGATTCTTGGCCCCGAGAGGAGAAGAATTCAATCCGGGGCCAGAGACAAGGCTTGATCGCTCAGAGCTTTTGTGTAATAAAGTTTTATTAAAGTATAAAGGAGATAGAGAAAGCGTCTGACATAGGCATCAGAAGGGGGCAGAAAGAGTACCCACTTGCTAGTGTTAGCAATGAAGTTATATACTTTCCAATGAATCCAAAGAATGTCTGGAGGTTGTAAAGACTTCACCAGACCTATTCCCATAATTTACATTTTAAGATAACAGAATTAGCCAGAAGGTTTAATCCAGTGACTGTCCTCAGGCAGGATACATCCTTGTAAAGACCAGGTCTACTCCCATAATTTATATTTTAAGATTACAGAATTAGCCAGGTTTAATCCAGAGACTATCCTCAGGCAGGATACATTATTGTTATATAATCCTAAGGAATGTAGAGAAGAAAAAAAAAAAGTTTGTCCTTTCTTCCTCCTTGAGAATTCCGGACCCCTCTCTCCTTGGGGACCCCTAGACTCCTTATCAACCTGCCTAGGAAATGACTCTCTCACTAGCGTGTGAGATGAGTGCAATTGTGTGGTAGTTTGAATATTCTTTTGCATTGCCTTTCTTTGGGATTGGAATGAAAACTGACCTTTTCTAGTCCTGTGGCCACTGCTGAGTTTTCCAAATTGCTGGCATATTGAGTGCAGCACTTTCACAGCATCATCTTTTAGGTTGGTAAAGGCCAGGAAAATTTTGCAGGGCTCTGTCGCTTGTAGCAGCTGGAGGCATTTTTCACCTTGGCTCTTTGTGGTGAGTGCCACCCACCACCAACATTCTTTTCTCAATTCCTAGTTTGATTTCTTTCTTTAGCATCTTTATTTCTGGAAACAGACCAGAGTCCACTTAGATTCCCACAGCTCTGATTCTGTGCCTTTCTGCCCATAGCTGCTACTCCTCCCAATGCTGGTCTCTTATCGTCCAGGTCTCCCTGTCTTTTGGCCTCTGCACGTTTGAACCTTTCATTATATAGTTCACTGGAAGATGTTTATGTCTAGACCAAGACTCTTTTTAATCAGGTACTGCTTTTACTCCCTGTGTTCAGTTTGTAGGTAAATTATGATGTGGATATGCTAACCTGTGCTTCCTTCCTTTGCCCTCTGGAGTAGCTGTGAATGCGAAGGCAGAAAGGTACTGTGTCTTGGTAATCAGCATATTCCTGCACCCAGCACCAAGTCTGGTGCACCTCAAGCAGCCCATAACTCTTTATTGACTGCTGACTCTCTTCACCTACATCTCAAAGTTGTGCTTTCCACTTTGTTGGCTGCCTGCTGCCAGGAAGGAGGGGCAGTTTTCCTCCAGCCATCTGAATGTCTCAGTTTTCTCAGTGGTCATGTAATGACCACTTTCTTGCCATTATGGCTAATACTGACCTTATTCTGGCCCTCATTTCTCTCCAGTCTCTTTAGACTCTGATCCATACTAGGTCTTTGTTGGTTGAAAAATCCAGCTCAAAATAGCTTCTCTGAGAAAGAGAACTTGTTGGTTCATTCAGCTAGAAAGTCTAGGAGTAAATCTGCAGTCTTGCTTGTTTCTAGTTTGTTTGAACACTTGTGCTCAGTGGTTCCTAAGGACTCCACTTCTTCATCTCTTGGCATATTTTTCTCCTTACTGGGTTCATTCCCATACAGTATCATCCAATATGGAAGCAGTATGCACACCAACAACTGTAACTTTACATCTTTCTCATTTAGAAAAGTCCCAGATGGAGCTTATATGCCATCAGTCATATACCATCTCTAAGCCAGAAACTGGCCAAGGAAATGAAATATTCCAGTTGCCAAGGTGTGAAAGGGTCTTATGCTCGGTCCGAAACTCCAGTACTTTGGCCACCTCATGCGAAGAGTTGACTCATTGGAAAAGACCCTGATGCTGGGAGGGATTGGGGGCAGGAGGAGAAGGGGACGACAGAGGATGAGATGGCTGGATGGCATCACTGACTCGATGGACGTGAGTCTGGGTGAACTCCAGGAGTTGGTGATGGACAGGGAGGCCTGGCATGCTGCGATTCATGGGGTTGCAAAGAGTCAGACCCGACTGAGCGACTGATCTGATCTGATCTGATCTGATGTCTCAGGAAGACAAAACCTGTAGGTATCTACCATAGTGTGCTGTATATACTTTTCTTTGTCCTTCCTCCATGGTTTAGACGTGAGTGAATTTGGTCTTTTGTGTCCATAAGATAGTTTTATCCTTCTAGGAACAGAAATCTGTTTCTTTTTTTTTTTTTTTCCAGTATACTCTTTGAAAATACTGTGCCTTTGCCCGTAACTCTGGGGGCAGTGGACATCCGGGTACAAAACATGGAAGGAGAGGCAGTTCATCAAAGAGGGTGCTGTGTCCACAGACCCTGCTCTGGGCTTTATAAGTCATGTCACTTCATACAGGTTTAACCTCTCAAGTGCTTAATTGTCCACACCTCACAGGACTGCTGTGAGGAGTCAGTCCCTGATTGTATGCAGAGCTCTTAGCATGGACCTGGCTCATCAAAAATGCTTAATACATTTTATTGCTAATAATCCATTGCTATTTATCTATCAATAATAATAATGACCATGCTGACACACTGTTACTGGCCCCTCTGCTAGCCTCCCATAAGTTAGGGAAGGGAAGCTTCCCTAACCCTAACCCTAACCCTGCCAACTTTGGATTCCTGAATTCACCTGATCCCCCATCCACCGGGGGCCAGGATAGGCACAGCTGCAGGAAGGCACTTCTTCCCACTTTCTCTCTCTCATCCATCAGATCTCAGAATCAGTGAATTTGTCCTTCATCATTGGAGAGGCCTTTCTTGACCACCACCCCTTCCTGCTCCAATCCCCAATTATTATTTTCTTTCATAGCACTCTCTTCCTTTATTTTTCTTACCACCATTTTAAATTATTTTTTTATTTTTATGTTTTTGTGTATTTCTTCTAACTGATGTAAGCCCCACTTTAGACAGTAAGTAGGAGCTCAATAAATATTTCTCAGTAAAATAGATTAATGTCAGATGTTTTCTGGAGCTACTTAAGGGTCATAGGAATTTTGTTGAGGATACAATGAGGAATACCAGAGAGCTAAACAGTATGGAGCTAGTGATGGGGAATATTGAGAGAGATGGTTGAAAAGGAATCATAGGCTGGTTTGTCATAAGACCCTTTTGTGGGGAGTCGGGAGTACAGTGATGAAGAGGGTCAGCAGAAAAAGCTGTCTGCTCCATGAAGGTGGATGCCAAGCATGCGACATTCATTTCAGTTTAGTCTCACTTTTTCAAAGTGGATTTTATCTGTATTTAGCATCTTTGTCAATTTTATATATTCTCTCTCTTTCTTTTTGTGGTGTGATTTGGAGGTACGAGGAGGTGCTGGTCACACTGTCTATATACTGTACAATCCCCTGAGTACTTTGAATGGAAACTTTATAAGTAATGGCTATTTATGATTGTTATCTAGACTTAACAAATGGTTATTTAATAGACAATGAAATAATTCACTCACAGTTTTTATAATGTAATTACACATACCACATTTAAGGGGCAAATGTTAGAGTTCATGTTCAAAATATAAGTCCTATTTGTAATGTGAATTATTCTCTATGGACAATAAAATTTGTATTCACTAGTATGAAATACGAAACAAAGACAAACATAGTTACTTTTCAGGGATCAAATTCTTAGAAATAATTGAATGTCTAAGGTCATCACAGATCTAATCAGTGCTAATTAGAGCATATTAACAGAATCATTTATTTAACTTCAAAACAATACAGGTTTGTTTTCAAACATTTAGAAAATACAGAAAAGAAAAAAGAAATAAAACATCTATAATCCTGTTTCCTAGAATAGCACTGTAAACATTTTGTCATGTATCTTCCTTTGTTTTTTTCTCCCATTCACGAATTTTTAAAGCATACAATTTGAATCATACTGTACATATGTCATATAATCTGTTTTTAAATTTTCATACGTTATTAACTACTTTCTAAATCTAAATATTATCTGTAACTGCACTGTTCAGTACTGTCACCACAGCAGCATGGGCTGTTGAGCACTAAAATTGTGGCTAGTTAGAATTAAAATATCCTGTAACCACAAAAAACTCATCAAATTTCAGAGGCGTTACCAAACAAAAAGGGGTAGGGGAGTTCCTCATTATTGATTTTTATATTGATTACCTAATGAAATACTGGGTTAAATAAGATGTATTAATAAAATTAATTTCACTTTTTAAAAAACTTTTTTTTAATGCCTCTACTTTTAAAGTTACAGAAATCACTGGTGGTCTTTCTTCTGTTGGACAGCACTGGCTCTATAGCATCGTTTAATAGTTGCATGGTTTTATACCACACGATTTTGTAATTATTTAACCAATTCTTGATCCCATCATGTTGAATCTTCAAGGTGCTTCTTGTTTTTCAGTATTAAAAATTACTTTGGATACCCTGTATATAAATCTTTTTGCACATCTGTGATTGTTTCTTAGGATTTACTGATAGAAGTAGAAATCCTGGGAGAACAGAACTTTTTAAATGAGAAATGATATTATAAATAAGTGAAGAAGGAAAAAATAATGCTTTTGCTTCTCACTGTGTTATCATTCTCTTTATAGAGAAAGATACACTTCTGATTATTAACCATTCCCATTTTGCCTTGAATCTAAAACACCTTGTCAGCTATATTCAAATAAATCAGAATTAGCTATGACTAAATTGTCTTCGAAAAGTCACCTCTGAATTTTCATGTTTTATGTGAAATGCAAAGGGTTAAGGGTTAGACTCAGCATTATTCTTCTTCCTAAATTAAAACACACACACTTTCTCAGCTGTTGATTGTAGACAATCATGAAATGGAAAAAGTTAACAATATATAGATTTTTAAGCCTCTCTGATTAATATTTGTAAAACTACATGGTGTGAAGGGGGAAGGGGATATGAGCCTAAGAGATCCTTTATCAGAGACCCAGAGTATTTGATCTATCATTGGTGGAAAGGTACCATTATTTAACACTATTTGTTATCCCAGTGAATCCCAAGTTGCTTCAATCATGTTCTGATTCTGCGACCCTATGGATTGTAGCCTGCAAGGCTCCTCTGTTCATGGGATTTTCCAGGCAAGAATACTGAAGTGGGTAGCCATTCCCTTCTCCATGGAGTCTTCCCAAACCAGGGATTGAACCCACATCTCTTATGTCTCCTGCATAAGAAAAGGGTTCTTTACCACTAGTGCCACCTGGGAAGCCTTAACACTATTTATTGTACGTTGAAAACAAAGCCTTAGGATATTTAGCAATACGACATATATTCAATGAATACAGTTGCGCTTTTCTTGTAATAGTAAGTGGACAACATACACTGAATTTTTTTCCATCCCGTGGCCAGTAGATCCTCTGTGAAGCCTTCCTTCCTTCCTTAGGATCTTTGCATGTTGTATTTTTTTCTCTAGTGTCTCAGGGATTATTAGGGAAAATGTCAGGAATCTTCAGGAGCTACTGAACTCTTGTTTTGTTTCCCCAGAGGAATAGTAAAGAAAATGCCAATTCAAGAAAGAGAACTTATGTTTGTCTAGGCAAGTTAGCATTATTGAGGATTTATTGGACTAAACAGTGACTTGAATATAATTTCGGGAATGATTCATGGTGTTTCTGAAGTATAAAATAATGACTTTCAGGTTCTCTGTCAGTGTTTCATTTAAAATAATGAATTACATTGTCTACCAACTGAAGAAGCAGAAATAAAAACCCGTAATTTAATCCAGCTTAGCAAATTCTTTCTTTTTCATAAATTTGGAGCTAATGAATTTAAAGATGCAACTCTACCTCCATGAAGCAGAACTCCCAAGCTGGAGTTTTCTCCTTATGAGTGAGAGAAGAAGAAAAGACAGACTTTCATTAGAACAGTATTCAGAACCACAAAAAAAATTTTTTTTTACTTCCTGAAGATAATTTTATATAAGACTCTACTATTTGTACATTTTGAATTGTTACTTAGTCGCTTTGTCTTCTTTCCAGAGGAGGTGATCATCCAAGATAAAGTATTTACATAACTCTTATTTCTAACTTGCAGCGAACACTTTCCATCTTGCCATCTGACTGCAAAAGAGAGGTTCTCCATTTATGTACTTTAAAATGAGTCTTCAGTGAAGACCATCTTTTAGAGACTTCAGTGTCTGCCTCTCATTGAGCATACATGAAAATACACCATGTACTAGCTTGGGATAGTTTTCAATTTTTGATCAGATATATTAGCAAAAGATCTGAAATGACCTGACTTCTCTAAGAGTCACATTTTTATCCCGTGGTGGCATTTTAAATAAAAGGTTAGTATTTTATTTCATAAAAACAAGTAGCAAAGTATAAGTGCTTCATCCTTGACTGGATTAACTCCTGTGTCTCCCAGTTAAGTAGGAAAGCAGCTGCCATTCTGCCCATTAGAAGTATGAAAAACATTTTTAAAGGTCATTCATTTAAATTTCTTTTAACTTGTGTATATAATTAATAGCTTAGTTTAATTCCACATTAAATCTTTGCCATCTGCAGGATTATCATGCAGTGGTGATATAAAAGTCCCACAGGAAGATGTTTAATTAAGTAATTAAGACTACAGAAAATGCTTCCAGAGAAATATTTTGATTACAAATAAAATCAAAGTAAAATATCTAGTTTTGAAGGACTAGAAATGTTTCCTAATTAAAAAAAAAAAAAAAGCTGCCATTTTTTTAGTGTAATTTCGTAAATGTTCCCATGTGTTTCTAACCCCAGAGCAGAAAGTCTAAATCTGACACACCCATTCACTTAATTCTGTGCAGAGGGAGAGGGGCTGTCTTCAAGGGAAGTTGCCTTTAGTGGTGGTACTTTAGAGGCAAAGAGCCATCTTTGGGTTTCCACATGAAGATTTTAGATGCTACAAGGACTGTTTTCTGTGAGAGAGAAGAGGCTGTGCAATCCTTTTAAAAAATTAGCACAGCTCATTCACACATCCATCATATGGATTTCACATCCACATTAGGTATATGATTATTATTTCTTGATTTTAATCATGCTCAGTGGATTAAAAAAATTTTTTTAGAACAGTTTTAGGTTCACAGTAAAAGTAAAATGAGAGGAAGGTACACAGATTTTCAACATACCTTCTGCCCCCACACATCCGTGGCCTCCCCCACTATCAACATTCCTCACAAGAATGATCCATTAATTGCAAGTGATGAACCTACATTAGCATATCATAATCACCCTAAGCCCATAGTTCACATTACGGTTCATTCTTGGTGTCATACATTGTGTGGGATATAGCCATACGTCGTTGTCGTATGCAGAGTATTTTCTCTGCCCTAAAGATCTTCTGTGCTCCATCTTCCCCCAGCTCTTGGCAACCGCTCACCTTATTACTGTCTCCAAAGGTTTGTCTTTCCCAGAATGTCATATGGTTGAAATCATACAGTATGTAGACTTTTCTGATTGACTTTTTTAGTAATATTCATTTAGTAATATTCATTTATGTTTCCTCCATATCTGTTAATGGCCCCATGGCTCCTTTCTTTTAGTATTGAATAATATTCCATTATCTGGATGTACCACAGTTTATTTACCCATTTACCTATTGAAGGATATCTTAGTTGCTTTCAAATTTTTGCACTTATGAATAAAGCTGTTATAAACATCCGTGGGCTTTCCTGGTGGCTCAGAGGGTAAAGAGTCTGCCTGCAATGCAGGAGATCCGGTTTGACCACATCCATATTTGTGTAAACATAAGAGGAGAAAGGGAATGACAGAGGATGAGATGGTTGAATGGCATCACCGACTCAATGGACGTGGGTCTGAGCAAACTCTGGGAGATGGCAGAGGACAGGGAAGCCTGGCATGCTGCAGTCCATAGGGTCACAAAGAGTCAGACGCAACTGAGCGACTGAATAACAACAAGTTTTCAATTCCTTTGGGTAAATTCCAAAAGAAGGTAATTGCTAGATCCTATGGTAAGAGTATGATTAGTTCTATAAGAAACTGCCAAACTGTGTCTCAAAGTGGCTGTGCCATTTTGTATTCCTACCAACAAGGATTGAGCTTTCCTGTTGTTCCACATCCTCAGTGGCATTTAATGTTGTTAGTATTCTGAATTTTGGCCATTCTAATAAGTATGTCAGGGGATTTGAGCAACTGTGAGAATATCAAATAGAGTCTCACTGTCATATTCCTAATTATATCAAATCCTGCCTGACTGATAGAATATAAACATTTCCAGCAATTCAAATTCAATACATTTAACTTTTGCATAATACCTGCAATTTTTAAAATAGTAATATTTTATTATGAAATGGCATTTAAAGATAGATGTAAAACCAGGCTTAAGTGTTATGTCCTTGCCTTTATAAATATGAAGACTTCTTGCAAATGTTTACTTTTTCTCAAAACTGAAGAAGAGTTCTTCTTTTGGTGACCTTTTTAAGTTTTATATAGAAGTGTAGTTGATTAACAATGTTGCATTAGTTTCAGGTCTACGGTAAGGTGACTGACTCAGTTATACATATATATGTAACTTTTCTTTTTCAAATTCTTTTCCCATTTAGGTTATTACAGGATATTGAGCAGCATTCGTTGTGCTACATAGTAGGTCCTTGTCGGTTATCCATTTTAAATATAGCAGTGTGTACAACACGTCAATCTCAGCTTCCCAGGTGGCTCATTGGTAAAGAATCCACCTGCCAAGCAGGAGACGGTTTCAATCCTTGGGTTGGGAAGAGCCCCTCGAGAAGGAAATGGCAGCCCACTCCAGTATTCTTGCCTGGGAAATCCCAAGGACAGAAGAATCTGGTGGGCTACAGTCCTTGGCGTCACAAAAGAGCTGGACACGGTTTAGCAGCTAAACAACAACAATACGCCAATCCCAAACTCCTTACCTGTCCTTCCCCCATCCCTTCTCTCTAGTAACCGTAAGTTCGTGAAGAAGAACTTTGCTTAAATAGAATTTTTTTCTTGCCACAGTGAGACTTTCACACAAATGTAGCTTTCTCATGTAAATTTGAGAATGCTTACACTTCATTTTATTTGTTTAATTGCTTTATGGCAAAAAAAGATAGACAATAACATTTTAGATAGATATTAAAGAATATAGAGTATATATAAATTTTTTTAGTTGTATTTATCCACATATTTACCATGTTTCATATTCTGTTCCTTTTTATAGATCCAGATTTCTTTTCTTACTGTAACTTTATTTATTTTTGGCTGTGCTGAGTCTTCACTGCTGTGCAGGCTTTCCTCTAGTTGTGGAGAGAGAGGGCCACTCCCTAGTTGCAGTGCTCAGGCTTCTCACTGCGGTGGCCTTTCCTGTTGTGGAGCGTGGTTCTAGGAGTGCAGGCTTTAACAGTTGTGGCACAGAAGCTTAGCTGCCCTACAGCGTGTGGGATCTTCCCGAATCAGGGATCCAACCCATGTTTCCTGCAATGGCAGGCAGATTCTCTACCACCGAGCCACCAAGGAAGCCTCTAAAATTAATAGATTATATTTATCATCATCATGGAACTTCAGTAGTTATTCTTTCTCAACATCACTACTTCTTGATCATGCCTTACTTATTTTAAGAATTTTCTTTGTTGAATTTTTAACATTTTCATTTCCATTTTATAAATGAGAAAATCAAAACACAAGAGTTAAGAAGATTTGGGTAATTTTGAGACCCAGCCCACTGTTTTATTCACTTCTGCTTATGAAATTCGATGGACGTACCTTTATTAAGTCCCCTCTGCATGCCAGACACCAGCCATGTCTTCATGGGCTTCTAGTAAAGTCTTTTCATGACAAGTTGTCCTGGGCATGAGATGGGCCCTCCTGGAGTGCTTGTTGCCTGCTTAATGAATCTTTAGAGTTGCATCTCGAGTTTGGAAGAAGGAGAGGAGGTGGTTTTCCTTAAGGAAAACAAACCCTTAGATTCTGCGTTTTCCCAATAACCCAATCTGACTTCCTCACTTCTCCTTTCTTAACCATTTAGTCATCTGAATCTGTAGAGATGATGGTGCTGGTCCATGTTTGATGTTGGACACATCATCCTTGACAAGATCATCTCACAATGGCTCCTGTAAAAAGCAGCACCATAAACTGTTGGGTCTACCTGGGAGCTCACCCTCAAATCCAAGCCTTCCTCTCATTCTCTTCCCCACTCATAAGGCACCGTGACTACAGAACAGCTTCCCAGCTGCTCTTTCTGCCTCAGCCTCTGTCTGCATCCCTTAGAGCCATTTTCTACACTGCAGCCACGGCCACTGTTCTACAAGGCAATTCTGATCATGGTCTGGCCCTGCAGAAATATGCCAATGGATCACTCCTCACAAGAGTTCACATGCAAAGCCCTTACAAAGCGGCCCCAGCCCACCCTGCAGACCTCTCTGTCCATGAGTTTGCACTTGCACTCTCTGCCTCTGTACCCCAGAACTTCTCACTGCCCTCTAGACAGGAAAACGCCCGGATTTCTTTGTGGGAGGCATTCATCCCTTGACTGTCCTTTGTGATGGACTTTGGTCCATTGGTGACATTTAACGTCTACTGGGCACCTGTGTCTCAGGCATGGCGCTTTATATGAATTATCACTTTCATTGGTGCTTTTGATGTAGGTGCATTATTGTCCCAGCTTTAGAGAACAGGGAGTGGAGGCCAGGGAGGCAGCTCAGTAGTGAGTGGCAGAGCTGCCATATGAACCAAGTCATGATGATTCTAGAACCTGTATTCTTAACTTCTGTGCCTCACTGTCTTCCAAACATCTCTTCTAAAAAGGATCATAATTGATGTAGGTGAACTTTAAGATAAATATAAAAATTTTGACAGGAATTATTACCAATGATTTTTATTCAATAATTTAACTTTGATCTTTCTTTTATTTTAGGAAAACTTTAAATCTACTATTGGGTTAGTAGGGAAAAAATTAAAAAGGATTACATAACTAAACTTTAGGTGCTAGTCCTTTGTTTTTCTATAATTTGCAGTGTTTCAGAATAGCCTTGATTTTCATAATCAAACATTTTATACAAAACAACATTTTGTAGAGCTGCAGTATTATAGATGTACTTGCTGTTTCAAATTACCTGTGTTGCATAGGCCATTTTAATGGAAATAAAATTAGCTTAAGGTTAGGAAGTGCCTTTTATTAGCTCAACGAAGCCATGGTCAATTCAATTAAAGTGTTAAAATATATTTCAGAGGAAAGAATGTTTAGGGTCACAAATTAACTCAACACAGTTGTTCCTTGGCACTTACTGTTTACCTGGAAATGGGTATTGTGTTTGGTACTTTGAAGATAAATGTTATTTACAAAATGCATAGTTAATAAAAACTTGCTTCAGAATGTAGTGGTTGACATCAAAGATCTTTATCCTGATATTTGTGGTTGACAGGGTTTAATTTCATTTAAGTACAGGATAGGAGAGTACTACTGGTTAAGTTTGCATGTAGATAAAAGTTTCAGGTTTATACAAATCACCTGTTTTGACATTGTTTGTAGATGTATTTCCACCTGTGCTAGGTAATGTAACGCCCATATTCTTACACTTTAAAATACCAGCAGCGTTCATATTTATAATTGGAAATTCCTTGAGCCATCTGAGGATGTGAAAGACATGCATGTGAAGCCCATTATTTCTCCCCATCTTTTTTCTTTCCTTTCTTGGTTGTTTGAAGACTCAATAAAGGTGATTAGTATCAATCTATCATTCCAAATAAAGCTGGGAACAGACGCACTTGTGTGAAAAATAGTTTATTGAAATATTTACCCAGTGACTTCTTTGTAAAGTAGCCATTAAAAGACCTAGTTCCCTACGTCTTGTTCACAATTCAAGGGATGCCCCCCCACCAGCTGTGCTAGAGGAAAATTCCGAAAATGGGCGTCTTGATTAACCTTTAAATGCCTACTCCACGTTTCAAAGGGACTTAAAAAAAAATCTTTTTTTTAGAATCACCTTTCAGCTAACATGAACTGCTATGGGACATTGGCAGTCTTTATATCAAGGAGGCTAAAGGGAAAAATGGATGGAGTATCACAAAGCTTGCTTTCTTTATGAGAGAGCACTGAAAATTCCTAGATTCCTTAAGGTCAAATTTATGTAACATATCCACTTTAAAAATAACTTTGCCAGTATCTTGCTTTAAATAAAGATTCTTTTTGTTAATGGAAGAAAACAAAACTTTGCCTGGTCACCAAAGTAATAAAACCTACTTGGTGCAGTGGTGGGCTTCCCATGGCAAAGTGCCACATGGTGTGCTAAGGAAAGGAGCATTGCTGTAGCTAAGACCTAAACCCCACCAGATGGACACTGCTCTCATTTCCAGATATTTAGGGTATTTTTCTTTTTTTTTTTACTGTTTGCTACATTTATTAAAACAAGATACATTGTCAGATACATATACTTTCTCATGTCGCAATTAGGTGGTAATTCTGTGGACTTGCTGTGGTATAATTTAGAAACCAGGGTTTACTGTACCAAACTGGCAAATCGCAAAGCCAAAATACAGCCTGAATTATCTGAGTAAAACTCAGTAAAACTTATCTACTTTGATCTGGTTCTATTACCAATGGACTATAGTCATTTAATTCCACGTTATTCTAGTTGTACAGCAAAGCAGAAAATGGCAGTACAAGATAAAAAATCCCTGATTTCACTTGAAATATTTATATAACTAAAACCAAATCAGGTTGTGCTGAGGGTAGTTGTCTCACTCCACTGTTGGTTTATACAGGTAGTATCTTCATAGGAGACATTCTCAGTGCTGGGAGAAATGGAACACCTTGCACGAGGCAGTTTCTTTTGAATTTTGACTGGTTGGTTAATTTCTACTGTTAATCACTTTTAGCTGTATATTCCATTCACAACCATTTTGAAATTGAATTACACTGTGATTTTAAAAGTGTTTCTCTTCATCCATTAATTGTGTAATTATTAAAGAAATATAATGTTCCTCAAAAGAAGGTTTTAAAGTTTTTTTGCCATCACTATTTTGACTTTCGATTATATAATCAACATTTGTATTAATGCAATATGAATTGCCTTGATTAACTCATTTATCCTTCTATCAGTAGAGGTACACATACACTACCCACATCATGATACCACGATACTGCATCTGACTCAAATTGTGCTGCTAAGTCTCGTCAGTCGTGTCCAACTCTGTGCAATCCCATAGATGGCAACCCACCAGGCTCCGCCGTCCCTGGGATTCTCCAGGCAAGAGTACTGGAGTGGGGTGCCATTGCCTTCTCCTCAAATTATGCACGTAGTGAAATTTCTTTGAAGCTTACATTCTGATTTGCAACGCCTCTCTGTGGGTATTGTTAACCAGCTGAATTCAGTCAACAATTTGAGGCTCTGCCTAAATTAAACAACTTTTTTTTAAAAGTTAAAAACCTTTTGAATTAAAAGCGTATTGTTAGGTTGTATAGACAACACATAAAATGAAGCCTTAATCAAATTAAAACAGTATAAAGGACTATTTGGCATGGATCTTAGTCACAGTATCTCCTCACTGTGCTAAGCACTTTTCATGCATCATCTCATTTAATCTCCATCACAACTTGATGAAGGAAATTTTACATTTCCATTGTATAGTGGAAGAAAATGAACTTAAGAGAGCATGAAATGACTTGCCCCCATCTCAAAATGGGAGAGGCGGCAGTCCGATTCAGGGCTATCCTTTGGCAGAGCCCACTGTCTGTTAATATCCTTCTTCGTGTACAGTGTCCACCCTGTGTCCTCCTTTGCCACATGTTAGGTTGGTTATGTTGGAAGAGCATGGTGAGAGGTTTAGTTGCCAGGCTGTACTGGCAACTCTGTTCACTTGTGCAGATTCCATGTCACTCTCTTATTTCCAGGGCTCCACATTCACTATAGATCTGGGAACCCATAGATATATCATTTTTCATTTAAACCCAAACACTTAAGAGGATTAAAGAGTTGCTGTCAATAACTGTACATGGAAAAGAAGCATGAACTAAGATTTTCCAAATCAAAATGGGGCCTGTGGTTCTGGTACATAAGAGCAGCATTGCAGGGTGTGTGTGTGTCTGTGTGTGTGTGTGTGTGTGTTGTATCAGGAGTGTGGGGAAGCAATGTTGTAGGTTGAAGTACACCATCTCAGGACAAAGAAGATTGAGAAATTCTGGTTTTGAGGAGTATTTCTCAACTATTTTTAAAATTACATGCCTATGCTGTGAAACACAGAGGTCTTCCTTTAATGTTATTTTAATTTGCTAAGTAAACACTGGATTAAAATACTCAAAGCCATGGGTTTGCTTTGTTTTCAAACTGCCCAACGTCCCCCACTCTCCACTCCTTTTAGCCAATTCAGAGGTGTTTTCTTACCTACCCCATCACTGGTCTAGAATTCTGAAAAGCACTCTTTTGTAAATGGTCATCCAGCTGTGGGTTAATCAAAAGAATAGGCCATTTTACTAAGTGTCAGAATGCTGTTCTGGTGCCATCACGAGCATTGATCAGTATTCACTCACCAAGAGAAGAGGTCAGAGATGATCAGGTACATTAAGCCACAAAAGTCTGAAGTATTCCTGCTCTTTGGTAAAAGTCTAAAGCTAGAGCTAAAAAATTCAGAAAATGCCTATTAATAACACAGTGGAGGGACTTCCCTGGCGGTCCAGTGGTTCAGATTCTGCGTTTCCACTGCAGGGGCCATGGGTTCAATCCCTGGTCAGGGAACTTTGAGCCCTCATGCCACATGGTATAGCTAAAAAACAAAAAACAAACAAAAAAAAAAACAGAATGGAGGCAGTAGTTTAGTTCCCTGAGTGCTATTTAAGAATTGTTCGTGTTGAAGACATTTTTTCAGTATTAAAGATGACAGTGATTACTTCTGAGGGTTGTGTATATGAGAGAGAAATAAGGTAACTATTCTTTTCAACATTTCAGGTCTGACTGACTTTCCTAAATAAAGCAGAGGTTTATCAATTATGATGCCATGGTGCATCTCATGGAAGGCCTGGTATTTAACATGGATTATTTTCATTGCCCACATCTACACCATTGTGCTGTAGGTGCTATTATTGCTCCCATTTTAGAGACTAGGAAATAGAGGCAAAGAGAGGCAGCACAATCAGTGAGTGGCAGAGCTGCCACAGGAACCAAAGCTCCAAGATTATCTCGTTAAAAGTGCATTTTATAGTCTATACGAAGACTGTAGGGATATTATTGCTAGGTTTTTGGGGGAAATATAAGATGTATTTTTCCTTTTTCAACAAGTAGATATTGCCAAATAAGTTTCAGGATCGTTTAACTGGATGCTAATACTGAATACAGTTCAGTTTTAAATAAAAATGGGATTAAAATTCATCTTATAACTTTTACATGAGTGAATTTAGTTGGGCCTTTGTTTTAAAATTAGAAGACAGATGCAGGACAAATATAGAAAAATTAAGGACCCCTGAAGCTATTTTTAACATTTTAAAATTAACTTGACAGCTGTTGTTTTGTCAGAACTTAAATAACTTTGCTTCATTAAAAAATAAATCCATAACATATGGATTTCAGCATATTGTATATTTATTATTTGTGCTTATTAGGGAAAGGCACATGAGTTGAAAAAAAATGAGACATTCTCCAGGTGTATAAAAAGTTGTTATTAGCAGGCAAGCAATCATAGTGTTAAACAAGATACCTATCCTTGAATGTTTTTGATGCTTTTTATTTAG
>NW_011495031.1:2194424-2217926 GCF_000754665.1 Bison bison bison
TTTTATTTAGCTAAATTTTACAATAAGCTTTCTTGCTAATGGAATGAAAGCATTGAATTAGGCTGGGTTTTTAATTCTCTTACTTTTAGAATTATAAACTCACACCTAAAAGAGACATCCTGAGACCTTTTAGTTTCCCCTTCGTGCTCCAGAAATTCTTATCTTTCTGGTGTGCAGAAAGAAACCCATCTATTATGTAGAGAAAAACATCTTTCAGACTCCTAAAGTCCCCACTTTTCTTGTTAAGTGTCCAGTTAAGTATTTAAGGATACATTTGTCTTTTATCAACTGAAATTCCTCTCCTTTGGCTTAAACTCAGACCTCAGGAGCTGCAAGGTGACCTTGAGTTGGGGGAGGAGACAGTGAGGCTGGTATTTGAGGATGACCTTAAAAATAAGCCCATGGAAAAAATGAGATAGGGACCTCTAGTTAAAGATGGTGGATGCACATTTAGCTTTATTCTCTTTCAAAATTTCACTAAGATGACGGTGAATAAATTACTTTTTAAAAGAAAACCCATGAAGATGAGAATGGAAAATAAGAAAATAACATATTTTGGAGGCAGGATTGCAATCACCCTCCATATCCATGAGTTCTGCATCCTTGCATACAGAGGGCTGACGATGAGGGACTTGAGCATCCTTGAATGTTGGTTCTGTGGAGGGGTCCTGGAACCAGTCCCCCACGGACACCAAGGGATGACTGTAATTGGTGGCTGACTTCAAGGACCCAAGTAGGCAGATCCTAATCTAGAAGAAGAGAAAGTTGAGATGCAGCCTGAGTTGTACCATAGACCTCCCAAAAGGCTCAAGAAGGTTTATCCTGGGATGAGAGTAGAGGAGAGGCTCTAGCTATGAAGCACCAGGCACGACTGAGGGAAGGGTTGTTGAGCTGCACCCGACAGGCCCACTAGGCCTGAAAAAAGAGCCGGGAGTCAGCAACAGAAACATCAGCAGTTTAGTGGGCAGTGGCAGCTTATCCGTCTGGAACAAGACCCCACTGTGTGCAGTGGGCAATGGACAGACCTTGTCAGCTGTCTTTGCTACTGAGGAGAGGGGGCAATTACCAGTTATCAGGGAATTGACATCAGGTTGTCTCACTGGTTGCCAGGGAAACTAGCAGAGGGGCACAGCCCTTACTGCCCCTTTGATAAGGACAGTCACCAGCTGGGTCGGGGACAAGTATGTTGGAAGGTTAGTCGAGTGAGTAGGGTGCAGCTAAAGCAGGTACTGGTGGAGCAGGGTCTGTAGAGAAAGCAAGGGAACAGCCGTTTTGGATAGCCTGACCATACAGGGGTCCCTGACCAGAACCAGAGGAATCAGATAACATGCCTCAACTTGCCTTCCACATCATTTAGCCAGGTGTCACCCTGTAAGCAGATGGGAAGTGTTCTTTGGAGAATGTAGTTAGCCAAAAGGAGGCAAACGATGAAAACAAAACTAGAGATAACTCGTTTGACTTTGTATTATCTTAGTCTAGAGTAAAGACAGAGTCAAAAAGCTTCCTTCCCTTGGCCTCATTCTCCCAAATATAGACAGCATCCAATCAGCTTTTTAGTTTCTCATCTGAAAAATGAACAGATAGCTGACAATCAGACATTGAAGAAATGTCTAATATGAAGTGAACATAGAGAGGGCAAATAGAATAGGGAGATGATATATATATATGTATGTATAATTAGTGTTGTCTAAGAAAGGAGAAGTTAGTGTACCAAGTAAACAAGAACAGAATGCTACAAAAAAAAGGAACTTTCATGAGCAAACAAAGCAGCTCTTGGAAATTAAAAAGAAGAAATGAAAAACCATTCACTAGAAGCCTTGAAAGTTGTAGTAATAGAAAATCTCCTAGAATGTAAACTTTAAAACACTAAGAAATGTAAAATATGAGAGAGAAGATGAGGAAATGGGAAATCAGGTCCAGGGAGCCAACATCTAAATAGGAAGAGAAAACAGAAGGAAGAATATCATCAAACAAATTATTCCACAAATTTTCCCAAACTGAAGGACATGAATTTCTGTATTTAAAGACCCACCAAATTCCCTGTGCAGTGTTATAAAGTATAGTCAATATGAAGGACATCATCAGGTAATTTTGAATGCTAGAAATATAAAAGGTCCTACAGCTTTTCAGAGAGGAAGAAAAACAGGTTTCATGACAACAGCTATTAAAAAAAAAAAAAAAAACCCTTTTAGAATTGTTTGATTTTTAAACTATATACTGTATATTTTCCATGAAATGAAATTTTAAAAAATAAAATTTTGAAAAGTGGAATAGGCCAGGATGGGTAAAGAAACTTTGTTTCCATTTTAGTTTGATAATGTTGATCTTTAAGTTTCAGTATCTATTATTCATTTGACAATGGATAATAGATAAACGGTTCAGATTTAATAGCTCATTAGCCCATGAGTTTCCCAAGGCATTTCTGTTGGTCTGCATGCAGTTGTTCTTTCATAACAAAAACTAAGCTGTATTTGGATATTACTTCTTATAAGAACACTGGCAAGAAATTCAGAAAAAAAAAAAAGATGATCATTCTTCCCCCAAATAACCATAAGATAAGAAATATGGTAGGGGGTTTAATAGCTTGCCAGCACACACAGAGGAAAATATGAAATGCAGAAAATAAAAGGATCTGAAATCCCAAAACAGAAGACATAGTTTCAGTTGCTACAACCTGAAACGAACTGCTTTTATTAGATCATTAATGTTTCATGATTTGGGGATATATTTGTATACCATACAACTGTTGGACCGTTTTATTGCAGTGAAGACACCTCAAAGGATTTGTAAAGGCAACAAATGTATATTGGAATAGTCTTGGGGCTCCCGTGTATACTAAATTGAACCTCTTCCTAATATACAATGAAATTATATCCATTTTTATTGTGTAATAATTTTTGTTAATAATTTTACTTATTTATTTAATTTTGGCTGTGCAGGGTCTTCACTGCTGTGTGGGCTTTTCTTTAGCTGCTGAGAGTGGGGGCTTGTCTTCCTTGTGGTGCACGGGCTTCTCATTGTGGGGCTTCTCTTGTGGAGCACAGGCCTTAGGGCACATGGGCTCAGTAGCTGTGGCTCCTGGGCTCTAGAGCCCAGGCTCAGTAGTTGTGGGACATGGGCTTAGTCCTTCTGTGGCATGTGGGATCTTCAAAGGATCGAACCCATGTCTCCTGCATTGGCAGGCGAATTCTTCACCACTGAGTCATCAGGAAGCCCCTTATTGTATAATATTATAATTTTAAAAAAGAGACACACTTAAGCTTTAAGAGAGACTTAAAAAATGAGGAAAGAATTGAGGGTGTGTGTATATATATAAATACAAGGAATAGATAGTGAGTTGCTTCAGGGCAAAGAGCAGCTGTTGTTCCTCTTTATAGCCCAGTATCCAGCACAATTGTCCACCCAGTTGAAGCAAAGACAGGAACCTGAAAAGAACTCCGGAGAGGTTGCCCTAGTGAGGGGTGGAGCGATTACAAAGGAGGATCAGATTCAGATCTTGGCTGCCCGGACTCCACGGTCTGGTTGTCTTTAGCAAGGCCACCAGGCTCACTGCAAAGTACACAGGGTTCCCAATAATAATGGGAGGTTATTTGCTTGTTTTTAAAACATCCTTGATATCCTAGGATATATAAAGCACAGGCTCTGAGAAATAAAGAAAACCTTATAACTTACTGTTTGATGTCAATAAAATCAAGCTGTTCCTAATAAGGCCTCCTGCTTCCAGTATCTAAGTGTCTGGATTTCTTTGAAATAACACTATTTATACATGTCTCTAATGCACAGCTATAAGAAAGGGCTGGAGAACCTCAAAGGTAAATTTTACAATCATTTCCATACCCATTTTCCTGTGGAACTTGATTTGGGAAAGTTGGTGTTTGATTTTCACCGAAGTTAAACAAACAAGGCCAACAGATCAGAGCCCCCATCACAAGTCAGACCTTCAGAGGGAATTCAGTAATTTTTTTTTTTTTTCCTATTAACTTCATACCTGTAAGTCTTTCTCTTTGCATCCTGCAGAGCCGTTATGGGCTTTTATTCTTATTTTTATCCTCATCTGCAAATTTCATGTGGATGCCTGCAGATGATCCTGGGTTCTCTGCAGACACACTTCTTTCTCTTTCTCTCTCTTTCTCTCCTTCTGTCTCTCTAATTATTTGCTGAGGCCACAGATGCCATCCCTTGGCAGCTTCCTCACTCCAGTAGAATAATGAGACCCTGGCTTTTGAGAACTCGGTACTGGGAGTAAATGGTGTTTAAACTGAAGTTTTCCCCACTTTACTGGTAAAACACAATCCTTGACTACTCTGCGGGTGCGATGCCCTTGACTATCCCGCCTGTCCGGTACTGTGGGATGAGGCATTAGAATCTGTGTGTAAACATCGCAGTGAGGGGTAAGCTTAGGGCATCTTCTGAGCAGTGCCTGCTCCTTTTGAAGTGTCTGCTGGATTGTACCATTGTCATGCCCGTTGGAGGAATTCTTTGTTTTACAATGGCAGGGCTCTGAAGAGCCAGCTGATAAGACTTGGGACCCTGGTGTGAAACTGACCCTTTGAACTAGGAAGAATCTTTCAAGATAAGGAAGCCTTGGCGTTTTTATCACACTTTTTATTAGTGCTCTGAATGGAGCAGGTTAGTGTCCTTGCTAGGCAGGTAAATAAAAGTTTTTCAGGCTCTTCAGTAATAGCACAAACTAGGACCCAGGCTCCTTTTTGACAACGAAGCAGACCTTCCAATTGCCTATCTCAATGAAGATTTTTGAGAAATAGCATCAATTTGGGGGATTTACTCAGAACAAAAAGATTAATTGTACCAGGAGTAAAATGCAAATGAAACTCAAAAGACTTTTTCAAGAAAAATGTTAAGTTTCTGACTAAGAAGTGATCTTGATTATCTTTCAGACCAAATGGCATGCATAATTTTTCTTCATAAAGGTCATTGGTAGAACAGAAAGTAGAAAAATTGGCTCCATGGTAATCATTTTTGAATTTACATTTTAATATCCTGAATGTTCCACATCTCAGATATTCTCCTGAAATGAACGGTACTCATCATTCTGGCATTAAGTCACTCAACAAACCTTTGTCAGTCCTGATGGTGTGACAGGCCTGTTTTTTGGGGCAGCATTGAGCAAGGCAGTCTTGCTTTCCATCTACACGAGTCTTCCAGCCCAACAGAGACCCCATCATCACACAAATGACTGAAGAGTGAACTGAAGGTTGTAGGGAACTGACAGGTGCTGTGGCAATTCTTCTTCGGTCCTTCCTTTAGCACTTTATTTTGGGGGATGCTTTAAAGGAAGAATCTCATTTCCCCTTTTTAACAGTTCTTTGAGAGTTTGTGTTTCATGTCTGAGTTTGCTTTCCAACTTTTCCTTCAAGTTAGCCTGAATGCATCTCAGATGGTTTCCCAGAATAGAACTTTCCATTCAGACTAAGGAGCTGCAGATGAGATGGCGAATTCAGGGTACGTGCCTGGGAACTTTCATTGGAAGCTTTATACTGCCTAAACCCCAGAGAGATGAGGGTCTGTGTGGCTGCCCAGGTGATCAGGCTCATCAATGCGCGTGGGCTTCTCTGTCTGGCTGCTATCCTCCCCAGGACAACAAGTCTACTCCACCACCCTGGGGTGTGGCAACAAATGTTAAGACAGGCTTTGGTTAAAATGGCCCTTGTGTATACAGCCGACCTCTATTCCTGGACGGTTTCCTAGACGGAAGAAATCAAAGAGTTAGAGGATTTCACAGCTATGAGACCTTAAAGATCACCTACCATTTTGTGGATGAGAAACTGAACCCCAGAGAGTAAAGGTCTTCCAGCCAGTTACTGGCAGAAGCAGGACCACTATGACAAGCTCTGCCCTCCCCTCCATCCGATACCCAGAGTGCAGCTCCACCGCACCACCCGCCAGGACCCCGAGAGTGCACTCCATCCATCTCCATCTCGCCTTTTCATTCTCACCACTTCCAGGACCTTTCTGCCCATCTGTGTTTGAAGTCATGCAGTTGTGAGCTATTTCCCACATTTGACCTAACCCAAATGTCTCTCCATGTTGTTTTTCCTTTAAACAAGCAACTAACTAATAATGCTATTTATATAGCTCTCTAAGTAATAAACGAAACTCTAAAGAATAAAGCCATTTATGCAACAGTTCTTTATCAATGAATTCCGTTGATGAATTTCTAATTTGGTATATGTTATATACCCGTGTATAAAACTGTTTAGACCAGACCAATAAAGGTTATCCTAAAAACTGCAGTACGGATTTACAGATTTATTACCACTTGCCTTTTTTTTCCTCTCAAACAGTAGCTCATTTGTGGGAATTACATTACATATAATGTTCAGGCATACTTCAGTTTTTAGCCAAAAAAGTCCATGGTACAGGATATTCTAACAGGAAAGTACATTGTGCTAAGATTATTGCCATATAATAAAGTTCTTAGTGCCCTTAAGCTGCATGAGTGTGGAGGATCCTTTATAAAAATACTTACTCTAGGAGAAATATTCCGCCCCCTTCCCCTTTTCCTGTTCCCTGCTTCCTCTACAGAGCCACTTCTTCATGCTTTTCATTTTCTGCTCTAACCATTACAAAACGAGGATGAGTATCTTTTCATGATTTTTGAAAAAAATGTAAAAGCAGTGTTCTCAAGTTGTCATTAAAATATATTTTCACTTTTGTTTATTTATACAGTTAACTTTTGTAAAACCCCAAAGTGACAAATTGATAGATGAATTCAAATAAGATTGACGTAATTGCATTTCACATCCTGATAAAAATCACAGAGGAACAGGAGTTGTAATCCTATCCTACTCTATGTCCTCAGATATGTATTTATCTTGTTCTCTGGCTAATGAGGAAAAATTAATCCTGTCAATACTGCGATTCAGCCTGGTGATAAGCTTCTATGTCATCTGTCACATGACTAGCTGTGGTCATCTTCTGTTTCCCTGCATTAAGTCAACACAGATGTTTTGGCTTTGGAAATGTCCATCAACTTCATTTAGGCTCTGCTGTCTGCTCAGTGCAGTGCAGCCTTCATTGATGGTGTAATGGGGATTGGAGGTTAGTTCCTCCCCAAGAGTTCTTTCTTACCATAATAATAACTGGAGGGGAAAAAATCTTCCATGCAATAAAACAAATTAGAAGACTAAACAGGAAAAAACCTGGTGTGAGAAGGAAAAGAAAATATTAATACTATAACAGAGAAGAGCAAGTGATATAGTTGTGAACAGATTGAATCATTTATTGTCATTTTGGAACAACAGCAAGTTGTGGGCTCAGTTCAGTTCAGTCGCTCAGTCGTGTCTGACTCTTTGCGACCCCATGAATTGCAGCACACCAGGCCTCCCGGTCCATAACCAACTCCCGGAGTTCACTCAGACTCGTGTCCATTGAGTCGGTGATGCCATCCAGCCATCTCATCCTCTGTCATCCCCTCTTCCTCCTGCCCCCACTCCCTCCCAGCATCAGAGTCTTTTCCAATGAGTCAACTCTTCGCATGAGGTGGCCAAAGTACTGGAGTTTCAGCTTTAGCATCATTCCTTCCAAAGAACACCCAGGGCTGATCTCCTTTAGAATGGACTGGTTGGATCTCCTTGCAGTCCAAGGGACTCAAGAGTCTTCTCCAACACCACACTTCAAAAGCATCAATTCTTTGGCGCTCAGCTTTCTTCACAGTCCAACTCTCACATCCATACATGACCACAGGAAAAACCATAGCCTTGACTAGACGGACCTTTGTTGGCAAAGTCATATCTCTGCTTTTGAATATGCTATCTAGATTGGTCATAACTTTTCTTCCAAGGAGTAAGCGTGTTTTAATTTCATGGCTGCAGTCACCATCTGCAGTGATTTTGGAGCCCCAAAAAACAAAGTCTGACACTGTTTCCACTGTTTCCCAATCTATTTGCCATGAAATGATGGGACCAAATGTCATGATCTTAGTTTTCTGAATGTTGAGCTTTAAGCCAACTTTTTCACTCTCCTCTTTCACTTTCATCAAGAGGCTTTTTAGTTCCTCTTCACTTTCTGCCATAAGTTGTAGGCTAGGGGAAGCCTTTTCTATCCTCTGGTTCAAACACCTTCTGGCTTATGTCTATGAAAGTCACGTGATTTATTGTTTTTCTGCTTTGTCTACACACACCTTGATCTTTTTTCTTTTCCCCTGGCTGTGCTGGATCTTCGTTGCTGCTCTTGGGCTTTCTTAAGCTGTGGCATGCAGGGCTACTCTGTAGCTGCAGTTGTGCGTGCTTCTCATTGTGGTGCGTTCTCTCGTTGCAGAACATGGGCTCCGGGTGCACAGGCTTCAGTAGTTGCTCCGCTGAATGTGGGATCTTCCCAGAACAGGGATCCAACCTGTGTCCCCTACATTGGCAGGCAGATTCGTAACCACTGGACCAGGGGAAGTCCCACCTTGATCTTCTTAGTATTTTCAGTAAATATCCCCTGACCCCTGAAATGACATGTCATCTGCTTGCTTTGTGTCCACAATTCTGGGAAGCTAAAGAACACTCAGAACCCAGGGCAACAGCAGATGCCCAGCAGCCTTCAAGTTTCAGCAATCTTACCCAGCAGGACAGCCATTACTTTAAATCAGTGGGAGCAGCACTTGCCTCAGAAGCATCCTGTAAATGGAGCCTTTGCAGAGGAAAAGTGCTGAAATGACAGAAACTGTGCATAATTAAAATTAAGCAGTGCATGGCCCCCAATTTAATTTAAATTTAAATTGAATGGGTTTAAATGTTAGGTATTCAATGGCTCTAATTTCTACAGTTCTCATTTCATGCTTTTTTAAAAACCTATTCTAACAATTCATGAGAAAACTTTGAAAACTATGTTTTAATGATGTTGTGGATTAAAACCAGCACCACAAAGCCACATCCAAAGAATAATTTCACCTAATATGACAAAAGAGAAGTTCAATTTCACTTGAGCAAGATATCTTAACCAAGAGAGGTCAGATCCCCAAAATGACATCTATCCCTTTAGAACTTTTCATGAAAGAGATCTGGGATTTACTTATGAGCATGCATGCTTCATAAGCAATATTGAAGACCTTGGAATGTCTGGGTAGAATTTTGCTTTGACCAGCTACTCAATGAAAACTTGAAGTAGCTCTTCTTTCTCCTCACACAAATTTATCACTGTCTTAGGAGAGCTAGTAACCAAAGTGAATTGTGTCTGTAGACCAATGCATAGTTCCTAAACCCAGTTAGAAATTGCAGTTATCTAGGAAAACTGCATGAAATGTAAATTTATGGCTCCTAACTCAGACTTCTTTTTAAAATTTTATTTCTTGTTGGCCTTGGTGGGTCTTCTTTGCTGCACAGGCATTCTCTAGTTGCAGCAAGCGGGGGCTACTCTCCACTTGCAGTGTCCATGGGCTTCTGATTGCAGTGGCTTCTGTTGTTGCAGAGCACAGCTCCAGGGCACTTGGGCTTCTGCGGCATGAGGGCTCAGTAATTGCAGCTCCCAGGCTCAACAGTTGTGGTGCAAGGGCTTAGTTGCTCCATGACACGTGGGATGTTTCCAGACCAGGGATTGAACCCATCTCCTGCATTGGCAGGAGGACTCCTTAGCACTGAGCCACCAGGGACGCCCTTAACTCAGACTTATTGAATTAAAATCTATGGGGATGTGGTTCAGGCATCTATATGTTTTTAGACTTTCCAGGTGATTCTTTTCTTTTGACTGCACGGGGTCTTTGTTGCAGTGTGTTGTGGAATGTCGCAGCGTGGCTTCTCTTGTTGGGGAGCACAGGTTCTAGAGCACGCGGACTCAGTAGTTGTGGAGTGTTAGCTACTCTAGTTGTGGCAGCTCCAAGGTTTAGTTGTCCCAAGGCATGTGGGATCTTAGTTCCCCAGTCAGGAACTGAACCTGAGTCCGCCGCATTGAAAGGCAGAATCGTAACCACTGGACCGCTGGATAAGTCCCTCTCTGGTGGGAGGGAATCAGTGTAAGTGATTCTTACACTGACAACCGGTGCAGCATCAGTTGCTCTTGGCTAACTGTTATTAGGGACAGTGCCCATCCATAATATCTAAGAGCAAGTTCTTACCCCATTGTACAACTAGAATTTTTAAATTTCATTTAATAGACACTTTTGGAGTATCTCTGCAGGACAAAACAATTTTGCCTTCACTGGGAATTACTGGCCCGTAGCCTGTAAAACACAGAAGCCCTCATCCATCTGACTGAGTGGATACATGGTCAAGGAGTGGGCCCTTGGTCGTGTTGGATTTCAACCCCAGCCCTGGGAGGGGGCCATTTTTTAACCTCACAGACTGAGGAGCCACAAAGCCCTGTCTGCAGGAAGGTAAGCACAAAGTGTTAAACCAGAAAGAAGCAGACAGAAGACTAGAGGAAGAAAGGATTCTGTCTCAGTTTCTGAGTGTTTCTCTTTCTGAACTGTGGTCATTTTCTGAAGCTCAGCTACAGTCCTGCTGTGTGTTGCCTGAGACACAGGCCTATGTCTCCGTCTGTTAAATGATCACTCCCCACCCTTTTTCTCCTTAAATTAGTCTGGTTTCTGTTACTTACAAAATAGTCCTGTTACAAACCTCATTATTTCAACTCAACCCAGTTTGCATAACACAGTTCCCTGATGTATTTAGCACGCTTGGATGCCACCACAAGGGAGAAGAAGGAGCCCACCTGTGGAATCAGTCCAGGGTGACCCCATTCAGGTTTTCTGCCCAGATGTACCCATTTTGGAGGCAAATACACTTTTGTTCATTGTCAGGACATTCTCTTTTCAAGACCCTTGAATTATATAGCTAATAGTTCCCTGTACTCTGCCCACCAGATTTCCCTGAACAAGAGGTTTCCTTCCTGGCTCCACTCCCAGGACTCCTGTCCAGGAGACACACCCCTGAGCTTTCTCTGGCTCTATTTTCAGAAAACTGCCTTTAGCTTCTAACATGCCCTGCTTTTTAAGCACCCTCGTTATTTTTTTTTCCTTGGACCCCACTTTTCTTCACCTCTCATTTCCCCTTTTAAAAAACCATCAGCAGATTTTAATTCGTGTGTGATTTTTGTGAGGAAATGGGATTTTGTTTGTTTTTGCCACAGATGCAAAATTTAAACTAAATATTTGTCTCAAACCTCTTTTCCCCAAGAATCTCTTTTGTCACTTAATTAAATAACCAAGACCCCTTTTTGAATTGCATGCAGCTTGATGATGGGAGGACCACAGGGAGGGACTTTGGAGGCTATAGGAACCTCACACTTGACCTAGGCTGCGTCCCTTTATCATGCGAATTGAGTTAGGGAAGGAAGAAGGTGTGGGGA
This sequence comes from Bison bison bison, assembly GCF_000754665.1. Taxonomy (NCBI): domain Eukaryota; kingdom Metazoa; phylum Chordata; class Mammalia; order Artiodactyla; family Bovidae; genus Bison; species Bison bison. The sequence continues at coordinate 2,205,714 of NW_011495031.1, forward strand.
TAAAGATTTCCACGGCTGAGAATTACCCCAGAGGCAGGGAATATTCTGATGAGAATTTATTTGGGACATTTGCGTTTCCTATGACAGTAAGACCTAGAAGAAAAACCAGCTTCATAATTTGTTACTTTTTTTTTTTTCGGTTGGATGGTGCTTTCCTTACAACAGATATTGAAGTCTGTGGTCCTTAATTGTGTTTTGTGTTCAAGTTCCATGGAAGAGCTCTAAATGGAACATCTCATGATTTTGTAAGGTCTGTGCTCTTTTCCATGGTTACTTTAGTTAAGATCTGTATCATGATAGTCCATTTGGGAAAATTCCAGGGATTTTAGTGTGTGTCTTAATTTCTTTACTACCCAGAATGGCAAAGAATCCATCCCCTTGTGTAAAATGAGTGTGAGGAACGTCTGGGCATGCTCATCCAGGTGGGAGTCACTAAGCCCGAGACTGTTCTAGATAAGTGACAGGTGTGAGGTGTTGTCACAAGGCTCTTCTCTTTGACAGCTGAATTGAGCCATAAAATTTTTGAATAATTTATGCAAGTTTCCAGGATTCAGAAAGAGCTAGTGTCGATTTCACAAGGAAATCCTTACAGTTAATTTTGTGTGTGTGTGTCGCTTATCTTTGGCTGAGGTGAAAATATTCAGATTTCCCTATAAGTCAAAATTAATTTTGTAAACTATTAGCCATGGTCTTAGCATCTTCTTTTTGCTTTTCAGTAAAATCAGAGTTTATCACAATCATATGTTTTAATTTATATTTTAAAATATTACAAGATGCCAAGACTTAGTTTAAGAAACCTTTAAAACATCTTTAATTTTGGTGAACTGGTAAGTTTGAATACTCTTTTTTTTTTGTAAGCTGAATTTTTCCTCCTCAAAAAAAAAAAAAAAAAAGGAAAGCAAGGCAACATGTGGTTTGTTACATTCATGGCTCTTCTTAGCCTGTTTTGCATTAGGAGGTTATGGAAACCCAAGACTGAAAGCTCCATAAAGCAAACCTTACAGTGAAGAAAAGAAATAGAGAAAAGAGACATCTGAAACTTGGCCGTTTTTCCCCATCTGCCCTAGAAATACATTCCAGTATGAAATGTGGGTCCCTGATAGTTGGCAGTATAAAGGAGCAGAAAGGCAAATACTTTAAAAAAAAAAATCATACCTATTAAGTACCTTGAGTAAGTAGCCTCTATATTTTCCCTTTAAGAACTATCTAAAACAAAACTATCTGGGAAAGAACAGATCTGTAAATGTCCAGTCATTCCCCAGCCATTCTTTAACTATCAGTTCCTCCCCTACTCAAAACAAAAACTGCCACCAAGAGTCTACCCAGTGAGTGTCATAGCTGCCACTCTTGCCGGCTGGCCTCTGGGAGTGATATGGCAGAGGCCCTAGCCCACTTTTCCTACTTTGTCCCAGTGCTGTTAATGGTGACAGTAAATGTTTTTCCTCACAATGCACAGAAAATTTGCTGCCTAGTTAACACACTAGAGGTCGCTTTAAATTATTTTTCCCCTAATAATTTCACTACAAGTGAAATTGCTTATTACGCAGCATCAGCAACAAAATGCCCAGATGTTCCTATTACAGGCTTTCAAGGATCCCAAATATTTATGTATATGAACGTCATATTTATTCTCCCTAAGAATTCTCTTAATTAGGCATGAGAAATATTTTCCTATAGAGTGACAAGCATTTTTTTGTAGATTTTAATTGTCTGTGAAAAAAACATGCTGCGCTTCATAAAAGGTGTTCTTAGGAATCAGATAGTTGTATGTTCAGAAAAGTCATTATAAAATAGATTCTTGGAAAGACAAGAAGATGATTAGAAATGTTACTTGTGTAGGAACTGGCCCTCCTCTTCTATCTTTTGAATGGTGACTCCATTTGAAGAGGTTATCTACCCATGTCATTGGATTATTTCCAAAAATTTTTGACTCTTTAGATCCTAAAAGCATGATAAGTCATAAAACTATTTTTCTAATGATATTTTCAGTCTTCACTAAGTTGCTCCCCGCTCCCAAACATACCTTTCCAAAAGGTGGAGAGAAGCATTTCAGAGATTCCTGGAATCTTGTTAGAACCTATTGAAAGAGAAGCTAAAGACTTTAGAAATGGTCAGTAATGGAAATGAGGTTTGGTCTATTGTATTAGCAGCAATGCAGTCAGTAATCTTAGTCTGTGTTAAGTAAAACATGTGTGTCCTTCTGTAAGAAGCAGATTGTCTGTACAAGCCTGCTTATATTATATGGAATTATATGAGTGATATTATATGAGTCTTAATAGTTTCTATTATTTGAGCTCATCTGCAACAAATTTTTGTTGGGGGACATTTTGGCAATTACAATCACCAAGAAATGCTGCCAGACTATTAATTCTATTGTCTTTTTTTTTTTTTTTTCCTTTTTATTCATTTGCTGTAACTGAACTGAAGGACCTTAGTAAAACAACAATAATAATGTATTATGGTCCTGGGAGTTGAGCTATAATCAATTTTGTCTGACAGGCTTATTAATGGCTGCATTATTACTGCAGTGCCTTTTTGCCTTCAGGATGTCATGTGAGATGCGTTCAGATGAATGGGTCACACATAAGCTACAAACCAAACCATTCTCGTGGTTTTGCCCTTTGTTCAGCATAATCTGCCTCTAAATCGAGGAGCTGATGGTTGGGCTCCATCTGAGAGTGATACCCTTACTTGAGTAAGAGCTTAGCACACCCTGATACTCTAATGATGAATAGTTGCATCAGAGCAACTGTTATATGAATGATCTTCAGATACAGGCCAGTTTTGTTGTATTTGGACAATAAATGACTTTGTATCTATAGAAGTTAAAAATGCAGTGAAACTGCTTCCAAAAGCTCAGTGTCTCAGTTTTCTGAGGACCCCCAGGATTGGGGGCTGTGGGTGATGCCCCTCCTTTGAGCTGTGCAGCATTTCTGTCCTAGAGGTCAGGGTAGCCAGTGTGTTGTCACTGAGTGCATTGCTTCATTTCTAGATGAAATAATGTGGCATGAACCTTCTAGAATTATCCTTCCTACTTCCTGGTGATATCGCTGAGTCACCAGTTGGGGCAAGCAAAGCATGTTATTTTGCCATTTGTAAGAAGCTCTGCTTTAAAAGCAAATAACCTAGTGGTTGAAGACCATGGGCTTCGATGTCAGACCTGATTCTGAATCCAGGCTCTTGCACTAATTAGCTGATGATTAGATGATGGAGCAACTTACATGTCTCATTTGTAAAATGAGGAATATAAGGAATATAAAATAAGGAATATAACATGCCTTATCATGTTATTAGAATTTTTTTTTAATGTACAGGATTTAACACAAGGCCTAGCCTACAAGTACTCCAGATATTATAGTTACATGATAGTAATAATAATAGTGATGGAGTTTCACTTGGCATTATTATATTCTTAGCGTGTCACCAAATAAAATGCAGTAACATGCTATATGTCCAAGATGATGCACAATTCTAATGCATACTTGACCCCTCATTCTGTGCTGATGCCACCCCTGTCTTTAGGTCACTGCATGTTCAGTGAAAGGAAGGCCATGTGTCAGGTACACGATGGCTTGCTGTGAGACAGCATCCTCTTTCCTCAAAGGATACTAGGATGCTCGTTACATCCAGATCCACCCAGACTGCACTTTTATCCTCACAGACAGCTTCCTCACCATGATCATCATGGGATCATATCACTGCATTTTGTTTGAGAAAGCTCTTTTAAGGAACCAGAAATACCAGAAGGTCTGTTTCTCAAAATACATCTTTTCCAATCACTAATATTAAGCAAAATAGTGACTGTAGCCCATCCTTATTGGTGTAACTGCCAAGTGGAAAGTTTGAGTTTCTGGGTTGTCCCAAAGCTCTGTGCACAGAGGAAGAGAAGATATCTGTTGAGTTAAAAGAAAAAAAATTTCTATTTGAGAAAGAAAATAGGCAGTAATTTTGGTGGAGGGACTGGTCTGAATAAGATGGGGGTCCTGGGGCTAATGGAGAGTCTTAGAGGAATGGAAATGCAGCATAGAAACCTCTGGTGTAATGGGACCTCAGGGAACATTCCTGGACCCATCCCAAATGAAGTCCTGAAGTAAGAGTCAGCCAGGCAGATAAAAATGTGTGGCTAGACAGTTGCACATAGAGGAAACAGCAGGATTAGACAAAGGGTCATGAAACAACATGATATGCTTGGAAACCACAAGTTCTGGAGCCAGAGGTGAGATATGACAAGTGATGGAGATACAGTCGGAGGGATCAATGGGGGCTGGAAATGAAGGACCTTCATTTATCCCATGGAGGTGCCAGGAAAACTGAAGAAGGGATTTTTAAAGTAGAAGAATGATATAGGTTTATAGTGCTCAAGTGAGGGAAAATGGGTATGTAGGGAAGAGAAGCCCTCGAGGCTTGGCTGCTGTAGCATCCCAGGATGGGGGACAGGGTGAGATAGAAAATGGAAAAGATGCAAAGATCCAGTTAGTCCCTGAATGAGGGCAGGCAAGAAGAAGGGCACTTGGTGAAGGAGGCGCCTGTGATGGTCAGGTGTCTGGCTTACTGGGGGTACTGGCGGTAGGTACCATAAACAGACCAGGAAGAGAGGAGGAAGGAGGATTATTGGTCTGGAGGTGGGTGGAGCATATCATTTAGTAATTTGAGCTTGCTAAAGAGATTTCACTTTAGCCAATTGGTTTAAGTTCATTTCAGATCCTATATGCTAAAAAGAATAACGTAAAAGATAAATTTTATGAGGTTCCTTTAAATATTAAAACTAGAGAGTTGAACACTAAATTAGTTGACTCACTTTTTTCCAAATAAAAATAGAGAAAACAAAATCAATGGATTGATAATTGAGATAATATAAGAGTGCTTAACAAGGTCTGGAACCAGTCACTGAGCATTCAGCAAATATTCACAGAGAAAACTCTATGTAGCAGGCAAAGTACCTAATGGGGTAGGCCTGAGTATCTAAGCACTTGGGATAGATTCATTGCTAAACAAAATAGGCAATATCGCTTCCCTTAGCCCGTCTATAATTCAATGCAGGTACAATGCTGAAGAGATGAGCACTCCAAGCATAAAAGACAAAGGAAATATTAAAAGTAACTTTCATCAAAAGATAGTTACTTACCTAGAGCTATGTGATTTGATCCAATATAACAATTGGAATTCCAACTCCTGGCCCTGGCCCAACCTGGGATAGCTGGTAAACCAGTCCCCACTACAAAATCACCTTGTGTAAATTCCCACAGTTCCAGAAGGGGACTTGGTATCTTAGATAAGATAAAGAAACTACAGAAAGCATGGCTGACCTTTTGTTTTTGGCAAGAGGCTGCTTGAAATAATTCTTTGCGGACACCTCTGTAAGAACGTTATTGTACATGGCAGTTGTTAAAAGCTGGCCCACCCTCATTGGCCCAGATATTTCCTTGTGGAGAATCAACCATCTTAGGTAGTGGAGAGTTTAAATAGCATGAAAAATACAAAGGTGAGCTAAATAGCTTTGAGTGTGTAGTTCATGAAGCAAAGCAGCAAATACTCTATAATTTTAATTTTTAAGACAAAGCAGTATTTATTATTTACATGTTTTGCACAGAATACAAACTGCAAGATTGCAGAGCTCACCTAACACACCAAGTTTCCACTTTTTGTTTCATCTCTGCAGCAGGCTTGGCTGGGTTATTCTACATAATCTTCCAACCTTAGAGTCATGTACCTGTTTCCTTCCATAATGAATGACCCTGAGCTCTAACACTGGAGGATGCCAATGCTGTATTTTAAGAATGGATTCCAACAGGAAGATAAAGTTTGAACTTAGAAACGTAAATATCAACACTTTGGGTTACCTTGAGTTTATCTTCCATGGACAGTGAAAAATATCTGCAGTTTCAAGCTGGAGCTCTCATATCAGGGCTAACTTGTTGATTGTCTTTCCAGGAAACCATGGGAATGCTGACTTAAGAAATGGTGGCCCCCATCTGCCAGTTCTCAAAGTCCATGCTGGGCCATCCCAGCCCAGTCTCTCCGCCCTCAGACACACTGCCCTTGACTCCTGGAAAGGCTTTCAGGCTCTTTCCATCTGGTTTCCCTGCACTGCTGTCTCTGCCCTCCCTCTAATGAGGGCAAAGACACAGTCATTTCGCTCTTCTTGAAGCCTCTGTGACTCCCTGTAGCCCTTGGAATAGCTGAACAGCCCTGGCACACGCAGCCATTTAGAGTCTGGACCTACCTCCCGGCTGTGCTCTGCCACATCACTGTGGGTTTTCTAAGGGCAGCTCACTCTTTTGGCCCTCAAGCTTTGACAGGCCCAACTGGGCCTTGGTTCCTACTCCCAACTCCACTGATTACCCTGATCAACTACTTCAAATCCTTTCAGGCCCAGCTCAGATGTCACCCCACTTTCCTAGATTCTCACCTTCTAACCAGAATTGATCGATCAACGTTTCCTCTTACTCTTATATTAGAATTTTAACCATACCTCAACTTTAGTATAATCACAACATACCATGGTTTCTTATGTGTTTTGGAAAATTAGAACAATTGGTAATTTTCCCTACTCATCTTGTGTGTTTTCCTATGCCTTCTATTTTATCAAGATATAAATAGAATATGAAATTTAAAATAGACCTAAACCCTCCCCTTAAGGACTTCATATTTAAATATCATATTCTATGAAGTCCTTAAGGGGAGGGTTTAGGTCTAACAGAGCTGCGCTGAATTAAATATCTTTTGATTCAACCAAAGAATCTATCAATAAATCAATGGATGAATTTATGAAGCATCAGCCTGGAACAACAGGCAGCTCTTGTTCCAGTATGTCTGGCTCCATGGAAATTTGGGACTGATGACTGCAGCAGAGGTTTCACCCTTGAAGTTTGTGACTGAGCAGAAGATAGCACAGGGAGGAATTATGTATTCATATATCTTTCTGTATCAACTAATAACAATTCAAGAAATCATTTTATGCTTGTGAGCGTTTCTTCCTTATATTAATATTGTAGAATATTTTCTTTAATGTTTCTTAAACCATTTTTATAAAGGTTTTATATGAGCATTTTGAAAAAAAAAAAGGTTGTAAATAGTGTGAAGATACAAAGGTACAATTATTTTACAAATAGACAGTTGACCCTTGAACAACACAGGTTTGAACTACACAGGTCCACTTACCCTTGACAGTTTTTCAGTAGTAAATGCTAAGTGCTGCACTGTCTGTGAATCTTCGGATGCAGAGGAACCAAGGAGAGGGGGTTATACACAGATTCACCCCACCTTGCTCAAGGGTCAACTGTAAGTTCAAAAGTCAAAGTTTCCATCTGCCTTTCTCTAGAAATCATATCAATGGTTCAGTAATTATATTCCTCTAAATAGTTTTGCTATGCATACCTTAGCCAATATATTATTAGCTATAATAATGTGATCATACTATGTATTGGGATTTGCATCTCAATATTATCCTGAATAACTTTCCGTGTATAGATCTCTCAGTATTTGTTTGAATAACTTTGTTTATAGCTGTGCTGGGTCTTCATTGCTGCGACGGCTTCTCTCTAGTTGTGGCGGGCCAGCGCCTCTGTTTAGTTTCGGTGCTCAGGCTTCTCGCTTCGATGGCTTCTCGTATTGTGGAACATGCATGGGCTGTAGGGCACTCATGCTCCGGTAGTTGCGGCTTCCGGGGTCTTGAACACAGGTTTAGTCATGGCACATGGCTTAGTTGCCCTCCAACACGTGGGAGCCTCCCACACCAGGAACAGAACCTGTTCTCCTGCACTGGTAGGCAGATTCTTCACCACTTAGCCACCAGGGAAGCCCCCTAGATGTCTCAATATTGATTGGAGGATTTATTCTTTATTTCTTAACATGTTGGCGGTTTTTCAGCAATGAAATCTTAAGTATGTTGTATTAAACCACAGATCTATAGGAATAGAGAAAGTTGAAAAACTTAAGGAAGGTTTAAGTTCTTAAGGAATACAGGTTTAATTATCTGTCCATGGAAAGAGACATTTCCTGGACTGGGAAAGGGCTGTTTCAGAGCAGTAGAGAGTGAGTGGTGGGTTTTTACTAGAAGTCATAACTCTGAGCAAGAGTCAAATGGAAGGACCTGATCCTATTATATTCTTCCACCCAGCCTGGGCTATAGACTCAAGACACCTGCCTGTTATTAGTGTCACAACCAGCTATCAAATTTTAAGAGACTCAAAAAATATTAGAACTGGTGGAGTCTCTGGAAGCATCTAGTTTGAGATGGTGAAGCCTGAGTTCTAATACCTCAGGCTAATACCTTAGAGAAGTGATTTGTCCCTGAGCCTAGTAACTGACGGATAATAGACTTTAAATTCTCCTAACATCAAACCCAGTGCATCGAGATATTTTGCAGGGAGGATTTACCTTACTCTCAAAGGAGTTAGGAGTTGGGGGAGGGGATGGCTGGCTGGGAGGATTGGAGTAGTAAATCTAAAGAGGGACTGGGTGTAGAAAATGTTAAAGAACCAGTGCTCTCTAATCACATTGCTTTAAATATAATCAAAGGCGGAAAGAAAGTAATTGGAGACCTAGAGAAACTGCAACCTATTATAAAACAACATCCAGCCTATTAACTCTCGGAAGAGCTGATACTGCCTTCAGGCCCTTCCCTGGGGCTGTTGAGGACTCAGCTGACCCTAGAATTTGCAGGTGTTCAGTTAGCCATCAGGATATACTGCCCAATCAGAGATACAACACAAATGTTAGAGTTAAAAAGAAGGTAAAACACTTTACATAAACATTTAGTGGTAACAAATTTGGTAACAGACTTGAAGAATTATGATTATAATTGTTTTTCTGGATCTCGGTTTTTTTTTCTGGACAAGATGTGGGATCCTACGGATTGTTGTCAACTCTAGCATTGTCTGACTCTATGATTTATTTTTTGAGCTATTTTCATTAGAAATTGCATCCAACATTACAGGTGTTGTGATTCTTTTAGTTACCTATCTCTACACAGTCAGAACTACCCAATTGTTGTCCTGAAAACTATCACCCTACTGAACATTTCCTATGCCAACCGCCCCTTAAATTTAGTGAGTGAAATGTCATTTGATGAATTTCAGAGTCCTTGATCTCTCTTTTCTGTTCAGAAACATAGACATTCAATCATTTAAATAGACTCTTCCTAGATGACTGACTTTTAGTTACAAATCCTTCCACATAGCTGTGACCAAGAGCAACTCTTACTCTTAAATAAAGTAGGTCTGTTTTACAAATGGAAAAATAGAAGCAAGGAGCAGAAAAGACCTCAAGGTCACCATATACAAATCATAGGAGAACCAAGGAATAGAACTCAGTTGTGCTTTCTATTTTGTACGTTTATCTCCTTCTCCCAGACCCAATAAAGCTGACATTTGACAACCAAAATGCTCCCTCTTTATTTCTCTGCCCTTGGCGGTTTTCTTTCTGTCTGTCTTAGTCTCCTCCATTAAGACACTGGAATTCAGTCTGGCTTTAGGTTAGAAACAAAAGTTCCTTGTTCAGGTATGGTATGGCAATGAAGGCCTGAGAAGAATGTCCCCAACCCATTCATTCATTTACCTCCTGCTTATTGAACTTGTCTACTAAGTGTGGGGCATGAATCTTAGTGCTGAGAGTATAGTAACGAACCTGCAAAGGCTAGGGAAGAAGACAGGCAGCAAACATGAACAAATAGGATGTCAAGCAAGAGTGCTGTGAAGACAGCACAAATAAGGGGGGTGGGGGGGTGATATTTGGGATGGGCAGCTGGAAAAGGCCACTCTGAGTGAGAGTAGGGCAGAGACCTGTTGGCTAGAGGGAACCAGGTCCTGTGAATTTCTGGGCTTCCTTTCTCAGCCTCCTGGCAAGTGTGATTTCCAGGCAATGAATATTCCTCCCCGCTAAAACAAAAGGATGCTGGTTGGGGGCCTTGCTCTCCATCCTGCATAAGTTCACCCTTGACAATAACAATGCCTTTCAGACCGGACTAAGGTCTGTTGCATTCAGATTGAACTTTAGTAGGAAGTTTTTAACTGTCTCCAAACCCACTTCATCACTGAAAACACTTAAAATAGGCAATAAAGCTGACCGTAACTGTTGAAAATGTAACAAACAGTATTTACCAGTAACTATGTGAGAAGAAGCACACTTAGAATGGCAGACATTTAATACTAGTAAATGTTGCTATGGCTTGTAGTTGGGAGGGTTCTGGGGCCTTGGCTAAGGTGTAGCTCTCCATTAAAAGCTTTCAAAAAGGATCCACCTGGCATAGCATTGGCCTGCTGATACTCCCTGTATTATGATAGTTTGGGTTTGATTTAAGTCAGTAATGGACTGCACACTGTCAGTTGATGACTTCCCTGACAAAGTCCAAACAGAAATGAAATAGGAAAAAGGAAATCTGACCTAGGTATTCACGACTCATTTCACAGCTCCCCAGAGGAAAGTGGTCATCTTTGAAGTCCATCTCTGCCCTCTCACCAATCTCCATACAACCTGAAGGCAGAGGAGATCTACATTAGAACTGTTTGGGAACCATCTTCACAACTTGTGTTCTAGATTTACCAACATAGAGTATGTTTCAATAACAGATCCTGTTGCCTAAATCAGTGTTTCCAAGCTAGTCTACCAGCAGAGCCATTACCTTTTTGGGGGGCCTCTGCCACTTTAAAAAAGTAACTTAAAAAAAGCAGCTTCTCAGCTGCCTTGCTTTGCAGCAGAGATAACAGAAATTGGCCACAGAGTTATTTACTTGACTGCTCTATTTATAGCAACTTGCTTGTGTATTTTTAAATCACAGTTACAATGGGCTATTGTTCCGTTGTATACTGTAGAAACATATATGTTGCAAATCACTCCCAAAGAATCCGGAGGGTTTAAGGATTTTTTTTTCCCGAATATAACTTGAAAAAGAGGTAGGATACCCAAGGAACTGGTGACCATTTTAAGTTGCATTTTATAAACTGATAAAGCTCTTAAATATTGCATCCTTTTCTCTCCCTTCTTTTGGCATATCGCCTTGTGATAAGGAGGCTATTGTAGAAATTAAAATTTGTAGTTTTGAAGCGACTCAGTCTTCTGCTGCAGATTGTAGTTTCTTTCTGGGCTTGCCTTGAGGTCCTGTTTTTGCTTCTCTTGGTCCTATCGGTAGGCAACTAATGCCAAGCTTCACTTTCTCTTAATGTACCTAGAAATATTAACAGCTCAGAAACAAGGTTAGCCATGAGTATGAGCATAGTCCTTGTGTTTGAATAATTATATTCACTTAACAACTCTTATTCATGTACTTGATTGAGTGCATCCCGTGACCTGGTTCCGTTTCTTTGGATGTTATTTACTGATAAAAATAAATCTGCGCTAAAAGCAGTAGGAATCTCTCGAAATGCAAGGAAGGTCCTAAGAGGAGAATTCATATGTTAATGAGCCCTTCCAAGTGAGAACTTGGTTAAACGTGCCATTTGCTGACATCATTGTTATGGGCAGAGAGGAGATGATTTCTCTAAGAGGTGTCCTTGCATATGCTCCCAGCGTTTTCTGGCCCGCGCGTGCACCTGCGGGAGGGGGAAGTTTACATAAGCGCCCTGGGGTATTTGCATCTCGGCTTTAACACTCACTAGGGCTCCCGGGAATGGAGCGGGCGGACCGAGGTAGGTGCTCGAGCCACGAGGCTGGCCAAGTGGGTGGGTAACTTTTCGAGGAATAGTTCGTGCGCGGGACCTGTGGAGACCTGCCAGGGGCACGGTCAGCAGTGACAGTTCCTGGAAAGCGGGGGCAGCGGGATCTGGCCGGGTAGGCTCCTACTGCGGACGGGAGCGGGGAGCGGAGTTGGGCGGGGATCGCCAGCCCGGCGGCCGGCCCGCAGCGAGGCAAGGAGGGTGGGACCGTCAGGAAGCGAAATGGTTACTTTTTTTTTTTTTTTTTTTTAATGCGGGCTCTGGTTACTTTTGAAGATCGCGGGCCCAAGAGCAGAGGGGAGACGGGTTTTTTCTTTCCGCGGTGGCGGATCCTGGAGAGACGCGGAGCTGAGGCGTGGGGGATGCGGTGGCCTGGGCGAGGCGACTCCAACACGGGAGAGCAGAGTCGGCGACGCCGGCGGGGACGAAGGATCTCTGGAAATCTGGGGGACTTCTTGCCGGTCCCCTCACGGCAGGTTAGACGGCAGCTGCGGCTGAGGATCACCGCGTTGTACCGAAAGGGGACTCACAGGACCCGCCGGCGGACCGCGCGTCACGGCAG
>NW_011495031.1:2218216-2241561 GCF_000754665.1 Bison bison bison
GGGCTGAATGCTGAGGCTACGCGGAGGGTTTCGCGTCGGAGGCTGGGGATAGACGCGGGGACCCGCGGTCGCTCGGTGCCGCCGTCCAGCGGTGGAACGAGTGCGGACCCCGGTGAGGAGGTCACGCTGCCCCGAGGGCGGCGCGGGGGCCTCGAAGGCTCCGGGCGTCGAGGAGCTGCCCTCACGGGGCTCTCGCCGGCGCCGAGAAGGGCTCGTCTCCTCGCCTCGGGATGTGGAGCTGGGCGTCTAAGTGCGGGAGGCCGCGGAGGCGGAGGAGCCCGGGCCCGAGTCGGACCCGCGGCCCGGGCGCCCCCTGGCGGCCCGAGCAGCCGGCGCCGCGCGGAGGGTGGGCTTGCGGGCTCCGGCTCCGGGCGTTCCTGAGGCGGACGCGGAGGGCCCGGCGGAGCCCCGCAGCCCGTCCCCCGCGGCCCACCTCGAATTAGCCCCCTGGGTTTTAACGAAGGACGGGGTGATATCCTCTCCTCGACTCCTCTCCCGCGGCCTTTTTAAAAACCTCGGGTTTTCACATTAATCTGTGTCAGTATAAGTCAGGCTATGTGTGGAATTTGTTTTTACAACTCGAGTCTTGTGACTTCTCAAACACTTTCTTGAAGTGTTTTCTCTGGAAACTTGTTTCAAATGAGGGCTGTGAGTTTCACAAAGAGGAGTGTTGTTCGGGAGCCAACAGGTGACGGGGTGAAACCCGAGTCTGTGTGTACATTGGAGTCAAGTCTGGCTGCCGTTTCCTTGGGCCGCCGTTGAAAATGGAAATTCAAAAAGTCAATAGGAGACTTGAATACGATTTTGAGAAAATATCTGCGACTCCCATTATGGAAAATAATGAATTCATTAGACAGCGCCTCGCGCCGCCCGCCTCACACCGTGGCCTGCCCTTTGGATTTTGCCTTACAGGCCGGCTTACAGCCAAATAACCTGACCCCCCGAAGCGCCGCTCTGGCAAAGGACCGTGCTTTGTCATCAGGTTTCCTCCTTTTGTTAAGCAGTCTGTCTTACTGTCGTGGAATGTATTTGTGCATGAAATTAGCCTGCTTTGAAACCCTGCAGAGTGCCACATTTCCTCTTGGAAAAATAGATAGCTTCTTGGCACTGGTGTGGTGCCTGTCGGGCCACTCAGCTATCGGAAAATGTACAAGTTGAATGGAGGTTTACCTGGAAAATACAGAAAAAGCCAAAGGGCTCATGGCCTGATGTCACTAATTGCTGGTATGAAGTCCTTTTAGTCAAGGAATGTTTCATAAGCAATATCTTCGGATACCTTCGTTTTTATTTTACAGTTATTGTGATTCATTTCAGAATAAGTACAATTGGGTTGGGCTCTGTTGGCCAGGACTTTCTTATTGTCTTTAGCAGACAATAGGCTTGAGTGCTCTTTATGTGAAAACTTAAAAGAGATTACAGTTTAGTAATGTTTGCTATGAAATTCAAATCTTGATTGTAATAGTTTTGAGACCTATGGCTTTTGTAGATTTCTGACTTTTTTTTTTTTAAGCTAAGGACACCATAAAACTAGGGTATATATATCTGTGTGTGTGCACACGAGCATGAGTGTGCTTGGATGTGTGTGTGTGTGTGTTGTGAACAATGGAAGTGTTACAGGATTCCCTACTACCAAATGAGTCTGTAGTTAAATTTAACTCACCTGCATATTTAGCCTGGCTGAATTAGAGCAGATCTTGAGTGGGTGTGTGTGACCCGAATCTTCTATGTACCAAGGCCTTGTTAACAAGCAGTTAAACAAAGAAGTTGTTAAGCAGCTTGTGGCCCACAGGATGACACTTAGCAGCAGGGGACACTTAGGGAATGTTAGCCCAACTGACTTCACAAATCAGTATCTGTTCTGGTTTCTGGTGATCAAAGGACTTTTAGCTTTCCTGGGCATGTCCACACCAGAAATAACTTTTTCCTAAGGATCCTGCAATGCTGCGGGTAGTCTTCTCATAGGAACTAAGGTGGAATTTCATTAGAAAATGTATTTGTAATTAAGGGTATGACCTTAGACTTCATTAGTCAATGGCCAGCACTGAAAATTATTCTGTTTTCTATTTGCATGATTTTGATTTGATTCGGTGACTTGGTCCAAGAAAATGATGAATAATAGGAACCATACCAGCACTGATGCACAGTTATAGCCTCGATGTGAATCTGATTGAACTCATTCATCTCAATGCTCTCAAATCCTCACTCCCTGCTGACTTGCCTAGACAATATTTCCATATTGGTGCATTGTTTTTCAATCACCTAGGACTCAGAACCCTCTTTGACCCAGTTTTCCTCTTTCTTATTGGTTCCTTTTACTTTCTCTTCGCATGCTACTACCTTTAGGCTCTCTTGATGACGGTGGGCTAGTAGGCCCCTTCCAGGTTCCTTTTCTCTTCTCTGACCATCACTGTCATATTAATTGTAAGACCAAGAAGGGAAACTTCCTACTTATCTGCCTTTTGTCCTTTTCCTTGTCTATAGGGTTTAGTCCAAAGTCTTCTGCTTGAGATGTGCAGTTATTCAGTGGTACCATTGTCATCTAGGAAGAATGTGTCTTTCAGCAAAACATTGACCATTTACTGCCTCTAGACTTTCATATGCTATGTTGACTTGTTAAGATTTTTAGGGAAAAATAGTAAAGGCTCACTTATGTATATGTCAAGGTCAATCAAAATAATAATCCTTAACTATCCTAGAGGCAGCATATAGCTCAGTAGAAAATAAATGATCTCCAAGTGGCCAAAATAGCATAGCAAAATAATAAGGCAGTTTTTTAGTTTGAATAACACCTTCACATACTGTATTTTATCTTAAACAGTGATTGCTGTGCTTATGGGAGGAACGCTAAGCCCTTGTCCATATAATAATGGACAGCATAATAACAATAATTGACAGCATAATTATTCTATGTACTTGTGGACAAACTTTTCAAACTGTAATTGCCTAATTTATAGAACATTGAAAGCAACAAATTAAAGTCATGTGTCTGCTGCTACTGCTAAGTCACTTCAGTCGTATCCGACTCTGTGCGACCCCATAGACGGCAGCCCACCAGGCTCCCCCATCCCTGGGATTCTCCAGGCAAGAACACTGGAGTGGGTTGCCATTTCCTTCTCCAATGCATGAAAGTGAAAAGGGAAAGTGAAGTCACTCAGTCGTGTCTGACCCTCAGCGACCCCATGGACTGCAGCCTTCCAGGCTCCTCCATCCATGGGATTTTCCAGGCAAGAGTACTGGAGTGGGGTGCCATTGCCTTCTCCGAGTCATGTGTCTGGAGCCATGCAATTCTGGACATCAGCTCTGCATTGTGAGATAGTCCTCAGCTCATCCTTGAGGATGGTTCCCAGGCTGTTCCCAGCTGGATGGCTGACTTAGAGCTCCTTTTGTTTAAACTCCTAAAACCAGTGTTCTTTACACTGTTCATCTTCTACTCAAAATGAAAACAAATGATCAGCCAAAGGCTAAATCATGTATAGTTTACACACACCACCAGTATTAAAGAAAGCAAGGAAATTCCAAATGAAATTTGAAAACATTCTTATCACAGCAGGTACTTAAAAAAAAGTTCCAGCTTTTAATGGAATGAATGTCAGTTGCCTTGTTTTTTGATGTTTCTCAGAACGATTCAGTAATGGTCCTTAAATATAAGGATGAATAAATGAGTGGAGTAGGTGAATCTGGAAAATAAATTTCATAAAGGACTCCTCCTTAAATGATTGAATTTGGGGAACAAGTGCCAGCTCACAGCCTCATAGCACCAGTAGGGGCTCCTGATTTCTGCTCTGTGTCAGACACCTGGAAAGATCCTGCCATGCTCCATAGACCGTTTACACATGCAGTGTGTGTGTCTCTGTCTTAGTGTCTGTCTGCCAGAGATTTTATGTAGATAACTAGATTTTATCTAGTTATTCTGACCTCACTCCAAGGGAGCTAGGAATGGTGGCCAATAATTTATCAATACTGTTTGCCCTTCAGGAGGCTGGAGTGTCCTGAACTCAAAAAGAAGATGAAGCTCCCCTGTCAGTGTTCAGTCTTTGTTACTAACGAGTTCTCATTTTGGATGTCACTGGTCAGCTTCCAGATGTATGTAATCAGAGTGAAAGGAACAGTGCCAATTGGTACAACTCATTGATAACTTCAATTCTTTATGTTTGTTTATTTTATTCTTTAAAAACTGTCACATCCTTAGGCCATCTTTGGAAGGAAAATAGTTGCTGTTTGAAAGAACCAGGCCCCACAATAGCCTGAGGACTTGGGGGCGGAGCTATCTGAATGCCCAGGGCAACAAGTTGCCTTCCCTCAGCTCTGCTCCTTTCCCCCAGGTCAGGTGTTCTTTTGACAGGTATATGATGATTGAGAAGCCATACATCTGTGAGCTGTTTGTCTCTGAATCTTTTTAAATGGTGAGAAGTAGCTATTTAACTATCTTGAAGGAAAAAGGAAAAGAAAGGACAAAGCAGGGGAAATGGGATTCTTCCACTTTAGAATCCTCATCTTTCTAGGAATAAGCATCTCATCTCTCCTTACCCAGCCTCGGGCCTCTTTGACATGTTATTAGCTTTAAGATATTGCTTCCCCTGCACATTTCCTTCATGGTCAGACTCAAACTGTTTTACTTCTTTTCTCTGCCTTATCAGACTTATTTACATCCAGAATCATAAAGACATTGGAGAGGTAGGGCCACTACTGGTTCATTTCTTTAAGGGGCAAACCTTGTGTAGAATTGGTTAATGCATGATTGCTGTTCACTTGTGATTGAGTTCATTCCATTTATTGCCGCATTTCAAGACCAGGACAAGAAACCTGCCTCAGAATAAGCACAGAATATGATGATTTGAGCTATTCTGGCTTTTTATTCAATTTATTTTTGGCATCTAACATGGTATCTTGCACATAGTTTTATTTTTTTAAAATAAACTTTAAGATACCATGTTTAATTGTGGTTAAGTAAGAGAATGTAAAAAATATTTTCAAATGGTTCCCACAAAAGCGTGTGTGTATGTGTGTGGAGGAGGAGGATAAAGCAGATGAAGCATAATGTAAACAATTGATGAGTCTGGGTAAAAGGCTGCCTAAGTTTGTTCCTTACTCTTCTTACAACTTCTCTGAAGTTTGAAATTACAGCAAAATAAAAATTTACAACAGTAAATAATATACAAAATAAATATGAGACACAGGACAGGGCCAGCTTTGTCTGTGTAACTGTGGTTCTGCCAAAAAAAAGTTTTGTTTTATATCAAACCCCAAAATTCAATTTTTAAAAAATATTTATTTATTCATTTACTTGGCTGTGTCCAGTCTTAGTTGTTGGGTCTTCTGGTGCAGCTCAGCATGTGGGATCTTAGTTCCCCTACCAGCGATCGAACCTACATCCCCTTCATTGGGAGGTGGGTTCTGAACTACTTAACCACGAGGGAAGTCCTATTTCAATTATTATTCAACTTACTTGCAGACTTGGTTTGTTGATCTGTTTCACATGATTAGTCTTGAGAGACAATACCTGGAAATAGAATGAATAGGATTTTCCTATTAGATCTAATTCAGCAATGGTTTCATGTTTGGCCTAAAAGATATTTAATAGTATTTTGGCAAAAAGCAAATGCAGCCACATGAAGATGTCATTAGGAAGACCCTTTCTCATCACCCAGAGCATAAGCAATGGCCAGGCTTCCCTCTTTTCTCTTGTGCTACAAAGTAAATACCATGTAGCCATGTAAATGTCTACATAGGGGATATTTATGAGATCAAGAACCCTCCTCAGCAGTCAGTTTCTTGCATATGATGTAGTCTGAGACAGTGATATACTTAACAGTATACTTTCTGGGTCTGCTGACAAGCACAGGTAATTTATAAAAGAAAAATCTGACTTAAAGTTGTTATGCTGTCAAGTAGAGAAAAAGTAGCTGTGGCAATACAGCATCTCTACCACTGTCTGATAAGTAGGAGGTCACCGTGACTAAGCTGTACTTTTTTAATATTTGTTTTTGGACAGCTCTTAGACCTTACTAGTACATGTAATATTTTGTCATTTTAAGTAATTATCCTCTGATATAAAGGAAAAAGACATTCTCCAAATTAAAAGCTCTGAAACAACCCTTGGACTGCAAGGAGATCCAACCAGTCCATTCTAAAGGAGATCAGCCCTGGGTGTTCTTCAGAAGGAATGATGCTAAAGCTGAAACTCCAGTACTTTGGCCACCTCATGCGAAGAGTTGACTCATTGGAAAAGACTCTGATGCTGGGAGGGATTGGGGGCAGGAGGAGAAGGGGATGACAGAGGATGAGATGGCTGGATGGCATCACTGACTCGATGGACGTGAGTCTGAGTGAACTCCAGGAGTTGGTGATGGACAGGGAGGCCTGGAGTGCTGCGATTCATGGGGTCACAGAGTCGGACATGACTGAGCGACTGAACTGAACTGAACTGAAGCAACAGTTCATGAGGCCGTTGAATTTTTATGATCCTTTTGACTATATGAAAGTCTCCTTGAAATGCCCTCTCTGGGGGAGGTGGATGGGCCCGATCTGGTTGTGTCATCAGGCATGTCTGTGCTCCAGCAGTCTGACTACTTCACAAATGAAAAAGCTTCACCCAGGAGGCAGCGTGGAGTTGCAGGGGTTTAAGGTCACAGATGAACCGTGTTCTAAGGCAGCTGCCCTTGGGCAGGTGACCCATGGCCGATCACTCTGAGCCTCGGTTTCCTCCTCAGTTTTAAGCAGATACGCCCTCGTGGGGTTGTTTGATGTGGTAATCGGCTGTCACATCACTGATTATGCCAGGCTGGGCACAGAGGAGTGAGTGAGCTGTCAGAGTGCCAACAAAGGACACTGAGAGCCGCACCCATCTCACTCGTGCTCTTCAGCTCATCGCTTCACCATGAGTGCTGAATGACAGTTTGCAGCACAGTTTGAGGCGAGGCTGGTATGGCTGTGGGAGTTGCCGGCTGGAGACGCGGCTGGCACACCCAGGTGATTGGGAGCACGGGGACCGTGGCATCGAGTGCTGATTGCTTAGTATAGTATTTACTGTACAGTTGCCACCAAAGGCTGATCAGGAATGTAGCCATAAGAATAATTCAGCTCTTTGGCAGTCTGCATCTTTGTGCTAGTATGGAAAATTCATTTGTCTTAATTTGTGGTGTTTTCTCTTGTTTTAAAATACAATGACATTTAATTTTTAGGTTCTGCTTAATATTTATGTTCTTGGTAAGTCTGTGCAGAGCACGTACCTTCAAGTCTCCCTTTTCAGCCATATTTGGCAAAGGACAGACATGCATAGTTCATGATTTGGGTTCAATAGCATTGAAGGCACCCTTTCTCCTAGTGGGGTGTTTTGAGTCATGAATTAAATTCTTATCCTCTGTTCTTCTCCCTTTGATATGCAGTTGTTATTTTTTTCAAAACAAAAGGGAAAGAGTAGATCCAAGAAGTGCTCTGACTTTCATTAACACATCCTTTTTTATTGAATGGTAAGAGGAATGTGTCGATGTTTAGAAAGCCTCCCCTCAGTTGAGCCATGAATGAAGTGCACCTGCGTGAAATGATGTCTTGTGTAAAAGGTCAGTTCCCCCCAGTGGTGGGGCAGGAAATGAGGTCAGCTTTACTTTTTGTTCAGGGTGAAGGAAAGTTAAGTTTATTAGTTGGAATACTGTCTTCTGTGTGGCATTACTCCTTTTTCTAATAAAGATTGTACCTTTTGGGTGCTTGGTGCCCCCCCCCTTTTGTGAACTGTTAGAATTTTAAAATTTTAGTGTCCTTTGATTCATCAAAGAAAAGTCATAAGTTTTCGTACTCATAGGATTTAATAGGTAACATGTTCTAACACTTGTAAGTAAGTAGCGTTGCACTGAGAGTGTCACTGACAAATGACTGTCAGGCTGACAGTGTTTTTCCTACCTGTTGAAGCAAATGAGAGGATCATTTAAAGCAGAAGAATTTTCAGAAGTCCCATGTATTAGACTTGCTGCAGTGTGACTAGACTCTGGCTTTTAGCTGTGTGACCTTGGGCAAGTCATTTCTTAGAAATATTCATTGAAAGGACTGATGCTGAAGCTGAAACTCCAATACTTTGGTCACCTGATGCAAAGAACTGACTCGTTGGAAAAGACCCTGATGCTGGGAAAGATTGAAGGCAGGAGGAGAAGGGGTCAACAGAGGATGAGATGGTTGGATGGCATCACTGACTCGATGGACATGAGTTTGAGCAAGGTCCGGGAGTTGGTGATGGACAGGGAAGCCTGGCATGCTGCAGTCCATGGGGTCACAAAGAGTCGGACACGACTAAGCAACTGAACTGAATTACCTGTAAATTTCTTTTTTTTGTTGCTGTTGTTGGAGAGAAGTATAAAAGGCTGCATCTGATCCTGAAAGTCTTCTATCTTTTTTTCATCTTAGTGACTGGGAATAGGGGATGATTTTTAAGAACCAGAAGTAACTCAGAAGGGACATGCATGGTGATAACAAAGTTCTTAGGCTGTAGGTCAGGACTGCTGTCTAAACACTTATAGGCCTTCATCTGAGGAGACTTTTCAGAGCTGGGTTTATACCTCATGTGTCCAGCAGCAGGTTGAGAGCATGTCACACACAGTAGGTGGGTGGTGGTGTGGTAGTTTAGTCACTAAGTTATGTCCCACTTTTTTGCAACTCCATGGACTGTAGCCCACCAGGTTCCTCTGTTCATAGAATTTTCCAGGCAGGAATACTGGAGTGGGTTGCCATTTCCTTCTCCAGGGCGTCTTCCTGATCCAGGGATTGAACCTGGGTCTCCCTGCATTGGCAGGCAGATTCTTTACCGACTGAGCCACCAGGTACTACAGAGCTTTTCATTTGAAAGCCTGCCATTAACACAGTTCAATGCTTATAGTCACCGCGCTGGATTTTATTTTAACCTAGTGCTCAGATTCAGTGACTTTCTTATGAAGGAACTCATTAATGAATGTCTGGCTGACTGTAGCCCATGGATATAAAGGCTTGTGAATTTAATGTGCTGTGTAAGAATTTAACTGTGCTGTTTCTTCTCCCTGAGTAAACGAAGTTCAGTGCCTCTCAGACTTTATTGGAAACTTGAAACCTAAGCAGTGTGGCCCAGCCGACCCACTCTGTACTGGCAGGCAGCATGCCTCCGCTGGGAAGATGAGTCAGGAGATGCTGGGAAGCAACTTGGGTGGCTGGAGCAATCCTTTCACAGCGCATAGGAGCGGACAAGGCGGGAGGCTCGAACCCAACTCCTGGGCTCCGCAGGGATTCATTTGTGGGAAGTTAGTTAGCAGTGCAATTTTCTTGAGAACTTTTTTAATGAACAGTGTGTAGAGAAGTACCTTTTAAAGGCATCTGAAGATAAACTAGTTTGGCTGAGCTGCTAACGGGCCTCTTTCCGCATCGTGCAGCCGTAGTTTTTAAGATCTGGGGGCCTGAGGGCGGTGACACTGGTCATTTGGTCCCTTTCTCTGGGCCCCAGTGTGTGTACATACGTGTTCAATAAAAGCTCTTGGAGGGTAAGAGTCATGACTTCAGATTCATCTCTTTGATTGTCTTATATTGCTCACAGCAGCCACGGTCTGATGTCCTGTGACTGAGAAGCCAGCTGTTGACTCTGTTATGATGCCTTTGGAGATGGAGCCCAAAATGAGCAAACTTGCCTTTGGATGCCAGCGGAGCTCCACATCGGATGATGACTCGGGCTGCGCACTGGAGGAGTACGCCTGGGTACCCCCAGGCCTCAGACCCGAGCAGGTGGGAACCACATCGTCCACTTTTCTGGTTTTCAGTGTGATTTAAGGTCTTTGGTGTTCTGTTTTTTAGTGATCAGACGTCACTGCCTCAGTGACATGCTGTGTCCTCGGGCCTTACTCTTTTTTCTGATGGTTTTGCTTTTTTAAGTCACACTTAGTTTCTCAATGAAAGTCTCCAATCCCTTTCATACTCTTGGGTCCAGAAGGATGCTGTTTTTGCCCTGATGAGTGAAACCCAGAGTGCTGCCTTTGCCTTTGTTATGTGGATTTCTGACTTAGGTGTCCCTTTGGAGAGAGTGGGAGGAATTTACTAACCTTTTGAAAAACTTCAGTAACAACAAAAAGGTAATGAAAGAAAAGGGGAAAGTTTCTCTGGCAGTTCTCTGCAGTGCCTGGGCTTTGGAAGAGAGGAGACAGAGCTGTGAGGCCATTTCAGAGTCACTGCTTAAATAGACCTTTGATAACCTTGCACAGGAAAGATTCTGTCACCACACCATGTGAATCGGAAAAAAAATTAAAGAGCTAATTTTGTGCTTTGTTGTATTGTTATTTTAAGGAAGATGAGAACATTATGTGTACCTGTTTTTATCTTCCCAATATCCTTATAATGATGAACTTGTTAAAAAATTGCTGGTGACGGACACAGGGGCCAAGGTAGTTTGAAACAAGGGGAGGCAGTTGGGCTCCTGAGTTACGGTTGTGTTTCCCGTTTGGTGGGCACCCCCTTGAGAAGAGGGGTTTCCGATTCATCCTGGGCCTCACACAGTGCCTGGTACACACATAGCTGGTGTTTAGCATTTACAGCCCTACAAGCTCTGGTGGCTGATACACTGGGACATGGGGGAGAGCTGGACTCCAGGTAGGAACGCAGTGTTTCGACAGACCTTTAAGAGAGAGCCCTTTCTGCAGCTTCGGAGGGTAGGTTTGTGAGATCTTGAAATATTGAAGCAGACAGGCCCCAAATTCCTTAGTCTTCTCATTTCTTGAATCATTTTCATTCTTCCTCAGCACTGCAGCATCCTTTGCAGCATTCATTAAGGGGTTTCCTTTAGATACAACAGAAAGAAAAAAAAAAATTCAAACAAAAATTGAGTTCTTTCAAAATGAACTAAGTACAGCTCATTATAGCTTCCCTCCAGTTGTTTGGGGGAAATTGACTCCAGGTATTTAGAAAACAGCACCCATGGAAGCAAAGAAAGCTGAAGCTTGAGAGAACCTGATAAGGGAGAGTTTACAAAGTTTAACAGAACAGCTTTTGTCTTTGCAACCTGTGAAATTCAGAGAGCAAATCCAGTGTGTTTGTGTAGTGGCTGGATTGTGGACAGTGTCACACAGCCTGTGTGGTCACTGCCAGTGTTCACTCAGCACTCTCTTGGCTGACCCTAGGGAGATCACTCAGGAATGGTAGCATTAAATGTGCATATTTTATGGTGTGTAATTTATAATACCCCTGATTGTTACTACAAATTACATTCCTGAAGAGCCCTTTAGCAGCTGGGTGCTAGCTAACTGGGGGTTTGCACGTCTTCTGGCCTGGCTCAGCTGGTCTTCTCATTAGCGGCCAGCAGCCACATCCTGTCAGAGGCTGGAGCCCTACCTAAAGGGCAGGGTAACTTCTCGGGGTGGACTGAGCTGAAGTGTTCGCTTCCTGTGTGCTGACGTCCTCCTCCCTCTCTCCCTCAGATCCAGCTCTATTTTGCTTGCTTACCAGAGGAAAAGGTTCCTTATGTTAACAGCCCTGGAGAGAAGCACCGAATTAAACAGCTTTTGTACCAGTTGCCACCACATGATAATGAGGTAAAAGAACAGGAAGAAGGCTAATTAGGAAAAAAAAAAATCCACCCTCAGCGTTGTGATGCCTCCCATAAACTTTAGACTCTTTTGCCTTTCTTCAGATAAAATTGGGCTGGAGAATACAGCTCTCCATTCTTCAAGAGAGAAAAGAGTGTCAGTGCAATAAACTTAACACAAGTTCGTTTTTTATAGTGTTTGCAGCCACCCACCAGTTATCAGGAACCTACAGATTCCTGCAATTTCTCCACCCCTTCGCCCAGTCAGAGCTGAATGGGGCTTTGGGCCTGCAGTGGGCTTGAGTGCCTGTAGAATGTATAATGAAGGTGGCAGGTAACCAGTTTAAACCTTTTGAAGAAAGCTTAATGCCTTAGGTTTTTTTTTTTAGCATCTCTGCTGATA
The DNA here is from genome assembly GCF_000754665.1 of Bison bison bison. NCBI lineage: Eukaryota > Metazoa > Chordata > Mammalia > Artiodactyla > Bovidae > Bison > Bison bison. Next base: position 2,230,141 of record NW_011495031.1, read on the forward strand.
AAAGTTTAAATTAAACTTTTCATCCTTTTTTTTTTAAAACAAATAAAGGACTTCTGCAGCAGTCCAGTGGTTAAGACTCCATGCTTCCAATGCAAGGGGTGTGGGTTCAGTCCCTGGTCGAGGAACTAAGATCCCACGTGCTGCATGGTGTGGCCAAAAAAAAAAAAAAGACAGACAGACTATTCCTTCAGATTGCATTTCACTTTTGCTAGAGAAGCTGCAAGATTTGTTGTCGTTTTAAAGGTATGGGGTCATTTTTAAAACTAGGGATTCATGAGGGCAGACCAGCTACACTTGCTGTTTTATTTCCTGAGACTCAATTCTGGAAATAAAAAATTGGTGAGGGAGGCTGTGTACATCAGAGGGTGCTTCTGTTTCCTTCTGTGAAGGTGCGGTACTGCCAGACTTTGAGTGAGGAGGAGAAAAAAGAACTTCAAGTGTTCAGTGCTCAGCGGAAGAAAGAAGCACTAGGAAGAGGAACAATTAAACTTCTGTCCAGAGCAGTAATGCACGCCGTGTGCGAGCAGGTAGCGAGTTCTGGGTGGAGGGGTGGTGACGTCTTGGATCAGCTGCGGGGAGAGGTGGGAGGAAGCAGATAGCCAGGCCAGCATCGGTGTGAGCCCTAAAAACCCAAAAACTATGAGAAAGAAAAGTAACGTAGCTTAATATTAAATGGGGATTCATGTTTGCAACTGGCCACACTGCTGTGTGTATGGGGGAGGCAGCCCCTTAAGTAAACATGGGGTGAAATCCTAAGGTCCTGGCATGGAGGGCGGGGCTGGGGTGTGCCTCGTGTTCACAGGGACATAATATAGACGTTCAGGGCCTTTACTGCACATTCTTAGAGCAAGAATATATCCAATAGGAGGCCACCCCTGGAAAACCACTGCGAGTGTTCTCGGTGAGCAGTCCAGCGCGGTAGGTAGTAAAGCCGAGGCATGTTCACTCCAGTGGAGAGTGAGAGTTCTGCAGTGAAGAGCTGTTTAACCGCTAGAAGGAGGGAACAGAAATGAGTTTCCCTGAGAGATTTGGGATTGAGTGTTAAGTGGAAAAGGCAGAGACTGCAGTCATTGAAGAAGCATCGTTTTAAATTGAAATCCATTTGTTTTTAGTGTGGGTTGAAGATAAACGGAGGTGAGATTGCAGTGTTTGCCTCTCGAGCGGGCCCGGGAGTGTGCTGGCACCCATCCTGCTTTGTCTGCTTCACGTGCAGTGAGCTGCTGGTCGACCTCATCTATTTTTATCAGGATGGAAAAATTCACTGTGGCCGGCACCATGCTGAGCTGCTCAAACCCCGGTGCTCAGCATGTGACGAGGTAAAAAAGTTCATCCCTTAACACTGGGAAAAATAAGCTTCTAGTCAGCCAATATTCCACTGTTCACACCTCAGCCAAATAGAAGTCTCTGCTGCGTATGCTGTGTGTATATAGTTTTAAGATAACCCTGTACAGTGGTATAATGGAAACACATGCGGCTGATGAAGAGAAGGCAGCAGGTGTCTTTGTCCACTGACAAGAATGTCCTTGATGGATTGTGAGAAAAAAGCAAGTTGCAAGAAGAGTGTGTAACTATTGATCTTATTTTTGTCAAAGAGGGGAAGAACAAGACTGTATACATATTTGTAAACACTCAGAAACAGCGTGTAAAGACATACACTGAGTTCACAGTGGTTAACCCCTGGAGCATGTGTGGGAAGGGCTGGTGGTGTAAAATGAAGTTTTTCTACCTTAGGCTTTTTATTTTTAAGTAATTTTAGATTTACAGAAGAGTTGCAAAAATATCATGAAGAGTCCCTGTATACCCTTCTCCTAGCTTGTTAATTATCTTATGTAATCATGGTATATGCATCAAAACTAAGAAATTAACATTGTATAATATTTTAACTAAATCATAGACTTTATTTGGATTTCTTCAGTTTTTCTACTCGTGTCTGTGTTTTATTCTGACACCCCATCCAGGGAACCTCATTGCATTTATTCGTTATATCTCCCTAGTCTGCTTCAATCAGTAATAGTAAACTTCTTATTTTTATTTTCGTATATTTAAGTTTCTTTTATGATGTGCTATTTGAAAAGTTTTTGAAACCAAAAATATGGAAAAATCAAAAAGTCCTTAATCTGGAGATGGCCACCAGGTCCGAGGAAGCATTATCTGCATCAGTGCTGTTCACTCATCCAGCACCCAGATCACTGTAACTGGTGGCTCACAGCCACTTTAGTGAGTTTTGTTTTTTTTTTTTCTATTAAAAGGTACACAGGCCACTAAATTATTTCAGTGTTAATGTGTTCTTTGCCAGATTATGCCTGCAAAGTGTGCTTGAGGAGCAAAAATATGACCAAGTGTATTACTCCAATGTAGAATTCTGTAAGCATGCACTTGGTTTCTCTTTTTCAATGTTTTCAATTTCTGTTCTTGTTTTGTAGCTACATCGAGTTACATGTAAGCTTGGGGCTGTAAGAAACAAAAGATCCAGTGCCTGTCAGTTGCCCAGAAAACATGCATTTAACCTGGCCTTTAAAATCATTCAAAATGAATTTCTTTCATCCTGTGGTTTCTTGTTTCTCTTTAAAGATAATTTTTGCTGATGAGTGCACAGAGGCTGAGGGTCGGCATTGGCACATGAAACACTTCTGCTGCCTGGAGTGCGAGACGGTCCTGGGCGGGCAGAGGTACATCATGAAGGACGGCCGCCCATTCTGCTGCGGCTGCTTCGAGTCCCTGTATGCAGAGTACTGCGAGACGTGCGGGGAGCATATTGGTGCGTCTGTGGCCCAGCCTGCTTTGCCACTTACCCATCACTCTGTCTCTGATTATCCAGTGTTTTTTTCTTTCTTTTTGTTTTTGATGGAGGTACAGTTTATGTACAGTGAAATCTGAAAGATTTAAGTGTTTCGGTTTGATGAATTTTGATAAATGGGTGTAGACTGGATTCTCGTCTCCCCAGGCAGTTGTGATCTGTTAAGTCCCCATGAACATGATTATCTAATACCTAGCCACTGCTCCTGGAGATACAGTGAGTTAGTTCCTATGAGCCTGTGGTTGAAGCATTGTCATAAACCAGTCAAACAGATAATCTTGTTTCCTGTGTATTTTGGTTTAAAGACACCTTATTTAATATATGTTGTTGATTCATTAAATCGAACTCACAGTCAACAGCCCTGTACCACCTGCTTGGACAAAGCTCATCTGACCCGTGGATTGCCTCTGTGAGGCACGTCACAGCCTTCTGTGCTGAGCCACACTAGACAGCACTTCAGCTCTGTGCTGGGGCCATTTCAAACAAAATCACTAAGAGGAAGTGCAAACGTGGGAAAGAAAATGGGCCTGTGTGAGGTGTGAGCGCTGACACGAGAGGCAGCGCCCTCTCTCCTCAGCTGGGAGGCAGCAGCATCCCTTGACTCAAAGTTTCTGCCACTTTGCACATGTCTGCAAGTGACCTGGGAGACTCTGCAAGGATTCTGGAACTAAAAAGACATTTAGCACAGAGATCAATTTATAAATGAGAATTAACTACACCTGTGTAAGTCCCAGCTCTATCAAGATCCAGGACAGCCTCATCACCCTCAAAGGTGCCCTCATGCCCACAGTCTGTCTTTTCTTCTTCCTCTGTGTCAGGGCGGAACCATAACTTGTGATTCTTTCCTTTCTCGAAACAGGTGTGGACCACGCACAGATGACCTATGATGGGCAGCACTGGCATGCCACGGAGGCCTGCTTTTCCTGTGCCCAGTGCAAAACCTCTCTGTTGGGATGCCCCTTCCTCCCCAAACAAGGCCAGATTTATTGCTCGAAGACATGCAGCCTCGGTGAAGACGTGCATGCCTCCGATTCCTCTGACTCTGCATTCCAGTCAGCTCGATCAAGAGACTCCAGAAGAAGTGTCCGGATGGGCAAGAGCAGCCGGTCAGCAGATCAGTGTCGTCAGTCCCTCCTTTTGTCCCCTGCTCTGAACTATAAGTTTCCTGGCCTGTCAGGCAATGCTGACGACACCCTCTCTCGGAAGCTGGACGATCTGAGCCTTTCCAGGCAAGGAGCAAATTTTGTCAGTGAAGAATTTTGGAAAGGCAGAGTAGAGCACGAAACCCCCGAAGACCCTGAAGAATGGGCCGAGCATGAAGATTATATGACACAGCTCCTCCTCAAGTTTGGTGATAAAAGTCTCTTTCAGCAGCAGCCCAGTGAGATGGACATACGAGCCAGTGAGCACTGGATAGCTGATAACATGGTTAAAAATAAGACTGAGTTGAAGCAAAACAACCAGAGCCTTGCAAGTAAAAAATACCAATCTGATATGTATTGGGCACAGTCACAAGATGGACTAGGAGATTCAGCTTATGGCAGCCACCCGGGCCCTGCGAGCAGTCGAAGACTCCAGGAATTGGATCTGGACCATGGGGCTTCAGGATACAATCACGATCAAACACAGTGGTATGAAGATTCCCTGGAGTGCTTGTCAGACCTCAAACCAGAGCAAAGTGTTCGGGATTCTATGGATTCTTTGGCTTTGTCTAATATCACAGGTATGTAATCTGGGGATTATGGGGTATTTGAAAAAGGAGCCACTAAAAAGTTTATGCCAAAAGTTACAGTTCAGCAACCAGTAGGGGCTATGTTTTTTAAAACGGTAGACCATGGGAAGGAAGGTGTTTCAGTTAAATGCTACACACTGTAGCAAAACAACAGTGTATTAAACAACAGAGACACCACTTTGCTGACAAAAGTCTGTAGAGTCAAAGCTATGGTTTTTCCAGTAGTCATGTATGGATGTGAGAGCTGGATCATAGAGAAGGCTGAGCGCTGAAGAACTGATGCTTTCAAATTGTGGTACTGGAAGAGACTCTTGAGAGTCCCCTGGACAGCAAGGAAATCAAACCAGTCAATCCTAATGGAAATCAATCCTGAATATTCATTGGCAGGATTAATGCTGAAGCTGAAGCTCCATACTTTGGCCATCTGACGCGAAGAGCTGACTGGTTGGAAAAGACACTTATGCTGGGGAAGATTGAAGGCAGGAGGAGAAGGGGGCAGCAGAGGATGAGATGGTCAAATGGCGTCATTGACTCAATGGACATGAGTTTGAGCGAACTCCAGAAGATGGTGACAGACAGGGAAGCCTGGCATGCTGCAGTCTGTGGGCTTACAAAGAGTTGGACACAATTTAGCAACCGAACAGAACAGATAGCAAAGCAAACACTCACATACGTGTATGCGTACATATAAAATACATTTTCAGTACAGTCTCTGGGGACAGGTATTATTATCCCTGTTTTGAAGAGAAGAGATGAATTTATTGGGATGATGGAGTCTACATCTGTACTTGAAAGATATTGGACTCTTTGGATCATTCTGTATGAATTAAAGATACTAAAATCAATATGCATACTCCATAAGCACAGAACATTTTTTTTTTCCTGAATTGCCCTGTGGCAATAGATAGCTCAAAATTAGCTAAGTCTTTTTTTTTTTAAACCCAGATTATAAAATAATTTCACTTTAATGTTTTCAAAACACTTTTGTATCAGTTATCTACATTTCATCCTTACAATGACCCTGAGAGAGTGGATATTATTGCATTTTACAAATGTGGAAAGTTGAATTACCAAGAGACTAGAGAATTACCTGGCGTTCCAATGGGTAGGACTCAGTGCTTTCATTTCCATGACCCGGGTTCAATCCCTAGTTGAGGAACTAAGATCCTGCAAGCCACGTGGCGTGATCAAAAATACAAAAACAGAACACCAAAGAAACCAAGATGCTAAACGCCCAACTTTATATAAGTATTTAAAGATAAGGTTGATCCTAGACCCCAGTGCTCCTGAATCTTACACTTGCCGCAAGTTTTGGGTGCGGTTGTTGCTTGGTGAGTTTCATAGTTCAGCGAATGACACTAATCCTTTCATAAAGCTTACGTTACATTATAACATAGGCAGGAAAGGTTTGAGCAGCTGCCAGGAGGGCCCCAGGCCACGTGCTGGGCACAGAGGGTTAAGACAGCTACCCTCCTGACTTCAGCTGGGCTTGTCAACATTAAAGCCTGTAATTAAGGGGACTTAAGGAATGGTGGGTAAGACTAAATACTAAGCACCTCCTGTTTGCTAGACCATATGATAGGTGTTTCAACATTTAAATATCAAAAATAGGCAACATTTGGTATACATTGTTTTATTGCTGACTTTTCTTGACAATGATAGGCTCAAAAACAGGCTTTATTTAGAAACTGGGACGCTATGTAGCCACCAGTTGACAACAGTTCACAGCATTCCCTGTTGTTGCTTACCGTCAGCTGGGTTATGTCCATTTTGCTTAACTTGCCTGAGCCCTGTTATAACAAGGAGCACATCATCAGTTTTGAGCAAAGTTTTAAAATGAAATTAACCTGGAAGTGGAATATTAGTTTATGGATTGATGGAGCAGAAGATTGGATAAAGGCCTGGGTCAGGGGTTTGGCAAACTTTTTTCCATAAAAGGCTAGCTAGGACTTTCGGGACATCATAGTCTTTGTTGCAACTACTCAACTCTACATTGTGGAAAAAAACCATAGGCAGCAGAGAAGCAAACAGATTTATCTGGCCCAGTGAAACTCTATCCACACATAGGCTGTGAGCTGGATCTGGCCCTTGGGCTGTTCGACTACCAGTCCAGGTATAAGAGAAGACTAGTGTGGGCGTAAGAAGAGGGCCATAATAGTGGCCGTGTGCATGCAAAGGGAAGGACTGCTTTGAGAGAGATTCAGATAAACAGCTGCGTTAATGGATTGAGAGACAGAAGCTTCTATGTGTCATGTTAATAAATTAATGACAGAAGTGTTATGAAGAGATTTTAGTTTGGCTGCTCATCCCATGGGCTGTAACTCATGTTTGGCCCCCAAATGGCTGGGGCTTATAAGAGATGCTGGGCCACTTGTTTCAATGATAAAATTCATACCTCTTCTCGTTTAAGTATATATGTCTCTTGGTTTTGCCTAGTGATTATTCATCAGATATTGAAATTCAAGAGACTGCACTTCAAAATGCTTCTAAAGCTTGTTGGTAATCACTGTCAGAGTGTTAGGATTATTGATGGTCACGTCTTGTCTTGGCTTTTTTTTTAGGGGCTTCAGTGGATGGAGAAAGCAAGCCGAGGCCATCGTTGTATTCTCTGCAAAACTTTGAGGAAATAGAGACAGAAGATTGTGAGAAAATGAGCAATATGGGGACTCTGAACTCTTCCATGCTGCACAGGAGCACGGAGTCCTTGAAGAGTCTCAGTTCAGAGCTGTGTCCAGAAAAAGTCCTGCCCGAGGAGAAGCCTGTTCACCTGCCAGTGCTCCGAAGGTCCAAGTCTCAGTCCAGGCCACAGCAGGTCAAGTTTTCAGATGATGTCATCGACAATGGAAGCTATGAGAACATCGAAATCCGGCAGCCGCCCATGAGTGAGCGAACTCGGAGACGGGTGTACCATTTTGAAGAGAGGGGACCCAGGTCACACCACCATCGCCGCAGGAGAAGTAGGAAGTCCCGCTCAGACAATGCCCTGAACCTTGTCACAGAAAGAAAATACTCTCCCAAGGACAGGCTGCGGCTCTACACCCCCGATAACTACGAAAAGTTTATCCAGAATAAGAGTGCCCGGGAGATCCAGGCCTACATCCAGAATGCTGACCTCTATGGGCAGTACACCCATGCCACTTCTGACTACGCCCTGCAGAACCCGGGGGGGCCGCGATTTCTAGGCCTCTGTGGGGAGGACGACGACTCCTGGTGCTCCTCCTCCACCTCCTCCTCCTCTGACTCGGAAGAAGAAGGGTATTTTCTTGGACAACCAATTCCTCAGCCCCGGCCGCAGAGATACGCCTACTACACAGACGACCTTTCTAGTCCAGCTTCTGCACTCCCCACTCCTCAGTTTGGTCAGAGGACAACTAAATCCAAGAAGAAAAAGGGACACAAGGGCAAAAACTGTATTATTTCTTAATGTAGTAGCTGCGGAGATTGTATTTAAACTTAGCCGTTAACCATCTTAAATCATATCTTTTTTCTTCCATAGGAAAGTTGCTAAAATAGATTCAAGTGCTTTGCCCATGTAAGTGAGACCCCGACTGCTGTTTACAGTGTCAGATTCACCTTTGGAAGGTGTGATTTCTCCACTTACCCTCCTTGGATGGTGCCAGGTAGACATGACCTTTTGTGTCTGTTGGGTGCATCACAATTTGATACAGCTGCTTTGGTCTCCAAACCTCAAGAGATCCGTAAGAAGCTGTTGAGAGGTGATTGGATGGGGTGTTGATTTTTAGACGGTGGAGAACTTGAGCCACCTTTGTCAAGCAATAGTGTTTGTCGTTTGTCTGCACCAGGTTGACCCAGGTCCTGACGGTCTGTCCAGTTGTGTGGCATGCACGTAGTCATGTGACCCAGCCAACACTGTGCATCCCCTTGTGCAAGGCCACCTCCTCCCCTTCCAGCCCTTATTAGCCAGGTAAACATTATATTAGCTCCAGCTACAGATCGGAAAGAACATTGCTATTTATAATGTAGTATTTCATAGACTTAAGTGTATTCCTAATTTAACGGTGCAAATATTAATGTACATACTGTACAGTTCAGATTTTAAAGCTGATATTTTTATATCCCTGAAATGTAAGATGTTTGTTACACTGCAGTGCTAGATTTGTTAGGGAACCAGAAACAGCATTTATGGATGAAATGATTGCTTGTATCTTAGTCAGGGTTTATAAGTTTAGATGGTCAAATTTATATACCCTGGTGATGGAAAGTTCTTTTTTATTTTTCAGTATTAAAAAGGCTCTGTATGCATGGTGGGGCTATGTAAATACTCTTTAAAACTATGGCCCTATTAATCTTACAAGTGTTATTTATGGGTCAAGCAATGTAAACTGTATAAATGTAAAAACAAACAAAAAAATCTTCCCACACATACCCCTGGAATATATGGTTAAAAACAAGGAGAAGCTGTTTGGGTGAATATTTTTTTCTCCTTGGGGATGGCAGGGGGTGCCTTTCCCGTTTTCAGCAAGGTAGTGATTATCTCAAGGAAAGAGACCAAAAAACTACAAGCATCTGCTCTCTATGGCAGAGTGCTTTGTAGGTTGATTCCTTTTCACCCCTCCCTTCCAGCTAATTCGTTGGCCTTTAACAGTAGTTTTGAAAACCGGGCCTTCTGGTTATGTTTTTCTTTTAAAATCTTTAAATTAGAGGATTCTGTGCTGCTGGCTGCTTAATCTGGGGTTCTGTTTCAAGGGGGAATTACATTGGATTTGAACTGACGAGCTAATACTTCAATGTGGGTCATTCTTGCACATGTTTCGGTCCTAACTTAGTGTCCTAGTGGTATCTCAGACCTTTAGGAAGGTATTTAATAAATGCTTAATCAATAACAAATGACCTTCCTGAACAAGCTCTCTTCAAACGCATCCAGACCATGTTCACTTTGCTGCTTTGAGTAGCCTTGCTGTTCTACCACTAGCAGACCAGCGTTTGACTCCTGCACGTCCACTTGCCCTGCTAGCCTGTATGAAATAGTAACTGAGGCACAGAGGCAGAGCTGCCCACGCGTACTGGTGTGGGAAAAGCTGCTGGGCCCTGCGAGGGCAGCCCTGAATCCAGTAGGAAAACCAGCAGTCAACAGCATCCCCTGTACTCACCCCTAGATAGGGCAAGGCTTGGTATTCAGGCTAGACAGAGCCCTTCAGAAACACGCCAGTGGGGGAGAGCTCTTTTCTCAATAACTTCATTATCATCTCCCTGTTCTGATTCATTGTAAAAACAGCATTGCAAAGAAAATGCACGCACATGGTTTAAAACAAGCGAAAGACATGGAGTACCTCCTTTCCACTCCGCTTCCCTTGGTTCCCCTCCCTGGAGGTAACCACTGTTACCCATTAGTTGTGCATCCTTCAGCTGTTCAAAGCATATTTACATTACTGTAGCTTTTTAAAATGGCAGGAAACTAGACCAGCTAAGACCTGCTTTTCTCACTTCACACGTGGCTATTCCCCCTCAGTGTGTATAGGTCTACCTCACTGTGTTCTTGCAATGACTTCATAGTAGTCTACTTTTGGATATACTGTACTTTATTTCACCAGTCCCTTGGTGGTGGGCTTCAGTGTTCTCATAGACACTTTATCCTTCATTGGCACATATGCACATAAATTCTGAGTAGCATGGTTACTGGGAGAAGGGTTATGCATTTATAACTTTGATGGCCCTCACCAGTTTTCCTCAAGAAGGCCATCTTCTGATCCTTATTTACAATGCAGGTGCTTGTTCCCTCATGATCTCACATGACAGAGGAGCAAGTTTCCAGATTTTAAAGATGTTTTCAGAACCTTTGCTGCAAACAGTGGGCCTCCTTTTAGAAAAGACCGTTGCCTTGAAAGGATGGATAATGAAATGCTCAGCCTTACTTGGCCTGGAGAAAGGCAGGTGTAAGCTGAAGTCACTGTCCTCAGTGGTTTCAAGTCCTAGTTGCTTTTGCTCCTCGTAGTAATCACCCCATTCATTTCTTCATTTCCTTACATAAGGGTTATATAGACTGCCAAAGATTTAAGGAAATGCAGAAATATTTATTCACAATAATAATGTAAGCTTTAAAGCTTTTAAATCTTGGTTGATAGCAATAACAAAGAAGACTGTCTACAAAGGAAGAAAGAAAGGCAGCTGCCCTGCAGTCCTGTAAAGAATTAGGCTAGAAAACTAGGCCTACCTTTGCTAAAAGGTGTTCATAGATTTCGTTAACAAAATGTTTGGTCCATCACAAAACTCTTAAAATTTAGCCCCAAGATAAGTATCAAATACTAAAACACTGCCTCTAGTCTCTACATGGGTGAAACAGAACCCCAATGATTGCATTTTTCCTCACTTCAGACCAAACTGGAGCACACACAGCCCGTGGAGGGATGCTGATAAAAGTCAATGGGAACTGCTTTCAGTACTCATAAGAGAGAATGACTCACCTTGTGTATGCACTTGATATTCTCGACACTCGGCTTTCTAGTTCCTGAGTTAAATAAGTATCAGAAGTGCAAGGAGAGATTTGCTGTCTGGCGGTGCTTGTGGTAAAGGACCCACCTGCCAGTGGACCCACCTGCCAGTGCAGGAGATGTGGGTTCGATCCCTGGGTCAGGAAGATCCCCTGGAGGGGGAAATGGCTACCCACTCTAGTATTCTTGCCTGGAGAATTCCGTGGACAGAGGAACTTGGCGGGCCCCAGTCCATAGGGTCGGAAAGAGTTGTGCACAACTGAGCACAGCACTCACTTTAGATACAAAGCATAAGCCACGGTAAGACAGAAGTAAAATGGGGATGAGCACCAAAGACTGCTGGATGTCCACATGTGGCATGTGGCCTGCCCTCTGTGGTCCTTGGGTGACGGGCCAGGCAAGTAAGAGCAGGCGTGGAGGTGCTGTGGGAGTGCCGAGGGTGC
>NW_011495031.1:2241661-2255221 GCF_000754665.1 Bison bison bison
CCGTCCACGTGGTGTGGGCAGGCTTCGGCTGACCGCCGCGCTCTCCTGTGGCACACTCAACTGCCATGGACGAGAGAAGCAGCGCTAGAACCTCAGTCTTTCCAAAAGCAACCAAGAACTTGAACTTTGGTAAAACGTCTCCCACCTTCTCAATGCTAGCAACTAATTCAAACATTTCTGAAGCCCTTTGAACAAAATGAACCTGCCGTCAGCACATGGGTTATAAATTTAAGCACTTGAAGTCATCGCTTAGAGCTGTCTAAAGGAGGCACAACTAATTACTATTTACAGAAAGATGTGACTTTTTTTTTTTTGATGTTTAAGGAAGAAAAATTACTGATTTAAAAAAATTCCACTAAAAGCCTTATTATCAAATTTAATGTTAGCAACACAATTATAAAAAAGGCCTTTTTAATTTGTCAAATGAAAAAATTGCCTAGTTAGATTCTCTAGCTGTGCTTTGGAACTTTCTAACAAGGCATGCTCCTGAACAGTCACATGGGTTTTCTGCTCGCTCTCAAAGCACACGAGGAAGGCTTCCAGGCTCACTGGAGAAATAAGCAGGAACAATTGAATTTTGCATCTCTGAGCTCTGGCATTTCTATGCCAAAATCATAGCAGTGACTTTACTAGGGGAAGAAAGGTGAAGGGTGGCTTTCACAGCTTACAAAGGAAGTGTAGAGGAAAGGGAAGATGGGGTATGTGTATAGAGACTTGCTCCCAGGATTACAGCCAGTCTTGTTTGAACAGACCAAGGTAGCTGGTCAGATTCCCATTTGAGAGATCAATTTTAACCTCAACTCTTCTTTTTACAAAAGAAATTTCACATCCCTGCTGCCGTACGTGCAAGGTGCTGTTAGGGCAACTTGAGAAGGAACTTGCATTCTCCAGAAGCACTTGATTCCAGACAACATAAACAGTACCATCGAGAACATGAAAGTAGTTCTCCTAAGTGCTAATACTTGTTTTCACATTTTTAGGTCAACAAACTAAAAGCACCTGATGTTGGAAAAAGTGATTACTAGGCTAATATAAAGCTGCCACGAAGTTGATGATGGAGAGATGCAAAGCACACTGGACTCTAGAATTCAGGGGATGTGGGTTAGGAGACTCCCCTCTCTCATTATCTCAGGCGGGTTGAGTGCTGTGGCCAAGTTTCCATTTCTGTAAAATGAGAGGTGCTCAACCATCTCAAAGGCTTCCTTCCAGCGTTGGTATTCTGTGAAGACCAAACTGAATTTATTGGGTCAGCCAGCAGGCAAGTCACCCCACTCAGCATAAAGTGTCATTTCCCTTTTTGACTCTTCATTTACCAACATACTTGGCAAAGATTGCTGACAGGATGGTCCTTCAGAGACCATGGCTCGTGAGAGTTGGTAGCTTTAAAGACGGTTGGTGCTTTTCTACATTTTAATGCTTGCGACTCTGAGTGGGCATGAAGTTTGGCAGTGCTCACCTCCCTCTAGGTGCATATGCTTCAAGCTGGCTTTTTCTTTTAAGTAGGCAATCTGAAATGGCATACAGAATATGGAAAGCAAGACATTTTCCTCCCTTGTGTTTTATTTCCCCCAATTACCAAGATAAAAGATTTTGTTTTCTACAATGCAGTTAGTAGCAGTCTGGAATCTCTGAACATGTTGTAAGCAAAGCTGAAAAAGTGTTAACTTTGTTTAATTAATGTTGGCTCCCAGTATAGGAGAGCTGAATTACCAGGTTTATTCCACTTAAATGACACTTCTCAAATCACTATGGGTCCAGGTACCACACCAAAGAGCTGAGTTCCAGGCTATGTGGTAACTGTGGGGGCTGTAACCCTACCTGCCCCTTAACAACCATGTCTTATGAACCTGTAAGATGTTTTCTAAATTAATTCCAAAGCAGAAGTCATAGAAACCAACATAGATGGTAGTAGTGACTGAGTATAGGTGAAAATCTACTGAGCAAGGATTTTATCAGAAGTTTTTTGTAAGTTATTTTTATATATAACAAACATATTATAAACATCACAAACATATTACACCATAAGTGTACATACCAACAGCTAGCGTGTCCTGGAGTCAGCATTGGAACCTAGTTCTGAATGACCACTAAACTTCCACTTCTTTCAAGAACACCAAGTTTAAAAGTTGAAAGATATGGGTAAAACACTGACTCTGCCCCTTCCAGCTATATGACCTTAGGCAAGCCCTTAATTGTAAAGTGAGAGAAAAATACTCATTGGCTTACAACATGTGAAAGTGTTGTTTGTGAATCTAAAAACACTAGAATGGGCCTTCTAATGTGGTTCAGATAGTGAAATAAATGAAAAACAGTGCTTCTCTGAATCCTATATTTAATATATTAAACCTGGAATGTACTTTAAGCTACATCTGATGTTACACTTGATTCTACTCTACAGAAGTAACGGAATACAAAGTTTTTAAAATGTGAAGTTCCTACAAGGTGGGGACCAATTCCACGCCCCTACCCACACTTGCAGGGCATCACCCCTTCACTCAACATTCGCGCACCTCAGGATGGGGGCAAGCCCTGTAGGCTTTGTAGAGGTCAAGCTGCCCCAGGGAATGAGATGTTGAAAAAAACGGTGCCTCTTCTTGGCCCCTGGGGTGTTGGAAAGGAAAGGTGACTTTCACACATGACTCCCCTCTCTTAGTTGAGGAAGCCCTGCAGTGTTGAGGAGCCACACCCCATCCCTACCCTCTGTGGTGGTAGAAGGCCACCCTGGTTGAGCTCACATCACAGCTAAGGTTCAGTCCTGGCCAGTAAAGGAAAGGGAAATTGAACACTTGACCACAAAACATGCCTTGGCCTGCTGAGCTGTGGTTCAGCTGGACTGTCGCCTCTCTCCCCCTGACCCCGACCCCAGCCCTCCACACTCTCTCACATATACAAACGTTCCCACATAGCCCCATCCTCTGGGGGCTGACCCGGGTCTGGCCTCAGAAGCCTCAGGCAAGCAGAGGGTGTGGTCATGCCAGGCACTGGCGCCGGGTCTGCTTGAGGGCACTGAAGCCATTTGGCCAGTGTGTCTTCCTGAGAGCTTGGTCATGAAGGGTGGCCTCTTCCCATCAGACGGATGCAGGGACAGCACACTGTTTCTGGCTGCTGGATCCTCACCTTTTCAGTGAACCCTCGCTGCCCTCAAGGACAACAGCAGGGATTCAGCCAGAAAGCCTGAGAGGGGGCACCAGCAGGAGCCCAGGAACAGAGTCCTGGGCCAGGAGCAGGCTTCCCAGAGAGTGTAGCCCTGAAGGTCACATGCTAGCTGGCCAGGATCACTCTGTCCTTTCCTCCTCCCCGCCTCACACCTGTTCTAACCAGAAAAAAATGACCATACAGGAGCAGCCTAGGCAGTGGAAAAAGGCCTCAGGTGTCCTCTTCTAGCAAGTGTCTATAAGCGTGGTTATTTTCTATTTTGTACTGTGTTAAGTCACTCATGTCCAACTCTTCACGACCCCATGGACTGTAGCCCGCCAGGCTCCTCTGTCCATGGAATTCTCCAGGCAAGAATACTGGAGTGGCCATGCTCTCCTCGAGGGGATCTTCCTGACCTAGGGATCGAACCCAGGTCTCCCACACTGTAGGTACTTTACCAGCTGAGCTACCAGGGCAGGCCACTGTATTACTGTGTGGTAATGGATGGAAACGAACGCTTTGGTGGTGAGCACACTGTGGAGTACACGGAAGCAGGGACAGAAGGTTGCACACACGAAACATATGTTATACATCAGTTATCTCTAAAAAGATAATTTAAAAAACATCCCCCCCCCAAAAAAGTTAAAACTTCAGTGACAATGGTCTAACGTTAGAACACTCATTCATCTATGGGGGGCAGAGCTCAAAAAACAACATGCTAGAAAAAGCAGGGTGTCCCTACTGCTATACAAATGTGCATGCAGCCTTAGCAATATGTCACCAACTGACATTTTAAATACAACTTGAAGTAAACTCAGTCCCCATTACTCCACGATTATTATATTGTATTATATTATTATATTATTATTACTGTAGGATGGAAACACAGAACTGGTACAGCCTTCTGAAGGCAAACTTCAGCAAAGCCAATCCTCAAATATCATTTCTATTAGTTTGAGCAAAAGGTGACTGCTAACCCAAAACCAGTAATGTGGCTTAAATAATAGACATTAACTCCTTTTTTACATGACAGTCCAGTACTCCATGTGGTCACCCAGGGATCCAGGCATCTCCTGTCTGTGGCTCTGCAACAAATTAAGGCTGGGCTGCTAAACCTGTTACTTTAGGGAGGGGTAAGAGAGAACATGAAGGAGTTACATCCACTGTCCTAACGGTCCCAGCCCAGGAGAGAAGTCACTTGATTACACCTGTGACAAGAGGGACACAGAAAACATAGTCCTAATTAGGCAGTCATCTGAGTGAATTTCAATTCCATTACCATGGGAAAAGGGAAGAACAGATTCTGCTAACTATAGTTACCAGCCGCTCTTGCCCCACCCTTTTTCTTTCTGAATTGGGTGACATCAGTGCTCTTGAGAGAACTGGCAGGAAGGAAATGCTAACCCACAAACCTTAGTCTGACAAGAAGAGTGGCCGTTACTCACTGGAGTTCCAGGTGCCAGCCTGAGCAATGTGACAGATGTAATGCTGCGTGGGTGGCTGGCTGAATATTGCCTACCATGAATACTTCAGGAATGACCAGATCACCATCTTCAAAGTTGTTGCCAAAAAACTGTCAGAGCTTTCCTTTGACTTTAGGATCCCTGTAGAAGGTGTGAAGTGAAGCTGAAAGTACTACAGAATATTTAGGCACTATAGCATGAGTCCCTTCTTCAGGGGATCTGGCCTGCCCTTGAGGGGATGAGGTTATGGGTCTATGAACTGGCTCATGGCTGGCAAGCGGCGGAGGGGCTATGAGAAATCAATGGTTATGGCAAGAATAAATATTGATACAAAGGTAATTATTTAAAAATCTTAAGTAGGAAAGAAAAGATTCAAAGCACTTCATATTCCTGCTCTCAATCTACCATTTCTTACATTCATCCCCTATCGTCTTCCCCAACCTGAACTTCCAATACTTTCCCTTCTCTCCCTGAATAAGACCCAGAGATCAAATGTCACTTGCTTTGTAAAGCATAGAAAGTAGGAGGACCTACAACTTTCCAAGCTATGCTAGGAACCAGGGTCACAAAGACAACACGTTTCCTGTACTCCAGAGGTTACTCTAAGGCTGTCGGATTTTATCCTGTAATTCTCTGAAACTCAAGATTCATAATTACACAATTATTGAGCACTACTGTATGCTCAATGGGGTTCCCAGGTGGCACAGTGGTAAAGAACCCACTTGCCAAAGCAGGAGATGGAAGAGACACAGATTTGATCCCTATGAGAAACCTATGGACAGAGGGGTCTGATTGATGGGTTCCAGTCCTTAGGGCTGCACAGAGTTGGACATGATTGAAGCGACTTAGCACACAGGCACGTGACTCAGTGCTCAATCTTACCTCACTTAACTGCTTTCTCAGACACGGAGATTCCCAAGTCACCAAAGTTAATATTATAGCTCCTCAACCCTCAAACATCCTCCATCCTGATGAGTAGTGTTGAGTAGGTGAACTGAACACTCAGAAGCAATCTTGCAGTAGAGAGCAATAAAAATCTACATTTAAGCAAAACACTTTACGCCAGTTTTTTTTTTTTTTTTAAAGAAACGATCTAATTATTTAAAACTGGTTGCTTTATTTTGTACTTTTAAAGTTCACAAAAGCTTCACAATATCTGCTTTCCCCCTGTTGATCATCAAGGCTTTATGGTAAGACAAAACTTTATCACATCAATTGGGCATACTCAAAAACAATGGATAATTTACAAACAAATTTCTTTAATCAAGAACATTTTGCAACATACATACCCTGGCATGTATCTGAATTCATCTATCCTAAAATAAAACTTTAAAAAGCTTTAAAAATAAAACATTTAACACTGACAAGCGCACGAGAATAATGCTGATGGCAAGTTATAAACAGCTGTGAAATGTTGAATGTAATTTGGGGAGAGGGGAAAAGAAAGTATCCACTGAACCTATATTTAAATGCATCTGTGAGTAAAATTTCTCTAGTTTAGTGAAGTTCAACAAAGTAAACAACTCCTTTGTCTCAAGGTAGTTGAGTCTCAAGTTTTATTTTTAAACTTGTGACATCTTGACTTGAGGAAATGAATCCCGGAATTAGAATATTTAAGAAGAAAAAATGGGTGTTAGAAACAAATCAGTACTTTCTTAATCTTTCTAATGTAGGTAACAGATAAAACTACTTTTCACATTAGGGAAGAATACCAAAGATGATACATAGGGTTTAGTTTTGACTTATGTACAATATCTAAATTCAAGGTGATCTCATATAGGAAACTTAATAAATTGTTGCCTTCAACTAGTTTTTTAACTTGTGAAATGGCATAATGCATATTTTGAGGCACACAGTACAGGATCCACTAAAATTATTTATACCGCTATTTCTACTTTTAATAGAATTTTTATCTACTCTGGTATAGGTCTTTAGATATAGTCAATAGAGGCCACTAAAAATAATGCCAAAATTCAACTGAGGAGAGAGTGGAATGGAAAAAGAATGGAAGGATAATGAAATTGGGTAGTAATAACAAATATTTTTAAAAGTTTCCAAACACATGCCACGAAATTACATATTTGGCTAAACGCCACCGGGCAGCTGGAAGTGATCAGGAAATGAGCGGAATCCCCTAATTGTCCCAGTTAGATTCTTAACTAACCCGTGATGTGGATGGCTCGCTCATGGATTGTTTACACAGGCTGCTTGGTGAAGGGTAGATGTGCTAGGCTTACAGCCTACTCTTTGTTTCATTCAAAAACACTTGTAGAGGGCTATGAACCCCTAGAAGGGACAGCAGAACAAGAGTCTGTTGGATTACAAACAGAGATTAACAAAGGCATAATATGTTTAATTATGGATATGTTACCAATCACTTTCTTTCTTGAGATGGAGAATATGCGCCTACAGATAAAATGAACTCCCCTACTTCCCCCATATTCTAAATTTTTCTCTTTTGGTTAGAAATTTTTAAAGAAATCCAATTTTAAAATAGGCCTCATCTTTCATCTCCAATTTCCCAGTCTGTTAGTCTTTTGTGTGATAATATTTAAGACTCACACATCAGTGAGACTAGTCAGGCGTTTCAGGATTATTTTAACAGAAGACATTGAGTTCATTTACTTGGAAAACAGGATTTTATTATGAGGTGTCTTTTAGAGATTTAAATGCTCTATTTTATCACAATGAGAATTATCCTCAAAGCAAATATTTCCCAAGATACCAAAGTATTCAGTTTATTTGAATATACTTAAACATACTGAAAGTTACAAAGCCTAAGGTAAGCAAGCAACAAGTCAATAAAACACAACTCAGAATTGTAACATTTTCACATGGTATCACTGACTATGAAATGCAAAAAGTCTACAAATGTTTAAGTGGAATGTACTCTAACCTATAAATTACACTAGTGTGACCAAACAGATGATCACATAACAATGGAAGACTGCAGGACATGTCCTGTAAGTACAGAAATCTTGGACTGCATTTTCAAGAAAGCTTGAAAAATTAACTGACCCATTGTTTTAGGATAGGGAAAAAAAAGATAAGTATGGATTAGAAGGCTCTACATGTAGATAAAAAAGATTCTAATTAAAATATCTTAAACAGACTATTTTAGATGTTTGATATTGGAAATATGGTCAACTATCATAAAGTATTTCTCTTCACAAAAATTCCATATATTAAGGATTTACACAATCCAGGGGGAAAAAAATCTAGAAATTTTTTTTTTTGCCTGAGAAAGCAATCTAAAACGGCTCTCCAAAATCTTGACTAGAGGTGTCATACTCCGCAATAAAATGCTTGAGTTCTTCAACGCACCGCTCACCGATTTCATGTAAATTCTGTCTCAATGCAAACTGTATAGACTTTTCTAATGAAGGATCTTTTTCAATCAGCATTTTCACAACCATTCCAAAAGTTTCACAGTCTTGTCGGTAAACCTAGAAAGATAAATACACTGTGGTTACTAAGAATAATTAGCCAAACACTGAGCTGATTCAGTAGACAGAATTATGATACTGAAATCTAAAAGGGAGACACAAAACCTCTCACTCTGAGTAAACACTACTGCCCAAGGCCATTTAAACCACTCTCTCTCGAGATTTGCTGGCAAGTTGAATGAGCAGAAAAGCACTGATAGACCACATCACTGACTACAGAAGTCAGGCATAGCATTTGTCAAGCATAATGCAGTCTACCAATAGGACATAAGACTAGAAATGAGGACTAAGAACAAATACCAGCTAGGTAAGACATGCTGATAGCTTTATTCATTTACTTGTTTGGAAGAAATAAGATTACAAGCCCCTAACTTCCGATTATTTGTTTGAATCATGACCGGGTGATAGATTCAAAATTCTGTTTAGTATACAACAAACAACTATAAGAAGGCTGAAAGTATTTATCTGAAAAAAGCTTTTCAAGTTATAAATATTTGATATTTAAAATCACCAAGGCAGAGGTCAGATCAAAACAGTATGTTATACACACACATGTTCATACATACACGTGTACACACAGATGTATATATAGTATATGCATGTATACATGTCTATATATTTTCTACTTTAATGTATATATTTTAATATTTTATTTCAATGTGTATATATAATTTGTACCAATGGCAATCAAATATTACTTCCTGTCTAAAAACTGCTAATGTTTTTCCACATTAAACCTTAGTTTGCAGTCCAAAATGCATTTTAGATTTCTATGCTATTTTTCATACTCTGTAAATTCATATATTTAAAGAAAAATTAGTTAAGTCTCCATGAAAATTAAATACAAATTATCTGATTTAAAAGTACTGTTTTAATTTTTCCAAATTTAACAAAAACAATCAACATGTTCATTCTCTGAAAAAGAATTTTATTCACTTTTTAAAACTGTAGAAGTGATCTGAGACATTGCTTCATTCATGACAGTTCTCATTCCTCAAATGATCACTGCTAGTAACGGTGATTGCTGCTGTATTTTTTAATGTCTGCAATATTTTTTTAATCCCTTAAAATAGCTATTTAAAGAAGAATATTTGTTTCTGCCTCTCAGTACTAGGTTGCCAAATTATACTAAATTCACTTCCGTGCTCTTGAAAATAATTCATAAGCCCCAAAGAATAAGTTCTTCAAATGACCCAGAAATTAAAATATATAAAATCCTCAGTTTGCCTTCTCCATCTCAATACTAAAACACACACACATTTTTTCTGAATAGTGAACGAAATTTACCCCTAATAGGCATTAAATTTAATTCGAATATTTAAACCAAATGTTTATTCCAGTTTATCTCAAGGTTTACATGACCCAGAATTAATATTACTGACTACTCTAATAAACCAACTTAGGAAACAGTATACCGCATAATATTACATAGGATGTCAAGGCAATGGAGCACAGTAACTGGTCTAACAAACACAGAGGATCTAACCTAAGTCAAGCCAATGCAGTCCCCATGGGGGAAGTCAGAACCATGATGTGTTTTACAGTCTTAGTGGAAGTAAATTCCTTACCAAACCAGTCAACCCATATAATAACAGCATTCTAACATCAACCATTGGCCTCAGCAGACCACTTTGTGGGTGGCCTAAATTTTATAGGCGTCTTTATAGCAGATGTACTAGATGAGGATAAGGTTACACTGTGAATTAACCTGCAAATTCTTTAATGTAAATCTGCTGTTTTACCTATAACTGTAACTTTTCATTTAGCATATTTACAGAACATAAATGTAGTACAGATTTGCATATCAAAAGTAAAACCGTATTTAAAATGTGTTCATGCATTTATTTAAACTGCAAACTATTCTCACTCTGGAGACAATAAAAGCATTTAAAGGCTGTGTTTTATTTTTTGATTGTAAATCCTTTTTGAATTATTCATTGAAAAGACAAATTTTTGTACATTAGCTGACAAGAACAATCAGAACTTCCCAAAGCAATGTAATTCTGTACCACAGGGTAAATTTTCTAAAAAGACTGCTTAAAATGCACTGGTTGGGCATTAGACAGGAAATCATTAGTTTTTTGTTAAAGGAAGGACCTCACCCTCCAAAGTTTTATAAATAAAATTCACAACGGTCAGAAACATATTTCCGAAATCTGTTCCACAGTAAACTGAATCCCAAACAGGAAGGGTGTAGTTATCTGTGGAAGAGTTTGTTTGCTTGTGGTCCCAAGCTGGAAATATATTAATAATCTTCAGACTTGATATCTACAGGCCACACAGGAAGATTTTTTGTTGTTGCTTTTTCTCTTGATTGGACCTCATCAAAATGGAAACAGGTTCAAGTTTGGGTGGGGCTCACATACACCGCACAGAAATGTAGTTAAATTTGCCAGCATAATGAAAACACTATCTAAATGTGGTTTCACACAGTATCTGACTATAGTTGTGTTAATAGCTGAAGGCTCATAAAGTGCTTCCAGGAATAAAAGGACATGATAAACTACCAAAACTTTTTACTATTAATTATGCTGTCCAGTGACTGAAGCAAGACTATTTGGCATAACAAACTCTGACATAAAACTTCTCTAAAATGTACAGCATTCTAGTCCTTACCTCTGTTCCCACAAAAAGAGAAACCAAAACTTAAGGCAAAATGAGTTGTTCGAATTTTCATCTCAGACAAACATCTTTAGGATATATATTACAGTTCCATAATAGTAGTTTGGTGGAATCATAGCAATTACACAGCCATTAGCCACAGGAAACTACCTGAATTTAGGTAAATATGTGTATACTTATCTTAGCACTTAATTTATAATATATATTAATATTAGGAGGTAAATGAATAAACTGCAAAAGTCAGACACACACACAGCCTTAAAAGACTGAGGAATCAAAAACAATTCTTTTCTCTGTTGCTGATACCTCAAGATTCCACGTAATTTCCTTGATCTGAATTCATTGGGTTTAAAAGGATGTGTCCTGTTTCAGGAGAGACACATCCTAATGGTAAAGGTAAACACAGACTAGTAAAATACACCATAGAGGAGCTACTAGATGTGGAAGGTGACAGGGAAGCCAGAAAGAGCACAGAAGTGGCTCCAAGAGCAGGTATATCAAGTTCAAATCCAGACTCTACTACCGTGGTGAACTGAAGAACATCCTCCAACCCCACAGCCAAGATGTTCACATCCTAATTCCTGGAACCACGGATATGTTACCTCACATGGTACAGGAGACCTTGCAGGTGTGTTTATATTAAGGATTTTGAGAAGGAGAGATTATCCTGGATTATCCAGGTAAATAAAATGCAATCACATACGTTCTTAAAAACAAAATGCAGAAAAAGAGGAAATGTGATCACAGAAACAGAAGTCGAGTGATGGCTTTTAAAGATAGTCGTAGGGTACCAGGAGGGTGCTACCCTACCAGCCAAAGAGTACAGGTAGCCTCCAGAAACTGGAAAAGGCCAAGAAAGAGATTCTCCCTTGGAGTGTCCACAGTAAGTTCAGCCCTTGCAGAAATCTTAATGTGAATCTGATTGTACAGATTGTACAATTTGTACACAAATTGAATGTGTACAATGTGAAACTTGTACACATTCTTCTTAAGCTCACATGGAGCATGCGTCAAGACAGACCACATTTCAGGCCATAAAACATGCCTTAGCAAATTTAAAAGAAGTATGCTCTCAGCCCACAGAGGAATTAAGCTAAAATTGCAAAGAAAGATAGCTAGAAAAATCCCCAAATATTTGGAGATTAAACAACGTATGTGCATGCATGTTAAGACATTTCAGTTGTGTCCAACTCTGCAATCCTATGGACTGTATGTAGCCTGTCAGGCTCCTCTGTCCATGGGATTCTCCAGGCAAGAACACTGGAGTGGGTTGTCATACTCTCCTTCAGGGGATCTTCCCGACCCAGGGATTGAACTCGCATCACTTACATCTCCTGCGTTGGCAAGCAGGTTCTTTACCACTAGCGCTATCTGGGAAGCTCCATTAAACAACATACTGCTATTGATAAATAACACCCAAATCAAAGAAGTTGTCTCAACAGAAATTTAAAAATATGTTCAAAATATAACATCAAAATTTGTGAGATGTATCAAAAACAGTGCTCAGAGAAAATTTATAGCATTAAATGAATGTTAGCAAAGAAGATATAGAATAAATAATGTAATAAGCTAGGATACTAGAAAAAGAAGAGCAAATTAAATGCAGAGTACGAGAAATAATAAAAATTATAGCAGAGATCAATGAAATTAAGAAAAGAAAATTAGAAAATCAACAAAACCAAAAACTGGTTCTTTGAAAAGATTAATAGAATTGATAAACTTCTAGGCAGGCTAATTAAGAAAAAAAGAGCAAAGACACAAATTATTAATATCAAATTGAAATGGGGTCACCACTATTCACCTTTCAAGCATTTATAATAAAGGAATATTATGATAACTCTATGCCCACTAATTTGATAAATCAGATGAAATGAACCAATTTCTCGAAAAATAGTCTAGCAAAACTCAAACAAGAAAAAATACATAATCTAAATAGGCTTTTACTATGAAAGAAATTAAATTAACGATTAATAACTTCCAAAACAGAAAGCACTAAGCCCAACTGGTTTTGCTGATAAATTCAGTTCAGTTCAGTCGCTCAGTCATGTCTGACTCTTTGTGACACCATGAATCGAAGCACGCCAGGCCTCCCTGTCCATCACCAACTCCCGGAGTTCACTCAGACTCACGTCCATCAAGTCAGTGGTGCCATCCAGCCATCTCATCCTCTGTCGTCCCCTTCTCCTCCTGCCCCCAATCCCTCCCAGCATCAGAGTCTTTTCCAATGAGTCAACTCTTCGCATGAGGTGGCCAAAGTACTGGAGTTTCAGCTTTAGCATCATTCCTTCCAAAGAAATCTCAGGGCTGATCTCTTTCAGAATGGACTGGTTAGATCTCCTTGCAATCCAAGGGACTATCAAGAGTCTTCTCCAACAGCACAGTTCAAAGGCATCAATTCTTTGGCGCTCAGCTTTCTTCACAGTCCAACTCTCACATCCATACAAGACCACAGGAAAAACCATAGCCTTGACTAGACGGACCTTTGTTGGCAAAGTAATGTCTCTACTTTTCAATATGCTATCTAAGTTGGTCATAACTTTTCTTCCAAGGAGTAAGTCTTTTAATTTCATGGCTGCAGTCACCATCTGCAGTGATTTTGCAGCTCCCCAAAAAATAAAGTCTGACACTGTTTCCACTGTTTCCCCATCTATTTCCCATGAAGTGATGGGACCAGATGCCATGATCTTCGTTTTCTGAATGTTGAGTTTTAAGCCAACTTTTTCACTCTCCTTTTTCACTTTCATCAAGAGGCTTTTTAGTTCCTCTTCACTTTCTGCCATAAGGGTGGTGTCATATCTGAGGTTATTGATATTTCTCCCGGCAATCTTGATTCCAGCTTGTGCTTCTTCAGCCCAGCATTTCTCATGATGTACTCTGCATATAAGTTAAATAAA
>NW_011495031.1:2255517-2270666 GCF_000754665.1 Bison bison bison
CAGCATGTGAGATGAATGCAATTGTGTGGTAGTTTGAGCATTCTTTGGCATTGCCTTTCTTTGGGATTGGAATAAAAACTGACCTTTTCCAGTCCTGTGGCCACTGCTGAGTTTTCCAAATTTGCTGGCAAATTGAGTGCAGCACTTTCACAGCATCATCTTTCAGGATTTGAAAGAGCTCAACCAGAATTCCATCACCTCCACTAGCTTTGTTCGTAGTGATGCTTTCTAAGGCCCACTTGACTTCACACTCCAGGATGTCTGGCTCTAGGTGAGTGATCACACCATCATGATTATCTGGGTTGTGAAGATCATACAGTTTTTCTGTGTATTCTTGCACCTCTTCTTAATATCTTCTGCTTCAGTTAGGTCAATACCATTTCTGTCCTTTATTGAGCCCATCTTTGTATGAAATGTCCCCTTGGTATCTCTAATTTTCTTGAAGAGATCTCTAGTCTTTCCCATTCTGTTGTTTTCCTCTATTTCTTTGCATTGATCGCTGAGGAAGGCTTTCTTATCTCTCCTTGCTGTTCTTTGGAACTCTGCATTCAGATGCTTATTACCAAACATTAAAAGAGTGACGCCAATTCTTTATAATCAGTGCTAGTAAACAGAAGCAGAGGGAGCATTTCCTGGTGTTCTGTGAGGTCAGCATACCCTACTACCAAAACCAAAGCCATTACTAGAAGAAAAGTTACAAACCTGTATCTTTCATAAACATAGATACCAAAAAATTCTCAAACCCAAAATACAATGAAAAGAATTATACGTAACAACTGGGGCTTCCCTCATAGCTCAGTCAGTAAAGAATCATCCTGCAAAGCAGTAGGCCCAGGTATTCAATTCCTGGGTTGGGAAGATACCCTGAAGAAAGAAATGGCAACCCACTCCAGTATTCTTGCCTGGAGAATCCCCTGGGCAGAGGAGCCTGTCAGGCTACAGTCCATGGGGTCACAGGAGTTAGACATGATTTAGCAATTAAATCACCACCACCACCATACATAACAACCAAGTGGGATTTACTCCAGTTATGCAAGGTTGTTTCAACATCTGAAAATCAATTAATACAATCCATATTATGCTAGACAATGAAAAATATGCTAGAAAAGAAAAACCACATGATCATATCAATAGACGCAGAGAAGCATTTGAAAAAAATCCAACATTCATTTATAACAAAACTCTCTGTCCAACTAGGGATAAAGAACTTCCTCAACTTGATTTAAAAAAATATCTACAATAACCTTATTGCTAAATCATGGTAAGAAAATATATGTCCCTTCTCCCAAGACAGGAAATGAGGGTATCCCCTTTAAAAACTATTCAACACTGTACCGAACACAGCTAATGCAATAAGACAAGAAAAGGTGTACCAATTATGAACAGAAAAATAAAACTCTCCTTGTTTGCAGGTGACACTGCTGTGTAGAAAATCCCAAACTGATCAAAAAATTAGTGGAACTAATAAGTGATTAGAGCAAAATTGTAGGACATAAGGTTAATACACAAATGTCAATTGCTTCCTATATACTAAAAATGAATGATTGTAATTTGAAATTAAAAACACAGCACTGAAAAAAGTTAGTATAAATCTAACAAAACAGATACATGATCTATATGAGAAAAACTATAAAGCACTAATGACATAAATCAAAGAAGATATAAATTTCAGCATATGTCATGTTATTGCACTTTGCTTTACTGTGCTTTGTTTGCAGTGTTTTTTAATAAACTGAATGTTTATGGCAACCTTGCACCAAGCAGGGCTACTGGCTCCTCTTTCCAAGAGCATTTGCTCACTGTGTCACATTTTAGTAATTCATACAATATTTCAAATCCTTCACCAACAAAAAGATTTAGGCTCACCAAAGGCTAGCATTTTTTAGCAATAAAGTATTTTTAATAAGCTAGGCACACTGTTTTTTATAGACATACGGCCACTGCACACTTAATAGACTATAACTTTTATATGCATTGGGAAACCAAAAAATTCATGTGACTTGCTTTATTATGATATCTGCTTTATTACAGCAGTTTGGAACTGAACCTGTGATATCTATGTAAATGTTTGTAAATGGAGATATAGTCTACATTCATGGATAAGAAAACTCACTATTGTTAAGATATCGGTTCTTCCCAACTTGATCTACAAATTCAATAGTCACTACACCAAAATCGCAACAAGTAATCTTGTGGATTATTGACAAACTGCTTCTAAAGTCTATATGGAAAGGCAAAAGACCCAGAATGGTCGACACAGTATTAAAGAAAAACAACAAAGTCACAGAACTGACGCTCAACTTACTATAAAGCCACAGTAATCAAGACTGTACGGTATTATCAAAAGAACAAAGAGATCCGTTGTACAGAATAAAGAGGCCAGAAATAGATTCATACAAATTGCAACTGATCTTTGATAAGGGAGCAAAGGCAATTCAAAAAGAAAGACTAGTCATCTAATGGTGCTGGAGGAACTGACCGTTTATGTGCAAAATCTAGACAGAGATTAACTCACAATGTACTATAGACCTAAATGTAAAATACGGAACTATAATTCTTCTAGAAGATAAACAGAAGAAAAAATCTGGGTGATAACACCAAAAGTATATTCCAAGAAAGAAAAAATGGATTTCATTAAAATTAAAAATATCACTGGGATAGACAATGTTAAAAGAGCAAACAGACAAGTTACACACTGGGAGAAAAATCACTGCAAAGCATATATCTGACAAAATACTGGTATCCAAGATACACAAACAAATTCTTAAAACTCAATAATAAAAACAAGTCCAATTTTAAAAATGGGCAAAAGAGCCAAACCTAACCAAAGAAAACATTTAGATAGCAAATAAGCAAATGAAAAGATGTTCAAACATCGTATGTCATTAAGGGTACTGAAAATTAAAATAACGATGAAAAGAGATACCACTACACACCCATTAGAATTGTTAAAATCCCAAACAATGACAACCCCAATTTCTAGTGAGAATGCAGAGCAGTAGGAACTCTCATTCATTGCTGGTGGGAATGCAAAATGATACAAGCCACTTTGATTGACTACGAGACAATCACACAACTGAAAAACAAGCAAGGGAAAGTTACGACCTCCTGTGCCACAGCTTCAGTACGTACAGACCTAACTATGCTGTTGTAAGGACTGAGGTAATAAGGAGCACTCAGTATAGTGCCTGCTCTACAGGAAGCATTTAATGTATGTTAAAAATAGTGATGCTGATGATGGAAAAAGAAAAAACATTCTAGCTTTGTCTAGAGAAGGGAGTATTAGAAAATGGTATTATAACTTCTTTAATGTTTAACATCCAATTATATTTCTAACATCAATGACTATATTTAAAATTATATCATTAATGCTTTTATTTTGGTTTTAGTTTTATCTCAAGTCATCCTCCACTTTCTACTGACATTAACTATGTACACATTGAAAAAAAATCAATATGAAGACCACATTCACCATCTCAAGAACCAATTCTTTAAACATGAGGAGTTCGTGTTAGGAAAATATGGAGGAGGAAAATGAAACAGCATTTTGGAGAAATTCAATTGGCTTGGCATAGCTTAAAGCATGCTCACTCTCAAAGTAGGCCATGAAAAGCTTTCTTTTAAGGAGCTTAGATCTCAACCTGTAAACAGTTAGCAAACAGATAAAAATCTACGAGCAGGAAAAGGTGAGAAGAAAGTGAAAGTTGCTCAGTCATATCTGACTCTTTGTGACCCCATGGACTATAAAGTCCATGGAATTCTCCAGGCCAGAATACTGGAGTGGGTAGCCTTTCCCTTCTCCAGTGAATCTTCCCAACCCAGGGATGGAACCCAAGTCTCCCACATTGCAGGTGGATTCTTTACCAGCTGAGCCTCAAGGGAAGCCCAAGAATACTGGAGTGGGTAGCTTATCCCTTCTTCAGTGTATCTTCCTGACCCAGGAATCAAACTGGGGTCTCTTGCATTGCAGGCGGAGTCTTTGTCAACTGAGCTATGAGGGAAGCTGGAAGTGGATCCTTTTGATACATCAAGGAAAGAATGGTTAGGAATCAATGCTATGGGGTTCCTGAGAACTGGAACTATGAATGTCACATGATGTGTTAAAAAAAGATGAGATTAGAGGCTTCATTAAGAGTAATTAAGAAGCAATATGGATATAATAACATAAAAACTCATGGGTAGAAGGTTTTATTTCAACGGGGAGGGAACTAGGAATGGGAGATAAGGTCAGTACCTAATATGTAATTCAATTAAAGTGAAACTCACTTTAATTGAGTGCGTTAAAGTGAAACTCACTCATTCGCCTAGGACAACTCTTTGCGACCCCATGGACTATATAGTCCATGGAATCCTCCAGGCCAGAATACTAGAGTGGGCAGCCCTTCCCTTCTCCAAGGGATCTTCCTGACCCAGGAATCCAACCGGGATCTCCTGCATTGCAGGTGGATTCTTTATCAACTGAGCTATCAGGGAAGCCCAATATGTAATTTGAGGCACCTGTCAAAAGGAAGTGACGTACTGAGTCTAGCCCTTAGGAGAAGGAAACAGAGGAGGAAGAGAGATCTTATCTTCAGCACTAAAGCGAGCTGAGGCAAGGGGAGGACCTAGAAGAAAGGGTAAGTTCTTTCCTGCTCCAGTATCTGATAGAGTAGATATTCAGTAAATGTTGAATGAATAGTTAAGAGTCAGTTCTGAGAGAATGTATAATGCAAGAATGAAAAGACAGTCCAAAGTAGACACCTAAAAACATCAATATCAGTCATAAAGTGACAATAAGGAAGACTATGAATCAGGAGAGAATGAAGGAAAAGGTTTGCAAAATAAGGACAATCAATCAAATGTCAGAGAAAGATTGAAGAGGCTAACAGACAAAACATATTGATGGGACTTGGAAACGTGTGGAAATAGGTAACTGCAAGAGCAGTTTACTGGGATGGTAGAGATTATAGAGCTGTGCTGACTAATACAGTAGCCTCTAGATGTATGTGACTAAATTTTAATTAATTAAGTTAAAAATTCAGTTCCTCAGTTGCACTTTAATGGCTTTCATATCAGATAGTGCAAATATAAAACACTCCCATCATCACAGAAAATTCTACTAAGGAGTGTTATTACAGAGGACTGGGAAGTGAAAAAAGGGTAAGGTGACAAGTGTTGACCTGGTAAATTAATTAGTATATATTTGCAACTATTTTATCATTAAGGTGGAAATAAACATTTACCACTTTTAAAGAAGAACTGTGAAATATAATTAGTACCTGTGAAATGTTGCATAATTTTTTATGAAATTCATATAAAAATATAAATTAAAAAAATAACTCCAATTGAGGCTTAATATACAAGGAAAATTCATAATGTCTAACGTGTTGGTGAGATTGGGAAAAACTGTTGACAGCATAATGATGTTAAATACTGGAGCAAATGTAAACCCTTTAATTTGGGTCTGTAGTAATGTAGAAAGTGTCAAAACTATTGCAATCTATGTTACTTCTTGTGCTATATTAATAGAAAAAGATATCTTTAAACATCCTCCTCAATGCTGCACTGGCTCTTAAAAACACAGCTCCAAAAAGAACACTGATGGTTGCTAAGAAATGCATTATGAACACATGGATTAGATCTTAACCACCTACATTCAATATGTGGGTACAATTATTACAGCCACATTAAAAAAAGTCCAAAATTAATGATAAAGTGGTTAAATGCTAAAAAACCTCAGCAATGAATGTTTGTTAATTCTCATCCATACATACAGATCAATTTATAAATTTATAGGGTTCAATCAAAGATTAATACTTAAATGATTTTTGTTTTACCCTTTCCAACTTATTGGTTCTTCCAGTCATAATATACTCAACAGACAAAAATAAACAAAACAATTCCAGAGTCTACATCTTTCACTGATGCCAAATGCCAAAACCAGGTAGCACTGAAAGTAAATACAGGAACTGGATAAATCTCAAATCAATAGATGTTTTTCTGGAACTCTTCCTTTTTCCATGACCCAGCAGATGCTGGCAATTTGATCTCTGGTTCCTCTGCCTTTTCTAAAACCAGCTTGAACATTTGGAAGTTCACAGGTCACATATTGCTGAAGCCTGGCTTGGAGAATTTTGAGCATTACTTTACTAGCATGTGAGATGAGTGCAATTGTGCGGTAGTTTGAGCATTCTTTGGCATTGCCTTTATTTGGGATTGGAATGAAAACTGACCTTTCTGGTCCTGTGGCCACTGCTGAGTTTTCCAAATTTGCTGGCATATTGAATGCAGCACTTTCACAGCATCGTCTTCCAGGATTTGAAATAGCTCAACTGGAATTCCATCACCTCCACTAGCTTTGTTCGTAGTGATGCTTTCTAAGGCCCACTTGATTTCACATTCCAGGATGTCTGGCTCTAGGTAAGTGATCACACCATCGTGATTATCTGGGTCGTGAAGATCTTTTTTGTACAGTTCTTCTGTGTATTCTTGCCACCTCTTCTTAATATCTTCTGCTTCTGTTAGGTCCCTACCATTTCTGTCCTTTATCGAGCCCATCTTTGCATGAAATGTTCCCTTGGTATCTCTAATCTCCTTGAAGAGATCTCTAGTCTTTCCCATTCTGTTTTTTTCCTCTATTTCTTTGCATTGATCACTGAGGAAGGCTTTCTTATCTCTTCTTGCTATTCTTTGGAACTCTGCATTCAGATGCTTATATCTTTCCTTTTCTCCTTTGCTTTTTGCTTCTCTTCTTTTCACAGCTACTTGTAAGGCCTCCCCAGACAGCCATTTTGCTTTTTTGCATTTCTTTTCCATGGGGATGGTCTTGATCCCTGTCTCCTGTACAATGTCACGAACCTCCGTCCATAGTTCATCAAGCACTCTTATCTATCAGATATAGTACCTTAAATCTATTTCTCACTTCCACTGTATAATCATAAGGAATTTGATTTAGGTCATACCTGAATGGTCTAGTGGTTTTCCCTACTTTCTTCAATTTAAGTCTGAATTTGGCAATAAAGAGTTCATGATCTGAGCCACAATCAGCTCCCAGTCTTGTTTTTGCTGATTGTATAGAGCTCCATCTTTGACCGCGCAGAAGCACGCTGGCTGTGACAGACTGCACAGAAGCATGGCTGAGAGGAGCTTCCCCTCACCCAAGGTCAGGGGCTGCGGCTGAGAGGAGCTACCCCACGCCCGAGGTCAGGGGAGGCAGCCGAGAGGAGCAACCCCACGTCTAAGGAGTGGCGGCTGTGCGGGCGCAGGAGGGCTGAGAGGAGCTACTCCACGTTCAAGGTCAGGAGGGGCAGCGTGAGGAGATACCCCTCATCCAAGGTAAAAGACCAGTGCCTGCGCTTTGCTGGAGTGGCTGTGAAGAGATACTCCATGTACAAGGTAAGAGAAACCCAAGTAAGACCGTAGATGTTGAGAGAGGCATCAGAGGGCAGACACACTGAAACCATAATCACAGAAAACTAGTCAATCTAATCACACGGACCACAGCCTTGTCTAACTCAATGAAACTAAGCCAATGTTCACAGCAGCACTATTTACAATAGACAAGACACAGAAGCAATGTCCATTCAACAGATGACTGGATAAAGAAGATGTGATAGATATCTACAATGGAATACTACTCAGCCATAAAAAATCATGAAATATCGCCATTTGCAGCAACATGGATGGACCTAGAGATTATCAATCATACCGAGAGAAGTAAATCACACAAAGACAGATGTGGTATTACTTACATGTGGAATCTAAAAAGTAATACAAATGAAGTTACTTACAAAACAGAAACAGACTCACAGACATAGAAAACAAGCTTATGGTTTCCAAACGTGACGGAGAAGCTGGTGAGGGACAAATTATTAGTTTGAGGTTAACACACCACGATATATAAAGTAGATAAACAATAAGGATTTACTCTATTGCATAGGAAACTACATTCAATCTTGTAATAATCTACAATGGAAAAGAATCTGAAAAAATACATGTATATACCTGAATCACTTTGCTGTATATCTGAAACTGATTTAAAATATTATATTTTAAATCAATTATACTTCAGAAAAAGAGCTGGTTATGCTGTACTATAGTCTATTAAGTGTGCAATAGCATTATGTCTAAAAAAATGTATATATTAATTTAAAAATGTTGTTTCTAAAAAATGCTAACCCTCACCTGAGCTTTCAGTAAGTCATCTTTTTGCCACAGTGACAGCAAAAATCACAAATCACCATAGCAAATTCAATAATAATAAAAAGTTTGAAATACTGTGAGAATTACTAAAATGTGGCACAGAGATATAATGCGACCAAATGTTGGAAAAATGGTGCCAGTGGGCTTGCTAGATGCAGGGTTGCCACAAATCTTTAATTCATAAAAAACGCAGTATCTGCAAAATCCAATACAGCAAAGCACAATAAAAAGGTATGTCTTTATCAGATCAGATCAGATCAGATCAGTCGCTCAGCCGTGTCCGACTCTTTGCGACCCCATGAATCGCAGCACGCCAGGCCTCCCTGTCCATCACCAACTCCCGGAGTTCACTCAGACTCATGTCCATCGAGTCAGTGATGCCATCCAGCCATCTCATCCTCTGTCTTTATCGTAAATGCCAAAAGACAAATACGAAATGTTATTTATAACAATTCTAAAGAAAAAATAATAATGAGTGGAGAAGGGGTGGATTAATGGCACTTAGAATGCTGGCTATTTCAGGAATTTTGGAAGACTGCAAACAAAAAAGCATAGTAAGGTTAAAGAAGACTGAATCTTGGAAGATGGGAAAGATTTGGAAAAGACAGCTCCTGGATAGGCTGGAATCAAATGAAGCTAGATCTAAACAGATTGGACTTTTAATAGCTTATGACTGGCCAATGGTTTAGCTCCTCCTTGGACTTAAAATAACTTATATTGGTGACGTTTTCTTCTTAATCAACAGACAACAAACCAACCTCTGAAGACTGCTGATCAGAGAAAAATGATGGATTCATTACTAATGTCCCCTTCAAACCTGATTCAGTAGACCAGGAAAAGTCATTTGGTGCTCAATGTCAGTAACAGTTTGAGAAAAATTCTAAGATTCAAAACATTTTATAAAAAGGTTAAATCTAAAGAAAATTAGTCATAATGAAGATAAAAGGCAATCAAATAAAATAGGTTTAAAAATTCCAGTTGCTGAGAAAATGTTAACAATAAGCATTTTGCAAAATGACAAAACTGGTAGCTTTTAATATTTTCATGTCTAAAAACAATAAAAACTCTTTAATAAAGGCAGGGAGAGATAGGTTCAATGCACACATTTTCCCAAGTTGATGTTTAAAACATTCATCACAATGAAACAGATCAGAGGTTAAAATGACAAGTCAGCTCCTTACAAGAAATGTGTCACTTATTATTTCCCTTGTATTTACCTTGAATGAAAAAAGAAAAATCAGGTTAAAGTGTAAAATTTCTCATGTACATACTGAGATAATTATTTTTAACACATAGCTATTTGTTATAAAAAATTATTATATTGCTGAAAATTAAATGAAGCTAATGAGTATACAACCAAAAGAAAAATCTGACATATAGTTTAAGTTGGTGTTATCAAAGAAGATTTATTTTCATTAAGATTACTTTCAAATAAATCTTTTTAGAAATCAATAGATTTAAAATTTTTCATGAGGTTAGTCTAATTCTCAAATGATTTAACATTATCAATCAGAAAAGTATGAAGTCCTGCCCTACAAAAGGTCATATTTAGATTTGAATAAGGCTATAAAGAAAACTGAGTGCCAAAGAATTGATGCTTTTGAACTGTGGTGCTGGAGAAGACTCTTGAGAGTCCCTTGGACTGCAAAGAGATCCAACCAGTCCATCCTAAAGGTGATCAAAGAGTATTCACTGGAAGGACTGATGCTGAAACTCCAATACTTTGGCCACCTGATGCAAAGAACTGACTCAATTAGAAAAGACCCTGATGCTGGGAAAGACTGAAGGCGGGAGAAAAGGGGATGACAGAGGATGAGATGGCTGGATGGCATCACCGACTCAAGGGATATAATTTTGAGTAGGCTCCAGGAAATGATGATGGACTGGGAAGCCTGGCATGCTGCAGTCCATGGGGTTGCAAAGAGTTGGGCACGACTGAGCGAATGAACTGAACTAAACTGAAAAGAAAGTAAACAGCAGTAGCCTGTTCCATAAATGAAAAATCTTACATTGGTTTGAGATATAAGAGGAGCAACCTCCATCCACCCAATAACCCTCTGACAGGAGAAACTGTCAGGAGTGACTAAGCAGGAAGAAGCTTAGCTACTTCATGACCCATCTTCCTCACTCCATTCCTCCTGATTCCTGTCTTATAAAGGAGATTGGAGAGAATCCAAAAGGTAAGGTTGTTTTAACCTTGTAAAAATATGGAAGAATGGCTCAGAACCTAAAAGTATTAAGTTACTGAGCCCATCACTGAGTCATCAGGAAGGGCTCTTGCTACACTGCAGGAAGAATTTTAAGAAAATGAGGAGGAAATGTAAGTAAAGGTCTCCAAGGCTAGAAATAGTGATGGGTTACAATTCTAAAGGATATTTTTGTTTGTTTAAATGTAATAGCATTTGGAAACTACTGGCACATTAGAAACATTAAGTCACTAACATCTTCATATAGGTTTTTACATTATTTTATGTACCAGGACTATCCTCATATCCTCATTTTACAAAAATATTGAAGCAGAGAAACTGAAGTTCAGCTGCAAGAAGTGTGATTAACATTCACAGCCTAGTTTTCTAACTTAACCCTTACAATACAGCTGCTATAACCCCCGAGAATTATTTAAATCCAAAAATAGAAATAAAGTCATGACTGAGACTAAATCTTTGGCAAAGACAAATTAATTCACTTGATTTTGAAGAGTGGTGTAAAGAAAGATGATCAGCCTTCCAAGGCCATGATCCTAACTATTATACTTAAGGAAGTGAGATGTTATTCCTATGTGTGTGCTTCATGTCTAATGCTCTAGAAGTCATTCCCCTGGAGCAATCTGAAACTTGGGTGATTTCTCCATACAGCTTCAAAGATGTCCCTGAGATAAACTTAGGAAAAATAAACAAGTCAGATCAGCCACCTTCCCCGTGGTGAGAAAAAGCACTACTGTTCTGTAAACTACTTATGCTGTTGGCGTAAAGAGCACTTTATGGCTGAAATGGGACATTTTCAATGAATTCTACAGGGGAGGCTAGTTCTTCTCTAGCTTCTTTGCCAGGTGATTCAGTGAATCTTTTTTGCTAGATGATTCACTCTACCATTCCATTTCTTTCAACATTAAAATTCTATATTGTGAAGTTGATTTTAAGGGAAATTAATTTTTCCTACTATGAAATTTCCCCATGCCTCACACTGAAAAATTAAGTTATGCTTCAGTATACATGTGCTATTGTGCTACTTTTTCTTTTCCTCTGCTTTCTGTGATATTAGTTTAAACATTTTGTATGTAATGCAGTTTAGAAAGCTTTCATTTTTGTTAGAGTATCAAGGTATCGTGAATTGTCAACTCAAGACAAGAAGTCCTTGCTACTAATTTTGGGAGACTTAAAATGCCAAAGTCGCTTTTTAGTGAAGATGATGGGAGTGGAGTTATTAAGAGGTCACTGAGCCAGAAAGTGCCAGTGAAAGGGTAGGAAACAATAAAGGTGGTCAGGATTAACTGTAACTCCAGTACATAGGCAGCTTCAGCAGTTTCTGCTTAGCTGTGCCTTCCCCACCCCGACTCTGAGAGAGGCCTCTGACAGCTATATTTATATTATATTCCAATTGAAAAATACATATTTATAAAATAGAATTTAAGAGATTTTGGTGATAAAGACAAATCCCAGGGTTTACTAGATTATGAATCAGGTTTAGGAGGCTGCACTGCCAAGGAATACAGGAAAAGTGGATAGCTGGTGGGGAGAAAGGAATGAGGAGAAAGAAGGGAAATTAAGGAAGACATTACCTGTGGCCTTCCAGTTCCAGGCTCTAAACCTGGTTTTGCCCTCTTTCATGAGAAATCCTCATAAACTTTCAATACTTCTCCTTTACTTGCTAAAGGTAGTCTGAGTGGGTTTTATATTGTAACCAAAAGGAACTTTCTCTAACTATCTAGCATGATAGCCTGCTACAATGTAGTAGATGTCAGCGGGCCTCTGGGCTGGGGTGACAAGCAGGGAGCAGCAAAGACCTGCAGTGCTTTCACACTGGCAAGAGTGCCAAGGTGATGGCAGAAATCTATTTTTTCTTTAATGCAATCGCAAACCTCTCTAAGGTGCTTGCTTCACAAGGCTTTAACCAACACAGTTGAAAATAGGCTATACTGTTTCATGGTGAAAGCTAAAACAACTTTCATCAATCCTTGGAGTTTCCAGTGAAAATAAAACTTTTTGTTTCTCCTACTTTTTAGTATCTGCTTTCAACTCATCATATGCAAATGTAAGAAACAGAATATTATCCATCTACTTAATTGTACTTCTACCAGAAACTTTTACAATTAGATCACATATAGTACCACCCTGAATACTTCTAAGATGTGGGGCTTTCTTCCCTTTCTACTAGAAAGGAATTTTTCATAACTAACACAAATAGCACAGCTTCATTTTAAAAATAGGAATTATAATATCAGGTATATTAAAAAGTAAGTTAAAATCATTGAGTGTTTAAAACAACTCATTATTTTACTATTATCTCTGCAGGTATCTATGTTATGTACAGTGGGAAAAGTCCATAAATCTCATTACATATGGATGGAAATACATATTTTAACAGTCTTTCTAAAAATATTTTATACTCCATACATTTAATAGCAAAGTTTACAGAATAATTGGCATATAATTCAAAATTAGTCTTGATGTGTCTATTTGATATTATAAATAAAACTACTAATGTCTTCTTAAATGATACTGAAATACTTTCCAAGAATGAGACATACTTACAACAATACTGTGCACAAAAATGAACACATACATACTAGAACAATGATGCAGTCATCATTGTATCAACCAATTAGACTGCTACTTCCATTTTATGCCGATAAAGACCATGTGTTAATCACTAAGTATGATGTTATTAAATTTTTTAAAATGAGATGTAAATCTGATCCTCAAAAAGCCTTTTTGAAGATGTAACAGCTACAGCCAAGGATTTGAGTTAGGAATCCATTCAAATGAATCTTCTAATTTTCACGGATACTTTAAGGTAAGTTGCTATTACAGAGGCTTCCCTGGTAGCTCAGACAGTGAAGAATCTGCCTGTAATGCAGGAGACCTGGGTTCAATCCCTGAGTTGGGAAGATCCCCTGGAGAAGGGAACAGCTACCCACTACAGAATTCTGGTAGTCCATGGGGGTGCACATATTTCTATTTATTTGAAACTATGAGGAGGTCATAGCAAACACCCTCTTCCAACAACACAAGAGAAGACTCTACAGATGGACATCACCAAATGGTCTATACCAAACTCAGATCGATTATATTCTTTGCAGCCGAAGATGGAGAAGCTCTATACAGTCAGCAAAAATAAGACCAGGAGTTGACTGTGACTCATATCATGAACTCCTTATTGCAAAATTCAAACTAAATTGAAGAAAGCAGGAAAACCACTAGACCATTCAGGTATGACATAAATCAAATCCCTTATGACTGTACAGTAGAAGTGACAAATAGATTCAAGGGATTACATCTGATAGAGTGCCTAAAGAAATATGGACAGAGGTTCATAATACTGTACAGAAGGTGGGGATCAAAACCATCCCTAAGAAGAAACGCAAAAAGGCAAAATGGTTGTCTGAGGAGGCCTTACAAATAGTTGAGAAAAGAAGAGAAATGAAAGGCAAAGGAGAAAAGGAAAGCTATAGCCATCTGAATGCAGAGTTCCAAAGAATAGCAAGGAGAGATAAGAAAGCCTTCCTAAGTGATCAATGCAAAGAAACAGCGGAAAACAACAGAATGGAAAGACTCCAGATCTCTTTAAAAAAATCAGAGATACCAAGGTAACATTTCATGCAAAGATGGGCACAATTAACGACAGAAATGGTATGGACCTAACAGAACCAGAAGAAGAGGTAGCAAGAATACACAGAAGAACTATACAAAAAAGATCTTCATGACCCAGATAACCACAATGATGTGATCACTCAACTAGAGCCAGACATCCTGGAATGAAAAATCAAGTGGGCCTTGGGAAGCATCACTATGAACAAAGCTAGTGGAGATGATGCAATTCCAGTTGAGCTATTTCAAATCCTGAAAGATGGTGCTGTGAAAGTGCTGAATTCAATATGCCAACAAATTTGGAAAACTTAGCAGCGGCCTCAGGGCTGGAAAAGGTCAGTTTTCATTCCAATCTCAAAGAAAGGCAAAATTATACTCATCTCACACACTAGCAAAGTAATACTCAAAATTCTCCAAGCGAGGCTCCAACAGTATGTACACTGACAACTTGCAGATGTTCAAGCTGGATTTAGAAAAGGCAGAGGAACCAGAGATCAAATTGTCAACATCCGCCGGATCCTACAAAAGCGAGAATTCCAGAA
The DNA here is from genome assembly GCF_000754665.1 of Bison bison bison. Lineage (NCBI taxonomy): Eukaryota > Metazoa > Chordata > Mammalia > Artiodactyla > Bovidae > Bison > Bison bison. The sequence continues at coordinate 2,270,048 of NW_011495031.1, forward strand.
AAACGTCTACTTCTGCTTCACTGACTACGCCAAAGCCTTTGACTGTGAGGATCACAACAAATTGTGGGAAATTCTTTAAGAGATGGGAATACCAGACCACCTTACCTGCCTCCTGAGGAATCTGCATGCAGGTCAAGAAGCAACAGTTAGAACCGGACATGGAACAACAGACGGGTTCCAAATTGGGAAAGGAGTATGTCAAGTTTGTATATTGTCACCCTGCTTACTTAACTTCTATGCAGAGTACATCATGCGAAATGCCAGGCTGGATGAAGCACAAGCTGGAATCAAGATTGCTGGGAGAAATATCAATAACCTCAGACATGCAGATGACACTACCCTTATGGCAGAAAGCAAAGAGGAACTAAAGAGCTTCTTGAGGAAAGTGAAAGAGGACAGTGAAAAACTTGGCTTAAAGCTCAACATTCAAAGAGAAAGGTAATGGCATCCGGTCCCATTACTTCAAGGCAAACGGGAAAACAATGGAAACAGTGACAGACTTAATTTTCTTGGGCTCCAAAATCACTGCAGATGGTGACTGCAGCCACGAAATTAAAAGACACTTGCTCCTTGAAAGAAAAGCTATGACCAACCTAGACAGCATATTAAAAAGCAGAGA
>NW_011495031.1:2270775-2273144 GCF_000754665.1 Bison bison bison
AGATCAAACCAGTTAATCGTAAAGGAAATCAGTCCTGAATATTCATTGGAAGGATTGATGCTGAAACTGAATCTCCAATACTTTGGCCATCTGATGTGAAGAACTGACTCATTAGAAATGACCCGGATGCTGGAAAAGATTGAAGGCAGGAGGAGAAGGGGACGACAGAAGATGAGATGGTTGGACTCAGAGAGTAGTTTAAGCAAGCTCCGGGATGTGGCGATGGACAGGGAAGCCTGCTGTGCCGTAGTCCATAGGGTTGCACAGAGTCGGACATGTCAGTGACTGAACTGAACTGATGAAGATAAAAATGAAGCACTATAACTGTACTTTCAAATTAATAATGTTTTTTTAGCTGCCCAAATCACTAAGATAGGAGTGATCAGTATATTTTAGGGAAGAACAACAGGAAAAACCAGAAATTAAATCTTTGTTTGGATTAGCAGCATTAAATACTTAATTGCTTCAGATAAAATAATGGTCAAACGGCTGGCTACCTTACCACAAGAGCCAAAAGAAACAGGAGGCTGTGGTTTCCCCTTTATCCTTACTTCATTCAAGATTATCATGTGCTCATGTAGATACAACATAGACAGAACATTTTCATATAAACACATCCAAGAAAAATTCATTAAACCATTTCTTTCCTTGCACATATTTTCAGTGTCCTATTGTCAATAAAAAGCATAAACATCAAAATGTGGCTTCACTCTCTCAGGGTTCAGTGTACACACTTCATGTTATAGTAATTAATAGGCCAGAAATTATTTTTGATGGTTAGGACTTGGTTTTCTGAGAAAACACAAAATCATCTGTGAAAATTAATTGCTAAAATAGTCTACTGTTAAAAAGGACTGCTTACATGCTTTCAGAGGTACCATAATCCCGAAATCTAACTCTGTTATACATCTCCTTATTTCTTGGTTTTGCTGTTTCTATTTATTGTAAACTTTCTTGCTCACAGAAGTCATCATCCTATTGGCTTCCAAGACCTGATTCAAATAAATTCTTTAATAAAATCTTAGCTACTAAAATATTCTTATCATTTACCAAAAATACCATCCACCATACATTTTTCAGGATTTTATCTGTTCTCATATGCCACTTGGATTTCCCTGGCTGCTTTTCTACTTTAATTTATTCAAAATTTTGTTCAAGGTATATTTCACAAAACTTTTCCAGCTACTTGAAATATTTAAGAAGCATACATTTATTTCTGGCCATCCTACCTCCATTATATTGAGGGCAAATACAATTTATTTTGCTTCCTCTATAACCGTCTCCCATTAGGTATAAGGCTGGGAACAAAATGGATCTTTAAATTCTTTCTGATTGATTCAAAGACTTAACATCATATATTTTGGCCTTGGTTCAAACTTTAATGAAACATTCTGTCCATCCTTCCAACTGATCCTACATGCATATTTTGAGATTAGTAAATGAGCTGTTCCTAATTGTTCTCAATGAATACTGTTCCTTGATCAAGTAAATATAAAAATTAAACTTGTAGTTGATTGAACATTACAAGGAAGGTGTGACCAAACCCTCTCACACCCTCCAGTCTGTAGGAATCAGTACTATCAGGCCAAGCAACTAACTGGGCAGGGACACAGCGCCACTGATCAACAGATGGGCTGACCCCAAGCCCACAGTCGCCCTTGGACATGGCTCTGCCCACCAGAGGGCCCCAGAACTGGTCCCATGCATCAGTGTGCAGGCACAAGACCCAAGATGCCCAAGACCTGCCGCAAGAGTATCAGGATGTGCTGAGAGGCAGGGACTAAGCCCAGAAATCGCTGGGATCTGGTTCCACTCACTAGCAAGCCAGGTCTAGTCTTGGGAAAAGTCTCATTCACCATAAGGTATGACACCAGATCCAGGACCACTGCAGCCCCACACCCTACCTTCAGGCTAGTAGCAGCCCTAGGATGGCATGGGCCATAGCCCTGCCAACCAGCAAGCCAACACAAGCTTCAGGACACCCCAGACCATGCAGTCTGCTGTGCCTGAACTGGTGATACACACCAGCAATCCAACACCAGATTTGGGACCCCTTGGCCTTGCATCCAGACCCCAATACCCAGCACTGCCTATCAGTGGGCTGGCACTAGTCTAAGGACCTTGCTTTACCTAGCCATGGAGGGGCAGGCACCAGCCATATGATCTTCTAGATCCCAAATCCGCCCACCAGTGAACCAGCACTAACCCCAGGGCCCACAAGGATCCTATAACTGGTCGCCTCATGATACAGCCCACCCAGCCAGCAGAGGGCAATCTCTGGAAAACAGAACCTGGCAAACAAACTGTGCTTACCAGACTGCCAAGAGTAGTCAGCCCACCATAGCCCACATAGAAGGTATCCCCAGAGC
>NW_011495031.1:2273244-2288979 GCF_000754665.1 Bison bison bison
CAGAGCATATAACTCTGGTTTCCTAGAGCATATAAAGAAGAGTGTATTGCCGGGACTCACAGGATGTCTCCTACAAAAGGTCATTCCTTCAAGGTCAGAAAATATAAACAACCTACCAGATACATAGAAACAAAAACACTAATTATGCAAAATGAGGCAACAGAGGAACTTGTTACAAATGAAGGAACAAGATAAAATCCCAGAAGAACAACCAAGTGAAGTGGAGACAGGCAATCTACCTGAGAAAGTACAAGGTAACAGTTGTAAAAATGATCAAAGAACCAGGGAGAAGAATGAATGAACCAAGTGAGAAACTAGAAGTTTCTAACAAAGAGAAAATATTACGAAGAACTAAACACAGATGAACACCACACCTGAAAGGAAAAATACACTAGAAGGAACAGAAGACTAAATGATACAGAAAACAGATTAGTGAGCTGGAAGACAGAGCAGTGGAAATCACTAAAGCTGAACAGAAACAAAAGAAAATAAAAAGAAATTAGGAAGTTTAAGACACCACTGAAACAACATCAAGCGTACTGATATTAACGTTATAGGGGTCCCAGAAAGAGAAGAGACAGACAGAAAGAAGCAGGGAACATATTTGTAGACACAGCCTGGGAAAAGAAACAAACATCCAAGTCCAGGAAGCACAGAGAATTCTAAACAGGATAAACCACAAAAGGACCACACCAAGACACACTACAGTTAAAATGGAAAAACGGAAAAGAAAATATTAAAAGCAACAAAGGGGAGGGTCAATACAGCTGTGGAGGAGTGGCAGGCACAAACTTCTAGGTATAATACAGCTTTAAGAATGTATTGTACACCACAGAAAGAAAAGTAAAGTGAAGTCGCTCAGTCATGTCTGACTCTTCGCAACCCCAGGGACTGTAGCCTACCAAGCTCCTCCATCCATGGGGATTTGCCAGGCAAGGGTACTGGACTGGGTTGCCATTTCCTTCTCCAGGGGATCTTCCTGACCCAGGGATTGAACCCAGGCCTCCCACATTGTGGGCAGACGCTTTACCATCTGAGCCACTAGGGAAGCCCCGTACAACACAGGGAATATAACAAATATTTTGTAATAACTGTAAATGGAAAGTAACCTTTAAAATATTGTATAGAAGATTAAAAATATTTTTAATAAATTAATTTTTAAAAAAACAATAAAATAAAAGCAGCAAGTGAAAGAAACAAAAACACACAAGGGAACTCCCATAAGTATATCAGCTAACTTTTCAGCTGAAATTCTGCATGCCAGAAAGGAGTGGCATCATATATCTAAAGTAAGAAAGGGAAAAACATACAACAAAGAATATTCAACCTGAGGAGACTTTCATTCAGATTTGAGGAAGAGATCAAATGTTTCACAGACAAGCAAAAGGGAAGAGTTCAGCACCACCAAACAAGCTTTACAAGAAATGTTAAAGGGATTTCTGTAATCAAAAAAGAATATAGCCCAACTAGGGGGAAAAGACACATTTGAAATGAAAATTACGAAAGGAAAAACCTCATCAATAAGGGCAAATATATACAATAAGGGTAGTAAATCAACTGTGGACAAAGGAAGAAGGAAGGTTTAAAGACAAAAGTAACAATATCACCTATGTCCACAATAAACATTTAAGGGATTCACAAATCAAACATGAAAAATACGGTGTCAAAAACAATAATCACGAGGGAAGGAAAGTAAAAATGAAGGGTTGTTAAAATGTGCTTGAAATCAAGAGATCAACAAATTAAAATAATCACATATATAGAGTCTGCTACAGAGAAACTTATGCTACCCATGAACCAAAGATCTAATAGAGACACACACACAAAGACAAGAAGTCAAACGGAACACTAAAGACAGTCATCAAATCACAAGAGAATAGAATAAAAGGAACAAAAAAGCTACAAAACAACCCCAAAACAGTGAACAAAATAGCAGGAAGTACACAGATATCAATAATTACTTTAAATGTAAGTGGATTAAATGCTCCAATCAAAAGATAGGCTGAATGGATACAAAAACAATAGCTGTATATATGCTGTGTGTAAGAGACTCATTTCAGACCTAAACATATGCAGCCTGAAAGTGAGGAGATGGAGAAAGGTAACCTACACAAACAGAAATCAAAACAAAGCTGGGGTAGCAATAGCTGTATCAGACAAAACAGACTTTAAACCAAAGACTGAAACAAGAGATAAAAAAGGAAAATACATAACAATCAAGGAAACAATCCAAGAGGATATATCAATATGCAGCCAACAAAGCAATACCTAAATATAGAAACCAAATATTTACAAATATAAAAGGAGGCATGGACAATAGCAGTAGGGTACTTTAGCACTCTATTTACATCAATGGACAGATCAGACAGACAGAAAATCAATAAGGGAAACACTGACCTTAAATGGCACTTTAGACTAGGTGAACTTCCTGGATATATAGAGAGCATTTCATCCAAAAGAAACAGAATACACATGCATGTGCACAAGGAACATTCTCCAGGACAGACTAAAGGCAAGGCCACAAAAGAAACCTCAGTAAATTTTAAAAATCTGAAATCACATCAGGCTTTCTTTCCTGACCCCCAACAATGAGACTAGAAACTACAAAAAAAAATTGCAAAAACACAAACATGTGTAGGCTATTAAAAAATATGCTACTGAAAAATCAATAGATCACTGAAGAAATCAAAGAGGAGATAAGAAAATACCTAAAGGCAAATGAAAACAAAAATACAATGATCTAAAACCTTTGAGTGAGTGAGTGAAGTCGCTCAGTCGTGTCAGACTCTTTGCGACCTCATGGACTGTAGCCCACCAGGTTCCACCACCCATGGGATTTTCCAGGCAAGAATAATGGAGTGAGTTGCCATTTCCTTCTCCAGGAGATCTTCCCGACCCAGGGATTGAACCCACGTCTCCCACATGGTAAGCATTGTAGGCAGACGCTTTACCGTCTGAGCCACGAGGGAAGATCCAAAACCTTTGGGATGCAGCAAAAACAGTTCTGAGGGAAGTCTATAGTGATACAGCCTACCTCAAGAAACAAGAAAAATATCAAATAAACAACCTAACCTTAAAGCTAAACAAACTAGAGAAAGAACAAACAAACTCAAAAATTAGAAGAAGGAACGTAATCATAAAGATCAGAGCAGAAATAAACAAAAAGACACTTAAAAAAAAACAAAAAGGCAAAGAATCAATCAAACTAAAAACTAGTTCTTTCAAAGGATTAATAAATGTGATAAACCTTTATCCAAACTCCACAAGAAAAAAAAAGGAAGAGGGCCCAAATCAGTAAAATCAGAAACAAAAAAGAAGTTAAAAGTGACACCACCAACAAGGCAAAGAAAAGTAAGTAACTACAATGAACAATTATATGCCTCAAAATGGACAATCTAGAAGAAAGGGACAAACTCCTGGAAATGTACAATTCCCTAAGACTGAACCATGAGGAAAGAGATGAACAGACCAATTATTACAAAATTTGAATCAGTAATTTAAAAAAATTCCATCAAACTATAAAGTCCAGGATCAAATGGTTTCAGAGAATTCTACCGAACATTCAGAGGGTGAGTTAACACCTGTCCTTCTCAACCTTCTCCAAAAGACCACAGAAGAAGGAATGCTTCTAAACTCATTCTATGAAGCCAGCATTACCTAGATACCAAAACCAAAAATATCACAAACAAAAGAAAACTACAGATATTCCTGATGAACATATTAGAGAGTTAAGCAGGCAGTCCAAGACTTTAAAGGAGGAGACAGCAAGCATTCTTTTATACATTCTTTTGCCTTAGTCAGGTAGCATGTGTTTCTTTTAAGCCCTGTACTGGTATTGCAACAATATATCCTGCCTGAGACAACTGGCTACACAGCAGTAACACATCTTACTCATGGAAAATGCTTTTCTAAGACATCCTTATGCTTTTCTTAGGCTCTATGCTAATGATTTTAATTGTAACAAATCTCAACTGGGAACCTGTTTCTCAAGACTCCTACTGGGGATCACACAGCAACAGTGTATCTTGCCCAGAGAGGTTGTCCAGAACCAGTTCTCCCAGTATAATCTTGTGCCCAAGTTATCTCAGGATGTATGCCTTGGGAAAGGGCCTGGTGGAACTCTTAGAACCTTGAAGTATTCTTTTTATCTATTCTCAGCAGCCAGTTGAGAAGTATATAAGGCCCTGCTTAAACTAGTAGGGGTGGGTACTCGTTCTACCCCTTTCTGATGTCACATTCACTTTAAATAAAAATCTACACAAAGCTCTTAGTGACTGAGACTGTAGTTGGTCCCAGAGTTAAATCTTCTCCTTTGGAGACCATGAAACTGGCAGTACCATACACCGTAAGCTATCACATAGATGCAAAAATATTCAACCAAATATCAGCAAAATGAGTCCAACTATACATTAAAAGGATCACACATCATGATCAAGTGAAGTTTATCCCAGGGATGCAAGGGATGGTTCAATATCCACAAAATAATGTGATACACCTACTACATTAACAAACTGAAAAATAAAAACCATACAATCACCTCAGTAGATAAAGAAAAGACTTTTGATAAAAGTCAATATCCATTTATGATTTAAAAACCTCCCCAGAAAGTAGGTATATAAAAGGAAAATTTCTCAAAATAATAAAAGTCATATATGGGAAGTTAACAGCCAACATTCATATTCAATGGTGAAAAGTGAAATGCACTTCCTCTAAGATTAAGAACAAGACAAGGATGTTTCCTTTGTGTTTTATTCAACATAGTATTGGCAGTCCTAGTTAAAGCAATTAGACAACAACCAGAAATAAGAGAATTCCGAACTGGAAAGAAAGATGCAAAACTAATACTATTGGCAAAGAACATGATAGTATTCACAGAAATTCCTAAAGACACCACCAAAAAACTACTAGAGATTATGAATATAGTCAGTAAATCTGAAGGATACAAAATTAATATACAAAATCTATTGCATTTCTACCTACTAACAATGAACTGTAAGAAAGGAAGGAAACCAACCTACATTTACAATCACACCAGAAAGAATAAAATATCTAGGAATAAACCTAAGGAGGTAAAAAACATGTATTTAAAAACTAAGAGACAGTAATGAAAGAAACTGAAGATGACACATGTGGAGGGAAAGATATATTATGTTCATGTGATAGTGAAAGTGTTAGTTGCTCAGTCTTGTCCAACCCTTTACAACCCCGTGGATTGTAGCCTGTCAAGCTCCTCTGTCCCTGGAATTCTTCAGGCAAGAATATTGGAGTGGACAGCCATTCCCTTTCTCCAAGGCAATCTTCCAGACCCAGGGATCAAACCTGGGTCTTCTGCAATGCAGGCAGATACTTTACCATCTGAGCCACCAGGGAAGCCCTATGTGTTCATCAATGATAAGAATTAATAATATAAAAATGACCAAACTATTTAAGGCAATTTAGACTCAATGCAGGCCCTATCAAAATACCAATGGCATCTTTCACAGAACTAAAATAATTTAAAACTTCGTATGGAAACACAAAAGACCATGAAGAGCCAAAACAATCTTAATAAAGAAGAACAGAGCTAGAGGTATCATGCTCCCTGACTTCAGACTATATTACAAAGCTACAGTAGTAAAAAAAAGTTCAGTACTGGCACAAAAACAAAAAATCAACAAATTTACAGTCAGTTAAGATGGAGAAACAGTAGAAACACGGTCAGACTTTATTTTTGTGGGCTCCAAAATCACCGCATATGGTGACTGCAGCCATGAAATTAAAAGACACTTACTCCTTGGAAGGAAAGTTATGACCAACCTAGACAGCATATTCAAAGGCAGAGACATTAGTTTGCCAACAAAGGTCCGTCTAGTCAAGGCTATGGTTTTTCCTGTGGTCATGTATGGATGTGAGAGTTGGACTGTGAAGAAGGCTGAGACCCGAAGAATTGATGCTTTTGAACTGTGGTGTTGGAGAAGACTCTTGAGAGTCCCTTGGACTGCAAGGAGATCCAACCAGTCCATTCTGAAGGAGATCAGCCCTGGGATTCCTTTGGAAGGAATGATGCTAAAGCTGAAACTCCAGTACTTTGGCCACCTCATGCGAAGAGTTGACTCATTGGAAAAGACTCTGATGCTGGGAGGGATTGGGGGCAGGAGGAGAAGGGGACGACAGAGGATGAGATGGCTGGATGGCATTACTGACTCGATGGACGTGAGTCTCAGTGAACTCTGGGAGTTGGAGATGGACTGGGAGGCCTGGCGTGCTGCGATTCATGGGGTTGCAAAGAGTCGGACACGACTAAGCGACTCAACTGAACTGAACTGAACGTATGACAGAGGCAAGAATATCCAGTGGGGAAAGATAATCACTTTAATGTGGTGCTAGGCATTCTAGACAACTACATAAAAAAGAATGAACTTAGAACATTTTCTCCCACCACATACAAAAATAAACTTAAAATGGATTAAAGACCTAAAAGTAAAACCGTAAACTATAAAACTCATAGAGAAAAACATGGGTAGAAGATTTTGTCTGTCTCTCTAGGCAAAGGCAACAAAAGCAAAAACAAACACATGGCACCTAATAAAATTTAACAGTTTTGCACAGCAAAGAAAACCACTGACAAAACAAAAAGACAACCTAGAGAAAGGAAAAAAATACTTGCAAATGATATGACCAAAAAGGGGTTATTATGCAAAGTACAGCTCCTACAAGTCAATATCAAAAAATAAACAAACCAATTTTTTAAAAGTTGGACAAAATATATAAATAAACATTTTTCCAAAAAAGACATGCAAATGTTAACAGGCACATGCAAAGTTGCTCCATATCACTAATTATCAGAGAATGAGTGAGTGAGTGAAAGTCACTCAGTCGTGTCCAACTCTTTGCAACCCCATGGACGATACAGTCCATGGATTTCTCCAGGCCAGAATACTGGAGTGGGTAGCCTTTCCCTTCTCCAGGGGACATTCCCAACCCAGGGATTGAACCCAGGTCTCCAATATTGCAGGCGGATTCTTTACCAGCTGAGCCACAAGGGAAGCCCAATCATCAGAGAAATGCGTATCAAAACCAGAATGAGATACTACCTCATATCTCACACCTATCACATCTTTGGCTATCATCACAAAGACTATAAATAATAAATATTGGCAAGGATGTGGAGAAAAGGGAACTCATGTACACTGTGGATGGGAATGTAAATTGGTACAGCCACTATGAAAAACAGTGGTGGTTGGTAAAAAAACAAACAGAAAATAGAATTACCAAATGATCCCTTTTCCACTCCTGGGTATATATCTGAAGGAAATAAAAACACTAATTTAAAAAGGTACATGCATCCCAATGTTCATAGCAGCCATTAGTTACAACAGCCAAGATATGGAAGTAACCTAAGTGTTCATCAATAGACGAAAGGATAAAGAAGATGTAGTGCATATATATGCAAGAGAATACTACTCAGCCATAAATAAGGAAATTCTGCCATCTGCAACAATATGGATGGAGTTGGAGGGTATTATGCTAAGTGAAAGTAGTCTGACAGAGAAAGACAAATACTATATGGTATTACTTATATGTGGAATCTGAAAGCTACACAAACTGGAGAGTATATATATAAAAAAATAGACTCAGATACAGAAAACAAACTAGTTATTACCATGAGGAAAAGCGAAGTAGGGAGAGGCATGATAAAAGTAGGGGATTCAGAGGTATACTACTATGTATAAAATAAATAAGCTACAGGATATACTGTATAACAGAAGGAATACAGATAATATTTTATAACTATAAATGGAATATAATCTTAAAAAATTGTGACTCCTTATTTGTACACCTGAAACTTAGCAATAATACTGTATATCTATTATGCCTCAATTTAAAAAAATTCAGTCTAAAGTTTTTTCCCTGTAAGAAAATCTCTGTAGAAAGATAACAAAATTCAACTAGAAATAATGTGCTTCACTGTACATTCATATAAAGACAACTATACAAAGAGACAAACTGCAAAATGTCTAAAAATGCATTTATATTGTCTTTTACAAAACACATACACACATAAAACAACAAGAACTTCTTCAAAATTTAAAGCAAAACTCATCCAGAAATGTTTCCATTCAGGATGACAATATTTAAGATGTCAAGAGGATTGCATATTACTAAGATGAAGCAATAATTAAAATGTAAACATATTGTATGTAAAACAAAGGAAAAACTTCCAGTTCTGCCTCTATCTGTAGTGTGTAGGTGTGACAGGAAAGCACCACATTTTTTCCTCAAATGCTGAATCATCTCCAGTGATTCAAGCCAGTATTTATCTCATATGACTCTTGTGTAACAGCTGCATTCTGTATTTTTCTTTAAATGCCACTATTTCAGTTATAGAGACAAAAGAAACCACAATAAATTGGAACAACCAAATACAACTTTAAAAGTCAAATTTTGACTATAACATCCTGTATTTCTGTCCAAACAAAAAAGAATATACCATTCTCCTTACATACTGAACATATTGTGAATTATCCATATGAAAATTAGATTAACTATGTTTTCTTAGCCTTCAAGTCATCATATGTGGATATAACTGCACAGGAAAAGCTTCAAATTGAAATCCTCCACACAATAAAAATTAACTTGTTACGACCTGAAAGAATAAGTCACAGATATTCCAAAAGAGAAAGGAAAAAAATGTAAAAAATTACTATAGGTATCATTTATCATTTTATTTCTATAAAAAAAAGTTTTCATTCACATTGAACATAAATACAATCTGAACACAATTCAGTATTCAAAATTGAAAAGAAATCTTAAGTCTCCAACTCTTGAAAAAGTTCCCACAGATGCCACTATTATACAAAGATAGGCCATTAGCATTTTAAATGTCCATTTTTACTTTGTCTTATAAAAATGTGTGTGAAAGAAATTAAATTGTTAATAGGATGGAAGGGCAATATGGCAGAGTGATGGAGATGATGGGTTTTAAGGTCACGGAGTCCCTAGGTTTGGGTTGCTATGTGTCTCTGGGTACGTTACATAATTCTGTAAGCCCCACTTGCCTTATCTGTAATGTGGGAACTATAACAGGATCTTACAGGGCTTTTGTACAAGTATCAAAGAACAAAAAAGATACTTAATACTCAGAAACCATTCACTCAACAAATATTTGAGGCCTACTAGCCAACAAATTTTTGAGGACCTACTATATACAAGCCCCGTACAACTGGCAAAGAAACAAGAAACAAAAGAAAACGCACAGTCCTATCCTTAGAAAGCTTTCTTTTTAGTGGGAAAGACATACAACAATATGTATAAAAACATATAAACGTATGTATACTCACAGGAAGTGTTATAAAGGTTCAGTGATGGAGAAACTACTTTGATTATTCAGGGGAATAAAAAAATATTTTAGTTAAAGGGTAGTAGTTTTATAATGGCACCCCACTCTAGTACTCTTGCCTAGAAAACCTCATGGATGGAGGAGCCTGATAGGCTGTAGTCCATGGGGTTGCTAAGAGTCGGACACAACTGAGCGACTTCCCTTTCACTTTTCACTTTCATGCATTGGAGAAGGAAATGGCAACCCACTCCAGTGTTCTTGCCTGGAGAATCCCAGGGATGGGGGAGCCTGGTGGGCTTCCGTCTATGGGGTCACACAGTCGGACACGACTGAAGCGACATAGCAGCAGCAGTATTCAAGTAGGGTCCTGAAAGATGAAAAGCCAGCAACAGCATTCTAGGCAAACCTAACAGCATTAACAAAGGCCACCCAAGGTGGGGAAAGCATGTTCTATAAGAGGTAGTACAGGGCCTCACAGATGGCGCAGTGCTGCCACCTGCCAATGCAGGTGAATCCATTGCCAATGCAAAGAATCTACCTGCCAATGCAGGAGACGCAAGAGATGCAGGTTCAATCCCTGGGTTGGGAAGATCTCCTGGAGTAGGAATCGCAACATATTCCAGTATTCCTGCTTGGAAAATTCCATGAACAGAGAAGCCCAGTGGGCTACAGTCCATGGAGTTGCAAACAGTCAGACATAACTGAAAACACATACACAAACACACACACACAAAGACATGACTGCAGTACAGTCATAAAGGTAATATGCACAAAGGTGATATGAAAGAAATATGAAGAGAGAGGTAGTGGGAAGAACCAGCAGATCTCGATAGCCACAGTGAAGACTTCATATTTTTACTTTGAAATACTACAATGGGAAGGAAACCATTATACTGAACAGGTTTATATATCGGGGAAAGAACCACAGCAACATGTTATTTGGCTAAAAGATTGGAATTCAAAGCATTCTGGGGCATTGAAACTTGTTTTTGTTTGAAATACTATTGTTTGTTCCTTTCAGGTGGAAAATTCTAAAATACATTAGCTGTTTCCTGCCTAAGGCTTATATATATATATACTTAGGTCTTTAATTCAGAATGCTTTGATTTTCAACATTGCTAATTTATCAGAGAAATGAAAATCAAAACGACAATGAGGTAGTGCCATAATTATACTAGTCAAAATGGCTATCATCAAAAAATCCATAAATAATAAATGGAGAGGGTGTGGCGAGAATGAAACCCTCCTACACCATTGGCTGGGAGGTAAGTTGGTGAACCACTATGGAGAACAGTATGGAGGGTCCTTTAAAAACTATTATAAAAATATAGCTACCATATGATCCTGCAATCCTACTCCTGGGCATATATCTAGGTAAAAACATAGTTCAAAAGAATACATGCACGCAAATGTTCATTGCAGCATTAGTTACAATAGCCAAGACATGGAAGCAACCTAACTGTCCATCAACAGAGGAATGGATAAAGAAGATGTGGTACATATATACAATGGAATATTACTAAGCCGTTAAAAAGAATGAAATAATGCCATTTCAGCAACATCAGTGGATCTAGAGATTGTCATACTGAGAAAAGTCAGTCAGACAGAGAAGGAGAAATATCTGATGATATCACTTACATATGGAAACTAACAAACTCACAGACTTAGAGAATGAACTTATGGTTAGGAGTGGGGAGAGTGATACTTAGGGAGTTTGGATTGACATGTACACACATGACATGTATTTAAAATAAACTGAAAAAGAACAAATACATGTTTATGTATAACTGAATCACTTTGCTATACTCCAGAAACTCTCATACAACAGTTAATCACCTATATTCCAATATAAAGTTAAAAATAAAAAAAAAAGACATCTCAAAAATACTAAAAAACTAAAGTACTTTTTTCTTTTCCTCCCTTTTAAACACATCATGATTAGGACTTCCCTGGTGGTCCAGTGATTAGAAACTGCCTATCAATGCGGAGGACACAGGTCCAATCCCTGGGCCAGGAAGATTGCGCGTGCCGTGAGGCAACTAAGCCTGTGTGCCACAGCTACTGAGCCCAGGCACCCTAGAGCCCATGCTCTGCAACAAGAGAAGCCACTGTGATGAGAAGCCCACGCACTGCACTGAGAGGAGCCTCCACTCACTGCAGCTAGAGCCTGTGCACAGCAACAAAGACTCAGCACAGCCAAAAGTAAATGAGTAAATTAATAAGTAAGTGCTCTCTTAAAAGAAAAAAATCACGATCAACAGCCATGCTAAGTTTAGCCATGCTGCTAAACTTATGACAGTAAGTTCACTGTTTTTCACTTGCCTCTTCTATGTTGTTGAGCTAACAATATGTAATTGTTCAAAATCCTGGGCAACAGAACTGATAAAACTTCCTGGCATATAAATAAATGAGTCAAACCGTGAAGAGATTAAATTTCCTTTTTTTTCCCCAATAAAATCATCCACCTTCACCATCTATCAGTGATTGTTTAGAAATATCTAAGGTGTCCTTACTTGGTTAACTATGGATAAACAATATAGTTTGGTTTTCCACTCTTACTCAAAGGACACTGTAAATTTTTGGAAAAATTCCAAAACTGCAGTTATTTGATCCATCACAAACTCTTTAATCTCCCTGTTGAGTTCCATATCAAAACACACCATTCGATGTACTCTACGCCCTCTCCTTGCCTGACTCAGCAACTCCACTGCTCATAGGATTATTCTCCATATCCCTCTTCCCCTTACTCGAAGCAAAAATGCCTCTCAAATTCCAGTTGAGCTATTTCAAATCCTAAAAGATGATGCTGTGAAAGTGCTGCACTCTATATGCCAGCAAATTTGGAAAACTCAGCAGTGGCCACAGGACTGGAAAAGGTCAGTTTTCATTTCAATCCCAAAGAAAGGCAATCCCAAAGAATGCTTCAACTACTGCACAATTGCACTCATCTCACACGCTAGCAAAATCATGCTCAAAATTCTCCAAGCCAGGTTTCAAAAGTACGTGAACTGTGAACTTCCAGATGTTCAAGCTGGATTTAGAAAAGGCAGAGGAACCAGAGATCAAATTGCCAACATCCAATGGATCATCGAAAAAGTGAAGAGAGTTCCAGAAAAACATCTACTTCTGCCTTATTGACTATACCAAAGCCTTTGACTGTGTGGATCACAACAAACTGTGGAAAATTCTTCAAGAAATGGGAATACTAGACCAGCTGACCTGCCTCCCGAGAAATCTGTATACAGGTCAAGAAGCAACAGTTAGAACTGGACATGGAACAACAGACTGGTTCCAAATACGGAAAGGAGTACATCAAAGCTGTATACTGTCACCCTGCTTACTTAACTTCTATGCAGAGTATATCATGCGAAATGCCAGACTGGATGAAGCACAAGCTGGAATCAAGATTGCCGGGAGAAATATCAATAACCTCAGACACGCAGATGACACCACCCTTATGACAGAAGTGAAGAAGCAAAAGTGAAGAACAACTAAACAGCCTCTTCATGAAAGTGAAAGTAGAGAGTGAAAAAGTTGGCTTAAAACTCAACATTCAGAAAACTAAGATCATGGCATCTGGTCCCATCACTTCATGGCAAATAGATGGGGAAACAACGGAAACAGTGAGAGATTTTATTTTAGGAGTTCGAAAATCACTGCAGACGATGACTGAAGCCATGAAAATAAAAGACACTTGCTCCTTGGAAGAAAAGCTATAACCAACCTAGACAGCATATTAAAAAGCACAGACATTACTTTGCCAACAAAGGTCCGTCTAGCCAAAGCTATGGTTTTCCCAGTAGTCGTATATGGATGTGAGAGTTGGACTATAAAGAAAGTTGAGTGCCAAAGAATTGATGCTTTTGAACTGTGGTGTTGGAGAAGACTCTTGAGAGTCCCTTGGACAGTAAGGAGATCCAACCAGTCCATCCTAAAGGAAATCAGTCCTGAATATTCATTGGAAGGACTGATGCTGAAGCTGACACTTCAACACTTTGGCCACCTGATGTGAAGAACTGACTTGGAAAAGACCGTGATGCTGGGAAAGACTGAAGTTGGGAGAAGGGGACAACAGAGGATGAGATGGTTGGATGGTATCACTGACTCAACAGACATTAGTTTGAGTAAACTCCAGGTGTTGGTGATGGACAGGGAGGCCTGGCGTGCTGCAGTCCATAGGGTCACAAAGAGTCAGACACGACTGAGTGACTGAACTGAACTGAAACTCATTTTCTTTCCACCTCAAAAATGCTGCCACTTTATTTTCCTTTGCCCTAGTCCCAGGAAAAAAGGTTTCTCTAAATTTTGAAGGTTAAGTCCTTCTGTCTCTGCTATTGATAGCCTCTCATGCTTTATCAATTATTTCATCTGTTTTTTATCTCACTCTCTCTCCTATCACCTTTACCCTTTCACAACTGGTTAAAAGTAAGTAAGTAAATAAATAAATAGGGGACTAAGTTGTGTTTGTTCTCCTGCCACCTGCTCTTACACACTAGTTCTCCATTGCTGGCTCCACCAATCTAAATCAGGCTCTCACCATCCCCTACCTAAAGAGTAGCCAAACAGTTGTCCACAGCCAAACCCATCTTCAAAAAAAAAAAAAAAAAATCATGATCCTAATTCTCATGAATTTGAAATTCATCCATAAACCATACTGCCTATCAATAGGATTCAAACTCTTTTTTTTCCTGGTCCTTAAATTTTTCAACAATCTGGCTAAATTTTCAACCTGGTTGAAAATATTTTTCCTGGTTAAATTTTTCAACCATCTCTCCTAGAAAACTATCTTGGGCTTGCTATCTTTTCCCTACCAAGAAATTTCTATAAAATACAGTCTATAATCACACCCTTTCTCCTGCTACCTTAGTCTGCTGTCTTCTACTTGGAGACTGTGCCCTTTAACTTGTGGGATCTACACTAACTCTGAATGGTTAACTGCAGTACAGAATTGGATTGCAGCTCATCAGTAGCCAACTGAAAAGATACTTTATTCATGATTTGTATCCTTTATAACAAAACTCTAATCAGAAGTTTAGCACTTTTCTGAGTTCTCTCAGTTGTTTTAGCATATAACTCAATGAGATTAGGGAACACCTAAATTTGCAGCCAATTTGTAACAAAGTGACTGGGGATCAGTTTGTTACCAGCCACCCAAAGTACAGCCAGCTGATATCTAAAGTAAGGACAGTCTTGTTGGACCCTTTAACTCTTGGAGTCTGCACTAACTCTGGGTGGTAAGTGACAGAACTGCATTGCAGTACACCAGGTGGGACTGAATACAAAATACTTCCTTCCAAAGTCTTTCCATCAAATCAAGACAAAGTTCTTAAGCCCATTACTCAAGACTATTCAAAATACTTCTAATACACCACAGGAAATAAAATTCTGTCAACACCTATTCTACGAAATCATTGCAATAAATGCTGTGACTGGGAAAGTGAACAGGAAAATGAAGGGTATGGGGGAGAGATCAAAAAATATTCATGTAGAGATGGCCAACAGGGACATAAAAAATGCTCATCATTGCTATTAGAGAAAAGCAAATCAAAAGCATAATGAGGTACCACCTCACATTGGTCAGAATGGCCATCGTTCAAAAGTCTACAAATCATAAATGTGGAGACCGTGTGGAGAGAAGGGAAGCCTCTTACACTGTTGGTGGGAATGTAAATTGGTGCAGTCACTTCAGAGAACTATACAAAGGTTCCTTAAAAAATTAAAAATAGGGCTACCACATGATCCTGCAATCCCACTCCTTGGCACATATCTAGAGAAAAACATGGTCCAAAAGGATACACGCATCTCAACGTTCACTGCAGCACTGTTCACAACAGCCAGACATGGAAGCAACCTAAATGTCCATCGAAAGAGGAATGGGTAAGGAAGATGTGGTACAGAAATAAATGGAATACTACTCAGCCATTAGAAAGAATGAAGTGCCATTTGCAGCAACACTTGGAGATTATCATACTAAGCGAAGTAAGTCAGAAAGAGAAAGACAAACACCAAATGGTATTACTTATAAGTGGAATCTAAGATATGACACAAATAAACTTATCTACAAAACAGAAACACACTCACAGACACAGAACAGACTGTGGTTGCCAATGGGGGTGGGGTAGGAGGGAAGGACTGGGAGTTTGGGATTAGTAGATGCAAACTGTTATATGAAAAACAACACGTGTGTGTGTGTGTGTGTGTGTGTGTGTGTGTGTGTGTGTGTGTGTATAACTGAGTCAATCTACTGTACAGCAGAAATTAATACTGTCAATAAATTTTTTTAAGAAATACATCAGCTATATGTCAGTAGAAATTTTTTAAAAAGCAGAAACCTAAAAAAAATTCATTTAAAAGCATAGCTAAACTCTTAAAATAAGTAAGAGGAATTGCCAGAAGTCATAAATGAAGAAAGAAAA
>NW_011495031.1:2289079-2299446 GCF_000754665.1 Bison bison bison
AAGAAAGAAAAGAAGCAAGAAACCAGAGTGCTGTACTAGTATCATGAACCATGGCTGCCCCGAAGAGTCAAGAACTCAAAGCCTGGCAGGGAATGAGAAACACAACTTCTGGCTCATTCAAGACAGAACTGGATTTAAGCCCTCTGTATAAAGCTAAGATTTTTGTGAAAAGGTTGAACTAGAAAAAAAAACAAAAATCACTCGTCAGTAAAAGAAAATGACAGGGCAACTTCTCTGCCCTGGTCTGGTCTCTTGAGGTGAAGAGATGCAGTTTCCTCTGAAAATTCATAAGTGCAGTCTCCCTTCATATGCATTTGAAGTTCTAAATATAATCTCACAACTCCAAAATACATATTACATGAGAGAACATGCTACCATAAGCAAGAGTCAGCAGAAACAACAGCTGGATTAAAGACCTGAGACTTCAGATATTAAAACTACCAGTTATAGAAAATAAGATGTTTAAGGAAACGGAATGAAAACATAAGCAATAAACAATCTAATTCTAGGAAAATATATAAAAAAAATCAAATTGAACTTCTAAAAGTAGAAAATATTAACTGAAATTAAGAACTCAATGGATAGGTTGAATGACAAATTAGATACAACTGAAGACTTAGAGGTTGTAAGTAATAACCTATATTATTAACTGAACAAAATACCCATAATAGCTACTAGAAAAAGATAGACAAGATGAAGGAAAAATTTAAGAGAAATAAAATATGGGATGAAAAAAGTCTACCTACGTCCAACTGCAGTACATAAAAATAGAAACAGAGGATACTCAAAATTCAGAGTTAACAATTTATAATTTTCTAGCTCTAATGAAAAATGTAAATCCTCAGAAAGCATAAATTATCTTACACAGAACAAATTTTAAAAACATCCATATCTAGACACATTACAGTGAAACTGTACTTAAATAAATTTTAGGATAAAAATCTCTTCCTCGTCCCTTCACAGACTGTTGTAAAGATCTATTTTTTCACATTAATAATAGTTTTTATATCAATCTTCTAGTATATATATTTTAGTCACGAGTAATAAATGTATAAGAAATCCTCTCATAGAGGATTATAGTATATGAAAACCAACGAAATCTGTCTGTATTTTTTCAACAAAATGAATGAAGATGGTTTTCTTTCTTCCTTTAGCTCCCAATCTCTTGAAGTGAAAGACTCCTGAAGCTAAAATGGCAGAAAAAAACTATATGGCAATGCTTCTAGTCTCATTCATTCAACTATTAAATTACTGTGAATCTACTGTAGGCAAGGAACTCTGGATGTTACAAAGGTGATTAATTGCTAACTATCCTTTTAGCCTATTTAAAAGATAAACAGCACCCTGGTTGAACATATGCTAACTGTGAGTAGGAGGAAAAGATGTTACTAACTTTTGGCTGTGTAACATTCACAGGCAAACAACAGTTGGCTGTGCAACTGATGAATTCAGTGAATAAAGTTTTAGCATAAATAAAACAAAACTGAGAAACATAAACATGCTGCAAACAACCTGCCCTCCCTTAATACCTGGTTTCAACTAAAAAGCCGATGAATTTAATATTTTTTATATTTTTGCTTTACACAACACTCCAGCCTCTTTCACAATTACAATCATTAAAAAAAATGGAATGGAAAATATTTTTATGTAAGAACAAATTCTAGTAAGAGAGACTCACTAGATGAAAGCGACAGGAGGGGTCATTTTTGTCCTCCTTGACTTCAATGCCATTAATTATAATTTCAACCCATCCACAAAGGTTATAATTTAATATACAAGACTACCAAAGGAACAGATTATTTTTCAGTGTGATTTATAAGTTACCTGGTCAGAGGCTGGGTATGTATCCTCAATTTCTATTTTTATGTACTCCAGTTGGACATAGGTAGACTTTCTTCATCTCTTTCATTTTCTTAATTTTTCTTTCATCTTTTTCTATTTGAAATTATGGGTATTTTGTTCTTGTAAGCACACAAGATTTAACACTTTTTTCATCTACCATAAAGAATGGTACAAAGCAACAACAGCAGTCATGTTGATACTGACAATACACTAAGCAACTTAAATAAATATGCTCATTTAATTCTACCTTTACTATGAAGTGGGAATATCACCATCCCCAAGAGAGTACTGAGGAAAAAAGCTGACTTTTCCAAATAAGCACAGCAATTGGATCGACTGGGATTCAAGCCAAATCCCCTAATTCACAGTTCCTACATTACTCTGACTTCTAAAATACTGCAGCTGCACTGCAGTAATGCTCCACAAATCCTTCTACTAAGTATACAGAAGTGTGAGCAATAGAAACTATTGAGTCATTGTTCTTCAGGTAGAAGAAAATCATCCTTGATGGAAGTTGGAGATGTAAGAAGCAATGAAAATAACAAAAGGGTAAATACTAAATGAACATTAACCGCATAAAATACTATTAAGTATCTGGTGGGATTTAAAATACATATGGGAGTAAGATACTAACTAAGTCAAATCAATCAAGAGGAAGTTCAATGGAGTTCAAGTACTCTAAGATGCCTTCACTGATCATGAAGAAGTAAAAAGTACTATTTTATATTAGACTTCAATAAGTCAAGGATGTATGGTGTAAAAGAATGAACAACTACAAAGAAAATGGGAGGTGAATAAATTTAAACATTCCAAAGAAAGGAAAAAGGACTATGAAATAAGAACTACTAAACATAAATATATCAGCAACTACAGTAAATGGAAATGATTCAAGTAAAAAATATATATCAAAATGGATTTTTAAAAACTCAACTATATATGTTTCGGAGAAGGCAATGGCACCCCACTCCAGTACTTTTGCTTGGAAAATCCCATGGACGGAGGAGCCTGTTAGGCTGCAGTCCATGGGGTCGCTAGGAGTCGGATACGACTGAGCGACTTCACTTTGACTTTTCACTTTCATGCATTGGAGAAAGAAATGGCAGCCCACTCCAGTGTTCTTGTCTGGAGAATCCCAGGGACGGGGGAGCCTGGTGGGCTGCCGTCTATGGGGTTGCACAGAGTCAGACACGACTGAAGCGACTTAGTATATATGTTGCTTATAAGAGAAAGTTATTTCTCTTGAATACAAGATAAAAGTAACATGATAAAAAAAGATTACATACCAAAACTAACGTAGATAAACATGAGACGTTCGAAATTAAGGGCACTACTTCATAAAGATTTAAAGTAATTCTAAACTTATATGCAATTTGCCTTCTCTGAATTTACATCATAGCCTTAATATATAAAAGGAATAGAAACATTTAAAAGAGATATGAGAATCCACAAACGTATTGAAGGTTTGACACAACTCTTTCAGAAACTGTTAAGACAAGCAAAATCAATAAGGATATATGATTGACATAATGATAAACTAGCTAACTGACATACTAATAAAACAATGAACTCAACAAAGAAAAAATACACCTTCTTTTCAAGTACACAGAACATTCAGAAAAACTGACTATATGTATAGACACACTGTAAGTTACAACAAATTTCACAGGACCAAAATCCTAAAGAATATGTTTTCTGACTACTGACTACAGTGGTTTTGAATTTGAAATGTTTTTTTGTTTTTTTTTAAATCCACAAAATTGCCATAAGTTCAGAAACTAAGAAATAGTCTAAATAACTCTAAATAAGAAAACTCCACGGAACATTAGGAAAACATTCTAAACTGCATGACAATAAACATCAAACTTTGGAAGGTGAGTTAATGTCATGTTGAGAGGGAATTCATAGGCTAAAAGAAAAGCTACAAATCAATAAGTATCTAGTTAAAAATTTTTTCAATACCAATCTAACCAAAAAATATAGAAGAAAAAAACCAATAAAGGCAGAACATAATGAAATATAAATCAAAACAAGAAAAAAAATGAACAAAACCAAAAGCTGGTTCTTTGAAAAAGACTAGTGACTCAACTTCCAATCAACAGAACAAAGTAGAAGTGACAGACAGTATGTGAACAGAACAAAGAAGGTAGCAAAGTATTACTTTTCTTCTCTCACTCTTGGGTCACTAGCTCTAGGGGAGGCCATAATTCCACATAAGGAACTGAAACTCATGCCAAGCCTACATGAGTGAACTTGGAAGTGGATCTTCCTACTCCAGTCACATCTTGAGAAACTACACTGTTTGTTATCAGTTTGACTGCAACCTCTTGAGAAATGCTGAGTGTGGATCCCAACAGGCTTTGTCTTTTATACCTGAGAACTTAAGAAACCAATTCTAAAGTTTCTACAGAAATTCACAGTTCCAAGTACAGGTACCCATGAGGAAAAACAAACAAACAAACAAACAAACAAAACAGGGAGAATTAGCTCTACTGGATATCAAAACTTATAATTCTCCAGTAATGACACAGTGGTACTGTTGCAAGCATCAACAGACCAATGGAATAAAAAAGAGACCATAAACAGATTCACACATATATGGACACCTGACTTACTACACAGGTGTCAGTGCAGAACAGTGAGGAACATACGGTCTGTCCAAGAGATACTTCAGGGTCAAATGGATATCCACGTGGAAAGCAATGAAACTTGACCCCAGCTACACTTAACATACACTTTACATAAAACCACTTTCAGATGGATTGTAACTCAATGTAAAGGACAAAACAGAAAAGCTTCTAGAAGGTAATAAAAGAGAAACATATCTTAAATAGCAGACAAAAGATACTGCTTTTATTTAGTTTTAGAAAAAGACTAAAAAGTCTGGACTAGATTAAAAGTAAGAACTTTTATTCCTCCAAAGACATCAAAAGAATGAAAAAGCAAGCCACAAAATGGGAAAAGATATCTGCAACACATGTAACTAACAAAGGGCTTGTATTCAGAATATATAAAGAACTTCTACAAATTAGTCAAAAAAAAAAAAAAAAAGAATTCAACAGGAAAACAGCAAGAATCTCAACAGGTACTTTAAAAAAGAGGAAATCCACGGGCCAATAACTATATGAAAATATCCTCACCATCATCTGTAA
Organism: Bison bison bison; assembly: GCF_000754665.1. Taxonomy (NCBI): domain Eukaryota; kingdom Metazoa; phylum Chordata; class Mammalia; order Artiodactyla; family Bovidae; genus Bison; species Bison bison. The sequence continues at coordinate 2,294,071 of NW_011495031.1, forward strand.
TCAGGGAAATGCAAATCAAAACCAAAAGGAGCTACATTACAAATAATAATATCAATGAAACTCACAAACACAATGCTGAACAAGACATTAAGCACAAAATAACATATACTGTAGAATTCTATTTATGTAAAGCTCAGAAACAGATAAAACTATACTACAGTGTTAGCAATCAATATACTGGTTACTTTGGGAAGGAGTGGGTAGTGATTAGGGAGGATGTACGAAGGAACTCCTGGAGTGCTGGTAATCTCTATTTCTTTCCTTAAATGGCAGTTTTCACTAGTGTCTGCTTTGTGAGAAGTCATTTAGGCTAACAATTGTTTCGAACACTCTTTCTGTACATGTGTTATACATCATTAAAGTAGAGCACATTAGGAATCATAGCAAGAGTTTAACATAACTGAACATCAGCTAACCAGAAAATTGAATGATGCCAAACTACTCACTTCTCCCCCATTTCAGATAACTGAGGGATTCAGTTCTGAGATAGACAAAAAAAATCTCTAAATATTTGGAGAAACTCTTCTGGCAAATTCAAATAAATAAATAGAAATAAAATAGAAATGATATACAATGTATTATCCAATTTCCTGTACTATTTTCTTTAAAAGCAAAATTTTAAAAAGAGGAAGAATAAGGGGAAAACCAAGATAACAATGTAAGTGACTCCCAACATCGGCTCATTTCTAATGCTTATTTTCAAATTATCTTTAAGTAGAAACGTAAGGTTATCTTAGCGCAACTTTTAAAACACCTTCTCTAAATGAATTGAAAATATCAATTAACTAATATTGTACTCAGCAAATGAATGTTTAAAAGAGACAAATTTGTTATCTCCTTGCACAATACCTGAATTAAACAACAGTTAAGAGAAGACAGCAGATGTTATAGGAGGGATCACATCTTAAAAATAAGGGATGACAAATGAAGGAGGAAATATAAGAACAATTTATGTTTTAGGAATGGGGAGGGAAAGCAGGGAATTCTAAGAAGGAAACATTAATCTTTTATGGTACTTCTTATGTCTAGAAAAATAGATAAGGTTAGTGAGATTTTAAAAAAGCAAGCCAAATGGAAAATGTGAAAGGAAAATTAAAAAGCCCTCCAAAATAAACAAAATATTTCATATTAAAGTTTTCACATTTCATTTTTAACAAATAAAGGGGAAAGCTCCCCAAAACAAAACAGAATAAAAGGGCAAAAGGTAAACAGCCCAAATCCTCACACCGATGAGAAAACAGCCTCTCAGAGTTAAAGTTATACAGGAAACTTGCTATAAAATATTCCTAAGAGGTAATGTGAAAGTAGTCAGTATTTCAAGGTTGCAAAAGGACAAAGTAATACTAAACAACAATAACCATTTGTGATTTCCAACACATAAAGGGCTTTCACATGGAAAGTGACATGGAAAGTCATGCAGTCCTGTCTGACTCTTTGTGACCCCATGTACTATACAGTCCATGGAATTCTCCAGGCCACAATACTGGAGTGGGTAGCTCTTCCCTTCTCCAGGCGATCTTCCCAACCCAGGTCTCTCGCACTGCAGGCAGATTCTTTACCAGCTGAGCCACAAAAACTTATTAATTCAGCAGGAAAACAAGAAACTAATCTCATTTAACAAATGAGGAAAAGGCTCTAAGATGTTAAAGCACTAAATGGAAGCATCCAGCATTTTCTGTCACATTGGAAATGTGCCTAATGTGAAGTACTCAGAGACTAAGTAAAATTGTCAACTTACAAGAGAGGAACTGAAGAGCAAGTGACACTAATTTGGAACCACTAGCAAAAATCCTTATCTAACACTGGGTGACAGGAAACAAGGGAGGTAAGAAAGGAAGCTCATGCATGGGCTTATGCCATGGGGAATACTTGTATTGGGTACTTTTGTTTAAATGATGACAATCCCAGGGATACGGTCCAGGATGGTCACATCTCCTCTGGTACTTACAATATTTTATATGGGTTTTATCAGACTTGGTATCTGTATTGTCCAAATTTTATATAAAAATAGTACCTTAACAGACCCCATCTCTATATTTACGGATTTATATCAGGTATAAATACCTTACTTTTCATTAAACATAGAGGTGGAGACACTTGGCTTTGACATATCAAACATGATACAAATTACCTTCTGAGACAGCTTTCAGATAAAACTCCCTCGTGGCGTAGATAGTACAGTAAAGCATTTGCCTGCAATGCAGGAGACCTGGGTTTGATCCCTGGGTTGGGAAGATTCCATGGAGATGGAAATGGCAACCCACTCCGATATTCTTGCCTGGAGATCCCATGGACAAAGGAGTCTGGCAGGCTACAGTCCATGGGGTCCCAAAGAGTCAGATACGACTGAGCACATAACATACCTACACCCTTTAAGTGAAAACTTTACACTTAATGTTTCAGCAACAAGTGTCTACAGTAAGCAGATGAACATAATCTGACTGATAAACTTTCCAAAAGCTCTGAAATTTAGCCAAAATAAACAATTTATTTTCAATGTGTTTTGGGAATAAGAAATTTTTCAGAGGTAGATCTCAAATGAGTGTATGTTACTAAATCTATATATATGTTAAGTCCGAATAAGTGGTTGGTAATAACAGACTGTTAAATACAGTAGGGTAGACTTGATGTCTAGACAAGATAGTGATGAGAGCTGCACTTTTACAAAGTTCGTTACTTGCTCTGAAAAAAAAAAAAACAAAAAAAAAACAAAGAATGTTTCTGTTATGTAGGGTATAAAATGCTTAGATCATGCATACACAAGATAGAGTTGCCTCTGTTTGAAACAATTAAATTTTAACCCATCAAGTGTTAAAAAGTGACTCTTTTCCATGTCTCCCAATCTAGTGAACCTTTTAGAAAGATGGTACATTTGATTAATTTTCAAGCCTTTTCACTTTAAAAGTGAAACAAAAATATCCTATTTTATACTGAGAGCACAAGAGCAAGAGCTGGTGAGAGGACTGTGAAGAATCAGCTATACAGAGAGATGGTGACTGAAACGAGACACTCTAAGTAAAAAGAAGATGGCCATAGGCAGACAGTGATTAAATGGAGTATGTTATTTACAAAGAAAACACTAACTGCACAATTCATTATCTCAACATGTACCAATTGATCACTGACTGATGCATAGCAATGACAAATATTTGAGTTTTTGGAAAGCATTTTAATGTAAGTACTCTATGTCCTCTGTCATTAAGAGGCTTAAAAAACAATCAACACCTAAATTTTCTAGGGTTAAATCTGAAATTAGCTTTTTTATGTACTCACATAATAGTATGTACAAAAGAAGCACTATTTAGCCTTTAATTTTAATACAATTTAGATTAGGAAGAGACCAAATATAAGAGATCAGGGGCGGCAGCCGAGAGGAGCAACCCCACGTCCAGGAAGTGGCGGCTGCACGGGCACAGGAGGGCCAAGAGGAGCTACTCCACGTTCAAGGTGAGGAGGGGCGGCCGTGAGGAGATACCCTTCGTCCAAGGTAAGGAGCAGCAGCTGTGCTTTGCTGGAGCAGCCGTGAAGAGATACCCCACGCCCAAGTAAGAGAAACCCAAGTAAGACGGTAGGTGTTGCGAGAGGGCATCAGAGGGCAGACACACTGAAACCATACCCACAGAAAACTAGTCAATCTGATCACACTAGGACCACAGCCTTGTCTAACTCAATGAACCTAAGCCATGCCCTGTGGGGCGATCCAAGATGGGCGGGTCATGGTGGAGAAGTCTGACAGAATGTGGTCCACTGGAGAAGGGAATGGCAAACCACTTCAGTATTCTTGCCTTGAGAACCCCATGAACAATATGAAAAGGCAAACTGAAAGAGGAGCTCCCCAGGTTGGTAGGTGCCCAATATGCTACTGGAGATCAGTGGAGAAATAACTCCAGAAAGAATGAAGGGATGGAGCCAAAGCAAAAACAATACCCAGCTGTGGATGGGACTGGGGATAGAAGCAAGGTCCGATGCTGTAAAAGAGCAATATTGCACAGGAATCTGGAATGTCAGGTCCATGAATCAAGGCAAATTGGCAGTGGTCAAACAGGAGATGGCAGGAGTGAACATCGACATTCTAGGAATTAGCAAACTAAAATGGACTGGAATGGGTGATTTAACTCAGATGATCATTATATCTACTACTGTGGGCAGGAATCCCTCAGAAGACATGGAGTACTGATTACGGTCAACAAAAGAGTCTGAAATGCAGTACTTGGATGCAATCTCAAAAACGACAGAATGATCTCTGTTCGTTTCCAAGGCAAACCATTCAGTATCACGGTAATCCAAGCCTATGCCCCAATCAGTAACACTGAAGAAGCTGAAGCTGAATGGTTCTATGAAGACCTACAAGACCCTTTAGAACTAACACCCAAAAAAGATGTCCTTTTCATTATAGGGGACTGGAATGCAAAAGTAGGAAGTCAAGAAACACCTGGAGTAACAGGCAAATTTGGCCTTGGAGTACAGAACGAAGCAAGGCAAAGACTAATACAGTTTCGCAAGAAGAACGCCCTGGTCATAGCAAACACCCTCTTCCAACAACACAAGAGAAGACTCTATACATGGACATCACCAGATGGTCAACACCAAAATCAGACTGATTATATTCTTTGCAGCCAAAGATGGAGAAGCTCTATACAGTCAGCAAAAACAAGACCAGAGGCTGACTGTGGCTCAGATCATGAACTCCTTATTGCCAAATTCAGACTTAAATTGAAGAAAATGCGGAAAACTACTAGACCATTCGGGTATGACCTAAATCAAATCCCTTATGATTAGACAGTGGAAGTGAGAAATAGATTTAAGGGACTAGATCTGACAGATAGAGTGCCTGATGAACTATGGACTGAGGTTCATGACATTGTACAGGAGACAGGGATCAAGGCCAGCCCCATGGAAAAGAAATGCAAAAAAGGAAAATGGCTGTCTGGGGAGGCCTTACAAATAGCTGTGAAAAGAAGAGAACTGAAAAGCAAAGGAGAAAAGGAAAGATATAAGCATCTGAATGCAGAGTTCCAAAGAATAGCAAGGAGAGATAAAGTCTTCCTCAGCGACCAATGCAAAGAAATAGAGGAAAACAATAGAATGGGAAAGACTAGAGATCTCTTCAAGAAAATTAGAGATACCAAGGGGACATTTTGTGCAAAGATGGGCTCAATAAAGAAGAGAAATGGTATGGACCTAACAGAAGCAGAAGATATTAAGAAGATGTGGCAAGAATACACAGAAGAACGATACAAAAAAGATCTTCACAACCAAGATAATCACAATGATGTGATCACTCACCTAGAGCCAGACATCCTGGAATGTGAAGTCAAGTGGGCCTTAGGAAGCATCACTACAAACAAAGCTAGTGGAGGTGATGGAATTCCAATT
>NW_011495031.1:2299560-2319364 GCF_000754665.1 Bison bison bison
CAGGGAAGCAACAGTTAGAACTGGACATGGAACAACAGACTGGTTCCAAATAGAAAAAGGAGTATGTCAAGGCTGTATATTGTCACCCTGTTTATTTCACTTATATGCAGAGTACATCATGAGAAACGCTGGGCTGGAAGAAGCACAAGCTGGAATCAAGATTGCCAGGAGAAATATCAATAACCTCAGACATGCAGATGACACCACCCTTATGGCAGAAAGTGAAGAGGAACTAAAAAGCCTCTTGATGAAAGTGAAAAAGGAGAGTGAAAAAGTTGGCTTAAAGCTCAACATTCAGAAAACGAAGATCATGGCATCCGGTCCCATCACTTCATGGGAAATAGATGGGGAAACAGTGGAAACAGTGTCAGACTTGGTTTTTTTGAGCTCCAAAATCACTGCAGATGGCGACTGCAGCCATGAAATTAAAAGATGCTTACTCCTTGGAAGGAAAGTTATGATCAGCCTAGACAGAATATTAAAAAGCAGAGATATTACTTTGCCAACAAAGGTCTGTCTAGTCAAGGCTATGGTTTTTCCTGTGGTCATGTATGGATGTGAGAGTTGGACTGTGAAGAAAGCTGAGCGCCGAAGAACTGATGCTTTTGAACTGTGGTGTTGGAGGAGACTCTTGAGAGTCCCTTGGACTGCAAGGAGATCCAACCAGTCCATTCTAAAGATCAGCCATGGGTGTTCTTTGGAAGGAATGATGCTGAAGCTGAAACTCCAGTACTTTGGCCATCTCATGCGAAGAGTTGACTCATTGGAAAAGACCCTGATGCTGGGAGGGATTGGGGGCAGGAGGAGAAGGGGACGACAGAGGATGAGATGGCTAGATGGCTTCACTGATTCGATGGACGTGAGTTTGAGTGAACTCCAGGAGTTGGTAATGGACAGGGAGGCCTGGCGTGCTGTGATTCATGGGTCGCAAAGCGTCGGACATGACTGAGCGACTGAACTGAATTGAACTAAGATTATTCAGTCTAACTACTTATTTTGAGGAAGAAAATGAAGGAAAGCTAGTGAGCTGCCCATACGTTCAAAAAATGGTTGATATGTAGAATTTAAATTAAAATAAAAACCATATATTAAGTAGATTGATCTAGACTGAGAGTAAAATTGTATTAACCTGTAACACTAATGACCTACATAGGCAACAAAATGATTTCTGAACTTGATTTTTATTAAAGTGGCTCCTACATGGCTAAGAAATAACATTTCCTCCATATAACAAGGTTGGCATAGATATGACTGAGTATAAAAAATAATATTTTTACTAAAACAAATGTTTTAAGTCTTTGAAAGTTAAAAGAAGGAAAGAAGAAAAATAAGCAATCCCCTCTATCAATAGTCTCTGAGTACTCTCTGCTTTAGAACATTAGATTGGTACCCTCTCTGGATCTTAAATTATTCATGTGCACATTTTAACTGTAAGTTATCAAATAAATATATAATCAACCATTCTGTTAATAGAAAGACTTACTTACAGGTAGGAATAATCAGCTTTTTCATAAAACAGCTTTATATTATTAAGTACTATCCTGAAATAGCCAGAGATCTTAAAAATGAATTTGCTTTCATGTACTTGTTCTCTTTTTAAATTATCCAACAAACAAGCAGAAAGATGAGATAGCCTTGTCCCCCTTACAAATGGTGATTTTCTGCAAACTGAGGAATATCATGAATAATGCATTTAAAGAATATTATCAATATTCTTTATACATCCCCACAATTAGACTGGCTTAGATATTATTAATTGCATCTACTAACATATTTTAAGAAAGGCTGACAAAGGTTGGTACAAGGAAGAAGTTCAGATTCTCTGCAAACTCACATATTACAGTTATTCTCAAGCTTGGCAAGCCAACAGAACCACGAGAATTAAACAGATATGCTGCTGATCTCCTATGCAATTATTAAAACCTGCACAACACCCCACAAGACCTAAACACAGAATATGATACTCACAGTATTAATGCAACTGTTCCACACCCCAAACTGTTCATTTTAAATGTAGTACTGTTTATTTTAAACATACACATATATACTTTTTAATGTGTAGAAACCAGAGGATCTATACTTTGTAACATGGTTTCCAAGGGATTATAAATGTCTGTTAATAAGGGACTAGTTATATATATATACTGATATAGAATAGTCACTAAAAAATACTGAACAGGGTGGACAGTATGCTATGGTATTTAAAGAAAAAGTATAGAGACACACACACCAACTTTTATCTCCACTCATCTGAATCAAACATGTTCCAGTTGTGTGTGTGTATGTATATACATATGTGCATACACACCGGGTATGTATACATGTACACACACATACACAAATACTGTATATAAACTCTGTATACACATATACATATATATCACTTACCAATTTATCTATACACTGAGAAAAGAAACTGGGCGGCTAAAAATTACAGGTGAAAAGGAAACTTGTTTTTCACTGCATAATCTCTTGTGCCTTTTGAATTTTATCCTTGTGTATTTTATCACTTAAAATACATTTTTCAATAGATGGGTTGGACAATATTTAAACTAAGCCAAAGGACATGCTTTTGATATATAACCATAACTTTAGTTCCTAATTAAACCTTATTGCTGTCAATATAATCAACTGCATATCTGAACAGAAAAAACTTTCATTAATATTTGTTTTGGGTGATATTAAGAAAGTGTTACAACTTATCCAACTGAATACTTAAGGTCTACACATTATATTGCATGTTAATTATACCACAATTGAAAAACAGTATAAAACGTCTTACATAAAAGGTGGTAATTAATCATTTTCAGCACATTAGAAGCTATGTGTGCATGCTAAGTTGCTGCAGTCATGTCTGACTCTTTGCAACCCTATGAACTGTAGCCCACCAGGCTCCTCTGTCCATGGGATTTTCCAGGCAAGAAAACAAGATCTCCTGCAGGAGATCTTCCCAATCCAGGATCGAACGTGCATCTCCTGAATTGCAGGGAGATTCTTTACCACTGAGCCATCAGAGACGCCCAGAAACTATGGAAGAACTTACGAAAATACAGTCACTTCCTTTCAATTCCTTATTAGTAAAATCAGCATCACCTGGGAGAATGTCAGACATTGCGTCTCAAGCCCCATTCCAGAACTACTGAATGAAAACCTGTATCTTAACAAGATCCCCCAGTGATTTACAATACACTGAAGTCTGAGAAGCTCTGACAACTTATTAACCAGAATATTTATGGCTGAAATCCATGAAACTCTTCTTTGTAAAAGCCCCCTACATGTACAATAAAGACAGAGAATCACAATATAAGCGCTGTGCCTTGAGAGTGAAGAGATGAAACGTTCTTTTTTTTAAGACTAGTTGGCATGGCAAAAGAACTCAATAATCTTCAGCTTCCAATAGCTCAGCTGGTAAAGAATCTGCTTGCAATGCGGGAAACCTGGGTTCAATCCCTAGATTGGGAAGATCCCCCGGAGAAGGGAAAGGGCTACCCACTCCAGTATCGTGGCCTGGAGAATTTCATGGACTATACAGTCCATGGGGTCTCAACAAGTCAGACACCACGGACTTTCACTTTCACTTCATACACCCACTATCCTTATACTGCTTCATTAAGTACCTATTTCTCTACAACCTTCTGTGTCCTTAGGAGGATTTTAGCCACCCAGACACTCTTAGTCATATGATCTGCTAGGTCAACCATGTACATGCACACTTTTTGTCTGTATGCATGTATATACACACGTGTGTATACTCACTGGATTCCATCTGAAGAAAGAGGAAGATAGAAGAAACTAAGTCCGATCTTGCCAGTGGGATTACAAGTAGACTTAAATATTATATGCCAGGATCCCAAGAAAACAGAGGATCTCACTGAGAGGCTATGTCTAAGCACAATTTTATCAAAATATGAGGGATTTTGTAAATCTAAAATAAGACAATTCCAAAGAGTTAAGAGTAAATATTGTTTTATCCCTCAAGGTACAGTAGAGCAAATAAGTTATGTAATAATAGGGTATTTCAATTTGTGTGCTTCATTCAAAATAACAATTTGTTAAAAGACAAGATTCCTCACTAGTAATAAAGCAAGGAGTAGGATGCACTTTCTGGAGAAGGTGATGGCATCCCACTCCAGTACTCTTGCCTGGAAAATCCCATGGACGGAGGAGCCTGGTAGGCTGCAGTCCACGGGGTCGCGAAGAGTCGGACACGACTGAGCGACTTCACTTTCCCTTTTATGCATTGGAGAAGGAAATGGCAACCCACTCCAGTGTTCTTGCCTGGAGAATCCCAGGGACGGGGGAGCCTAGTGGGCTGGCATCTAGGGGGTCACACAGAGTCGGACATGACTGAAGTGACTTAGCAGCAGCAGCAGGATGCACTTTCAAACCAAATAGTTCAGTTAATAGTAGGTATGTGAGGGCTTGTGGGATATACTACAATTAAGAGGTTAATGAAATTGTAAACACCTGAACCAGAATATGAATCACCTATAATTTTGTAGGTTAGATCTCTCTAGGAATTACCATAATGACTGAAGAAGTTCTGAAGTTTGCCCCTCAAAGCTCAGAAGCCAGGAAGCCTAGGAAAGTACTTCGGCAATTGAATGTAAACAGTGGCCCAAATTGGTTAAGAGGAGATATCTGGGGAAATAAAAATAAGGGGGAAAAGATACACCACAGAATCCAAAGCATCAGGATGATAAATGTGCTGGAGCAAGAGAATGAATCATATTCACTAAAAGATATTCATTCACGTGAAAGTGAGATGATTCAAATGATCTCTAGCAACACAATATTCAGAGACGCAATCTGAGGTCTTCTGGCTCAAAGATTTTAGACCAGTGATTCTCTGCCATATGATTACAAGCTGTAAGCTTTTTAAAAAGACACCTGTACCTCTATCCTACTGAATTATTATATGCCCAAGAATGAGATGGCAATAAAATGGCAAAGAACATAAATCCACTCTTATTGAAGTGAGTCTGATCCAATCTGTTTCCATATACATGACTTTAAACAGTAAATAAGCCACATTTGTAGGCCATTTGAATTAAATTTTAGCCTGAAGATTTAGCTTATTATATATTGCAACACTGCCTCAAGTGAATGACTTTCTTGGGATTCAAGGGCTGAAGGACCTAATTTATAGCCTTCAAAAAATTATATGTGGATATTTATCTTTATATGAGAATATATTGTACTAGACATACAAGGAGAAAAAGCAACTCTGCTATAACACCAACATTTACATTCCTACATTATTCTAAGCTTGATTTGTTGGCCTCATCTACGCAGGCCATTTTTGGGGAGGCTATTATTCATACTTTAAATCATGCAGTATTTCAAGCATATGGAAAAATATAAAACCTTTATAATATTCCTATCCATCTGTTCTTTAATCTCTAAAAATAAATGCACGAAACTTGGAAATGGAAAAAACGGGAAGCAAACCCCCTTAAAACTAACTTTTTCATTTTCACTATAATGTTAAGATAATTATTTGTAAAATAATTATGTATTATTATTTCCTAGCTTTGTGACATTTTTGAGGAATTCTGGATTGATTTTCTTGTCAATATATGAAAACTAAAGTACCCTAGCCAAAACATGGTAGCTACATTCCAATATCTAATATCATTAAATTCTTTATTTTATAATGGTTTTACTTCTCTAATGATCAGAATATAGTAATGACCTTTTTCTTTCTTTAGATCATCTCTCCTTGCACAATATGCTTCAGTATCAGATTTTTCATGTGTTTGAACAATAGGCAGATGAAAACAGAAATAGTCATACTTACATGTCAACCATATATGGGTATCTATAAAGTATATACTGGTTTCATACTAAATTTTGTGTGCTGCCAAGCTGGGCTCTACCTCTGAGTAGTCAAGATCAAACAGATCAACTATGATTAATAACAAGAGAAGATAGCACAAAGATTAAAAAACAACAACCCAATACTCCCTTCTAACAGGGAGGTCAGTCAAGTTTTTCTACCAGTAATATTCTTAAGAAAAATCTCCTTTAAAGAACTGCAATTCAGGTGGAAAAGAAAAATAAGAAAGTAATTAATTCATTTAACAATCATTTATCAAGCACTTACTACTAAATGCTGGGCATAGGTGCACTGTTAAGTGGTCAGTTTAAGATACAGTCTCGTTTCAAGTAACTAAGAGACTATCCATACAACAAATATTTCTTGTGAGTCCACTATGTGTCAATCACTGTCGTGGGTAATGATGGAAGATAAAGCAGTGAACAAAACAAAGCCCTTGCTTTCATGAAGTTTCCATATGGTAAAGGAGACAAGCAAACATATGTCAAATGGCAGAGGGGGGAAAAAGCTAAAAAGAAAAGTAAGTGAAAGTAAAAAGACAATAATAATGATATACATATTTATGCTGGAAGATACACCTAGTGAGAAAACTATTTTACTCTCATTTAATTGATATCTTTAAAGGTGCTAAACTACCTTTCATATAGCCAAGTTAAACAGGATTTTCTCAGTCTCCATTTTCCTATGCTCCTCCAAGCATCTGACATTGCTAACTAACTCTGTTTTGAAACTCTGTTGGCTTACTGACAAATTTCCTATCTGGGTTCTTATCTTTCGCACTAGATTGGCATCAATATACGCTACAAATCATATCGAGGATTTAAATAAGATCTTGTATTTAACCAAAGGAAATAGATTCTAATTGATGTGGAAATAGACAGCACCTTGCAAAAAGGTTTAATTTTGTTCTTAATTGCCAATAGTTTTTAGAAGATTCTATAACAATATAACATTTATTCAAGCCATTAGAGAGTAACAACATCAAAAACAAACAGCCGTACAACATATTACATTTTATAAAGTCCTTTTATATTTACTACATTTAATTCTCATAAAGTGATAATACCCTATAAGGTAGGTAATATTTCCCTATTGAAACACTTTCAACTTTTATATGTATAATGAGCATATATGAGGAGGATTAAAGAGGAAAGGGCTGCTACATTTTAAATCTTAGGAAAGACAAAGCCTCTAGGCTTATTCCATTCCAAAATTATATTTCACACTGTATTAAGACATAGATGGAAGGTTTTATCCTATGATGATTCCTTAAGCAGTCTATTCAATCTATTAAAAATAAGATCCTGAGTTTTCAAAATGATATCATTAAAAATTAGATTTAAATGCCTATCCTTTACTTTTTCTTTAATATTTGAAAAACGATTAAAGGTATAATGAAAACCATTAAGAAACATCAGTATTTCCAGTATTCAAAAATAACATTCACTAACATTCTGGTATATTTAGTATTTCTTTCAACTCATCTCTATTAAGTTCAGTAGTTTTTTAATTGCTCCACACTAACTAGAATACTCTCTAAAACAGAAGCTTGCTTTTTATTAAAAGAAAAAAAAGCAAGCAGGAGTGGGAGACAAAATTGATCACAATTACTGTGAAATCAAATCGAACACTTTTTAGAATTTTTTAAATGGTAATTTCAGGGTCATAAATGAAAAAAGATAAAATGAAACATATTTATTCAATAAATATTTACTGTAACTACTGTGTACAAAATGAACAAAAGATTTTGTACTTTAAGCAGACTGGATTCTCACCTGTTCAATCTCTTTGGTTTTTGTTGCTATTGCTTTAGAGCGACTGGTTAGCTGACTGTCTTCGAACAATTCTATGCCATCTGTTGCATTTGACTCAGGTTCTACTGGATGGTCAATGAACAATGGTGCTGTGGATCCCGCCTTTAGAAGAAATTAGAAATCTTTCATTACTTTCTTAAAGGACATATATAGCATTTTAGATGACTACATATAAGCACTAACCAGCAGATTATCTCAAAAAAAAAACACTAAATTTGATCTAAGAAAAGAAACACTTTTAATTTTGTTATGCATAATGAACATACGAGAGCTTTCCAGGTGGTGCAAAGGTAAAAAAATCCACCTGCCAATGCTAAAGATGCAAGAGATGTGGGTTCAATCCCTGGCTCAGGAAGATTCCCTGGAGTAGGAAATGATAACCCATTCCATTACTCTTGCTGGGAAAATTCCATGGACAAGGAGCCTGGCAGCCTACAGGCCATGGGGTCACAAAGAGTTGGACCCGACTGAGCACACATACACATAATGAAGATATGTGAGGAGGATTAAAGAGGAAATTCTGGCTACTTTTTAAATTTTACATAGGACAAAGATTCTAGGCTTATTCCATTCCAAAATTATATTTCATACTATATTAAGACAGAGCTAGAAGGTTTTGTTCTCTATTTCTTAAGCAACTTATTTAAGAAACACAGAAGAACAAAGTTCAACTGGAAGAGAGAAGTATGAACAAACATAAACAAATAACAGAAACGTGGAAAAGGGCTCTACTTCCAGAAGTTAAAAACACCATTCTTCCTATAGCCTATGAATTACTGAAATAACTGAAAACAACTCCAACCAGCAGTAATAATTACTTCAACAATACTGCAACAGTTCATTAATGAGTAAATAATCCCACAAAAAGCCCAAGGTCAATTATTTTATTGTCTAAAAATACTTTTGTTGAAAAGAGAAAAACTAAATAAATGAAGGAAAACTATTAGGGAATGAATAAAGTAATGAATAGAGAAACTATTCATTAGTTTACTCAAAAATTTATTCTATGATAAATGCCAAGCACAGCTCAATGAACACTGGATATATCAATGAATGGAACAGACAAAAGTTCTTGCCTTCATGGAGGTTGCAGTAAGCAGTAGTTTGGAAAGAGTAAAGTTTGAGTTAATATAATTTAGTTGGGTGGGAGGTGACGGAGAAAAGAAACTTGTACTTATTACAATTTATGGCTGTTGTAACTGAAGTAGCAACAAACAGCAGTAGGTTTAAAAAGTCACAAGATATATACTAATTAGCGGTATTTTTCATCAGTAAGAGCAGTCACATTTCAATGCCTAGTGTGTTGTACACTGCCACAACCTTTTTAGAGATTAATTTGGCAGTATTTATCAGAATGTTCCACATATCCTTTGCACTCAGCACTTCACCTTTAAGAACTTAATTTACAGATACAACATGTGCAATAAATACTGCAATATGGCTGCCATCAATAGCAAGTGGTTGAAAACAATCTAAATGTTCATCAAATAAATTATGCACTGTCTAAAACCAAGGAATACTAAGAAATCATTAAAAAAAAAAAAACCACCAGTCTACATATACTACCTAATGTATCCAAACTTTCCTCCTGGCAAGGCCTAAAGGTCATTCCCCATAAATCACAGCCAATTGTGTCAAAAACAAAAGGGAAGAAAGAAATATGGGTGTTAATGCATTTATGCATTTATATGAACAAACTATTTCCATAAGGATATTATCTCTGGGGAAAAAAATGATAAAAGAGACAGTCTTAATAGGAATAACTTAGAAGAAACTGTACCTATTCCAATGCCATTCGAATTTCTGACACATGTATGCATAATCTACTTTTTTAAAAAACCTGGTTTTTACAAGTCTGAGTTACATATCTTAAGGGATTTAAATTTGAAGTATATGAATCATTTAAGGGGAGAGGATTCTGAGAAGACAGCAGAGTAGAAAGCACTAGCAATCTGTCTCCCAACCTACACAGAAACTATATTGGCATTATTTGTCTGATTTAAGTACTATGAAACTCTGGACTCTGCTGAAGCCTTGTCCCATGCAGAGGAAGATAAACTGAGATTACATTCAGCTCTCAGCACAGTAGCAGCTGGCCATGTCCCACTCTGAGCCACTTGGCAGTGAGCTGTGTACATGTTCCTAGAGCAGCTTAACACATAGCCTATGGGAGTCAGGTTGGGCAAAAAGCACCCCATCCTCCAAAGAACGAGGAATTAACTGTCCTCCAATCACTGATTCCTGCTTCTGATCAAGAGGTGCAAAGAGGTGAACAGCCATTGTTACTGTACCTCCCCCATTGTTGCAAGCCCCACTTACTTTGGCTGAAGTGCCTTCCAGGGTGTATAAAGGCCAAGCACCCTACCACCCACTTCCCTCCATTTTTCATGTTTCTTCTTTTGGGAGCCAGACATTAAAGATAAGTTTGTTCATTTAAAAATAAGTGTATACAAGGGTGAAGACAGAAAGTAACTGGGTTATACCAAGGGAAAAGCTCAGAAAGAACTGAGAAGCCTTTAAAAGTTTTCACCTCAGGCTGATCCTCAGTACAGCAACAGTGGCCAACAATAAAAAATGGTAACAAATAACAACTGAAAAAAACCCAGCAAGCCCTAGAAAAGAGGGAGAATATGACTTGTCAGAGTTACCTGAATCAAACACCCAAAGCGCACCAAAAAAAATTATACAAAGAATCAGCAAAGTATGGTTTATTCAAAGAATTAATCATCAGAAACTACTCAAGAAAAAGACCTAATGGAAGATCTACTGGACAAAAACTTTTTTCAGAGCTAAGAAGATCAATAATTACAACAAAAATGCACTAGAGCGATTCAAAGGAAGAAAGAATCAGTGAACTTGAAAATTAGGACAACAGAAATTATCATCTGAATGACAGGGAGAAAAAACATTGAAGAAAACTGAACAGAGCCTAAGGGATTTGTGGGGCACCATTAAGTGGATCAATATATTAGATTGGTACAAAACTAACTGCATTTTCAGACCATGAATTTTAAATAATTATAACTAGACTCAAATACATCTTTGTTAATCAAAATAGGAACCACTACAATCAACACATTTTTTCCAACAAGAAATAAGTTTGTTTCCTGTAGCATAAAAAACCAAGCTTTAGGATTTGATGAACTCTTGGAAAGTATTTTCTTTTTTTGGTTTGTTTTGTTTTATTTTTATTTTTTATTTATTTTTTAAATTAATTATTTTACTTTACAATATTGTGGAAAGTATTTTCTGCCTCCTGCTAGTAGTAGAGGCATTTTCTCTGCCAAAAGTTGTCGAGATGGTTGAAGGAATGGTAGTCAGTTGGCAAGAGATAGGTAAATATGGCAGATGAGGCAAAACTTTGTAGCCCAATTTGTTCAACTTTTGAAGCATTGGGAGTGCAATGTGCGGTCAGGTGTTGTCATAGAGGAGAATGGGGCCCATTCTGGTGACCGATGCTGGTGGCAGGCATTGCAGTTTTGGGTGCATCTCACTGATTTGCCAAGCATACTTCTCAGATGTAATGGTTTCACCAGAATTTAGAAACCTGTGGTGGATCAGACAAGCAGCAGACCATCAAACAGTGACCATGACCTTTTTTGGGTGCAAGCTTGCCTTTGGGAAGTGCTTTGGAGCTTCTTTTCGGTCCAGCCACTAAGCTGGTCATTGCTGGTTGTTGTACAAAATCCACTTTTCATCACAAGTCACAATCCGATTGAGAAATGGTTCGTTGTTGTTGTGTAGAGTAAGAGAAGACAACATCTTGAAATGACAATTTTTTTGGTTTGTGGTCAGCTCATGAGACACCCACTTACTGAGCTTTTTCACCTTTCCAATTTGCTTCAAATACCAAATGACAGTAGAATGGTCAACACTGAGTTCTTTGGCGACTTCTCGTGTAGTTGTAAGAGTATCAGCTTTGATGAATGCCCTCAGTTGGTCACTGTCAACTTCTGGTGGCTGGCCATTATGTTCATCTTCAAGGCTCTTGTCTCCTTTGCAGAATTTTTTTTTTTTTTAATTTTAATTGGAGGCTAATTTCTTTACAATATTGTGGTGGTTTTTGCCATACATTCACATGAATCAGCCATGGGTATACATGTGTTCCCCATCCCATCCCTCAAGGTCATCCCAGTGCACCAGCCCTGAGCACCCTGTCTCATTCTTTGCAGAATTTCTTCAATCAACACTGCACTGTATCTTTGTTAGCAATTCCTGGGCCACAAGCATTGCTGATGTTGCAAATTGTCTCTGCTGCTTTATGACCCATTTTAAACTCAAATAAGAAAATTGCTCAAAATTGCTTTTTGTCTAACATCATTTCCCTAATCTAAAATAAATACAAAATAAACAGCAAGTAATATGTCTTTAGCAAAAAATATAAAGTGATAAATGTGTATTAAAATGATGTATAAGATAACCACATTTATTTAAGAAGGTATTCCAATACCAAATAGCAAAGTTCAACAATGCAAAACAGCAATTACTTTTGCAACAATCTAATACACTTAAATACATACAATCTTCTGGGAGTCCAAGAGAGGAGACAGAGAGAAAGACACAGAGAAAATATTTGAATAAATAATGACTGAAAACTTCCAAATCTGATCAAAGACATGAATTCAAACATCTAAGAAGCTCAAAGAACCCAAGTAAGATGAACTCAAAAAAGCTCAAAGGACATATTACAATCAAACTTTCAGGACAAAGACAAAGGGACAATCTTAAAAGCAACGAGAAACAAAATCATTAATACAAGAAGTCATCACTAAAATTAAGTAGCTTTCTCATCAGAAACTTTGGAGGCCAGAAGACAATGGACTGACATGTCCAAAGTGTTAAAAGAAAAAACTGCCAACAATGATTACTATATCCAGTAAAACTGTCCTTCGAAAGTGATGGCGAAATTAAGACATCCAGGTAAATAAAAGCTGAGAGAGATCATGACACTAGATCTGTCATGCAAGAAATGCTCGAGGGAGTCTTAAAAGGTGAAAGGAAAGGACACTAGATAGTATCTTGAAGCTGTGTGGAAGAATAAAGAGCTCACTATACTGAAATGCATGGTCAATTATAATGGCTAATATAAACTGTACTTTTTATTTGCAACATGATTTAGGAGCCTATGACATTTAAAGAAAAAAAATTATAGGTGTAAAAGTTGGTATCACTGCAATGTTGGTTTATAACTCCAAATCTTGAGAGTCCCTCGGACAGCAAGGAGATCAAACCAGTCAACCCTAAAAGAATAAATCCTGAATATTCATTGGAATATTCACTGATGCTGAAGCTCAAACTCCAATATTTTGGCCACCTGATGTGAAGAGTTGACTCACTGGAAAAGACCCTGAAGCTGGGAAAGACTGAGGGCAGAAGGAGAAGGGTGCAACAGAGGATGAGATGGTTGGATGGCATCATCGACTCAATGGATGTGAGTTTGAGCAGACTCCAGAAATAGTGAAGGATAGGGAAGCCTGGCATGCTGCAGTTCACAGAGTCACAATCAGATATGACTGAGCGACTGAACGATGACAACAACAAGGAGCTCCTTGTTCCAAGGAGCGTCTTTTAATTTCTTGTCTGCAGTCATCATCTGCAGTGATTTTGGAGCCCAAGAAAATAAACTCTCTCACTGTTTACACTGCTTCCCCAACTATTTGCCACGAAGTGATGGGACTGGATGCCATTATCTTTCTCTTTGAATGTTAAGTTTTAAGCCAGCTTTTTCACTCTCATCTTTTACTGTCATCAATAGGTTCTTTAGTTCTTCTTCACTTTCTGCCATGCAGGTGGTGTCATCTGCATATCTGAGGTTATTGATATTTCTCCCGGCAATCTTGATTCCAGCTTGTGCTTCATCCAGCCTTGTATTTCACATGATATACTCTACATATAAGTTAAATAAGCAGGGTGGCAATATACAGCCTTGACGTACTCCTTTCCCTGTTTGGAACCAGTCTGTTGTTCCATGTCGACTTCTAACTGTTGCTTCTTGACCTGCATACAGATTTCTCAGGAGACAGGTAAGGTGGTCTGGTATTCCCATCTCTTTAAGAATTTTCCACAGTTTGTGCTGATCCACACATGTAGTCAATAAAGCAAAAGCATATGTTTTTCTGTAACTCTCCTGCATTTTTGATGATCCAGCAGATGTTGGCAATTTGATCTCTGGTTCCTCTGCCTTTTCTAAATCCAGCTTGAACATTTGGAAGTTCACGGTTCACATACTATTGAAGCCTGGATTGGAGAATTTTGAACATTACATTGAGATGAGTGAAATGAGTGAAATTGTGTGGTAGTTCAATGCCAAACTGAACATTCTTTAGCATTGCCTTTCTTTGGGACTGGAATGAAAACTGACCTTTTCCAGTCCTGTGGCCACTGCTGAGTTTTCTAAATTTGCTGGCATATTGAGTTCAGCACTTTCACAGCATGATCTTTTAGGATTTGAAATAGCTCAACTGTAATTTCATCACCTCCACTAGCTTTGTTCGTAGTAATGCTTTCTAAGGCCAACTTGACTTTGCATTCCAGGATGTCTGGCTCCAGGTAAGTATCATACCATTGTGATTATCTGGGTCATGAAGATCTTTTTTGTGTAGTTTTTCTGCGTATTCTTGTCACCTCTTCTTAATATCTTCTGCTTCTGTTAGGTCCATACCATTTCTGTCCTTTATTGTGCCCATCTTTGCATGAAATGTTTCCTTGGTATCACTAATTTTCCTGAAGAGATCTCTAGTCTTTCCCATTCTATTGTTTTCCTCTATTTCTTTGCCTTGGTCACAGAGGAAGGCTTTCTTATCTCTCTGTGCTATTCTTTGGAACTCTGCATTCAAATGGTTGTATCTTTTCTTTTCTCCTTGCCTTTAGCTTCTCTTCTTTTCTCAGCTATTTGTAAGACCTCCTCAGACAACCATTTCACTTTTTTGCATTATAAAACTATGAGCCATGCCATGTAGGACCACCCAAGAGAGACGGGTCATGATGGAGAGTTCTGACAAAATGCGGTCCACTGGAGAAGGGAATGGCAAACCACTTCAATATTCTTACCTTGAGAACCCCATGAACAGTATGAAAAGGCAAAAAGATAGGACACTGAAAGATGAACTCCCCAGGTCAGCAGGTGTCCAATATGCTACTGGAGAAGAGTGGAGAAATAACACCAGAAAGAATGAAGGGATGGAACCAAAGCGAAAACAACACCCAGTTGTGGATGTGACTGGTGATGGAAGTAAAGTAAATGCTGTAAAGAACAATACTGCATAGAAACCTGGAAAGTTAGGGCCATGAATCAAGGTAAATTGGAAGTGGTTAAACAGGAGATGGCAAGAGTGAACACCGACATTTTAGGAATCAGTGAACTAAAACGGACTGGAATGGGCAAATTTAACTCAGATTAGCATTATATCTACTATTATGGGCAAGAATCCCCTGGAAGAAATGGAGTAGGCATCATAGTCAACAAAAGAGTCCAAAATGCAGTATTTGGGTGCAACCTCAAAAATGACAGTGTGATCTCTGTTTGTTTCCAAGCAAACCATGCAATATCACAGTAATCCAAGTCTATGTTCCGACCAATAATGCTGAAGAAGCTGAAGTTGAATGGTTCTATGAAGACCTACGAGAACTAACCTATGAGAAGACCTTTTAGAACTAACACCCAAAAAGGATGTCCTTTTCATTATAGCGGACTGGAAGCAAAAGTATGAAGTCAAGAGATACCTGGAGTTACAGGTAAATTTGGCCTTGGTGTACAGAATGAAGCAGGGCAAAGGATAACAAGAGTTTTGCCAAGAGAATGCACTGGTCATAGCCAACATCCTCTTCCAACAACACAAAGGAAGACTCTACACCTGGATATCACCAGATGGTCAATACCAAAATCAGACTGATTATATTTTTTGCAGATGAAGGTGGAGAAGCTCTATACAGTCAGCAAAAACAAGACCAGGAGCTGACTGCTGCTCAGATCATGAACTCCTTATTGGAAAATTCAGACTTAAATTGAAGAAAGTAGGGAAAACCACTAGACCATTCAAATATGACCTAAATCAAATTCCTTTAGACTATACAGTAGAAGTGACAAAATAGATTCAATAAATTAGATCTGACAGAGTGCCTGAAGAACTATAGATGGAGGTTTGTGACATTGTACAGAAGAGTAAATATTAAGTGTTCTCAAAACAAGGAAAAATCTTTTTTTCTTTTTTGTGGTGTTTATGAGACAATAGATATTAATTGAACTTACTGTAGTAATCATTTCACAATATATGTAAGTCATTATGCTATATGTCTTAAACGTACAGAGTGCTATCAGTAAAACTGGGGGAAAAAAGTGCTTATTAGTAATTACATTTAGTTTAGTCCATTAGATATATATTTTTCAAGGTACTAGAGGGAAAACAAGACATGAGGTATATTCTACCTATCTATCTAGATAACCAGACTGGTAAAAGAAAAAAAAAATTTTTAATAAAGGCAATATAAGTTCATCGGTGAAATAGTGGCAAAAAAGTTTACAATAGTAAGGGAAGAATGGGGTTCCAAGGTGACACAGTGGTACAAAAAACCCGCCTGCCAAAGCTTGAGACAGAAGAAATGCTACAGTCCACAGGGTTACAAAGAGTCAGACACAACTCAGCACAGACAGCAGGGAAGAAAATCGGAATCAAGAAAGATATTGCGTCTTATTATCTCAAGCACTACTGATTCCACTGACCAGATCTGAATTTGAAAGACAGCCATGGAAGTTGGGCATACTTTAGGGACAGGGTAAGTGGAAAGTAACACCTGACATGTGGAAACAACACAATTCACACTTTCATATTTAAGTAAGAAACATGTTAAAATTTTATTCTGTGGCAAGAAGCAACTTGTTCTACTGTGACATTCTAATAACCTTTGAATAATTTGATTTTCATTTTGATAACCAAAAGGAAACTCTCATGGCCACATGCTTATGGACAGTAAATTATATCTCTACCAAATTTGACTGAAAGCTCTTTGAAAGCCAGGATGGTGCCTCTAATGCAGTGTTTGACACAAACAGATGCAGAATGACTAGTGAATTTAAATAAACTATGAGAAAGCCAGTATAGTATTATTTTGTATATTTTGTATATATAGTTTGTATATATAATAGTATATCTGAACATACATGCCTTAAAACATAATCCTAAAATGTGCACTCTGAATAAATTTGAAGTCAAAATTTTGATAAATTATGCAAACTTTATCATTTATTCTTTTCTCACAGATAACCGATGAGCACATTAACATACTAAAATCTCTTAAAAGTACTAAAATGCCAAAATCAACCTACTTCTTTTAAATCTAGCATTTCCTCAATGTAGTGGGGCTAACGGGCTTCCCTGGTGGCTCAGTGGTAAAGGATCCGCTTGCCAATTTAGGAGACACAGGTTCAATCCCTGGGCCCAGAAGATCCCCTGGAAAAGGAAAACAGCAACCCACTCTAGTATTCTTGCCTGAAAAATACCATGGACAAGGAGCCTGGTGGGCCAAAGTCCATGAGATGGCAAAAGAATCAGATACGACTTAGCAACTAAACAATGACAACACTGGCACCAACAGAATCTTTTTTCTTCTTCCTCAGGTCACTAAGACTGTTCAGAACTATCATTCTATCAAATGCTTTCAGAAATTCCCTATTAGAGTCCAAAAGGTAAAAGTAAAAACCTGAACAGAATAGTGAACACTAATATTCCTGATATTTAAGCATAGCACTGAATTTATCTTCAACTTCACCAACTACCTATATATAAACTACATGGTCTCCCAACCAACTTGTTTAAAACTATATTGATGACAGTAAGAGAAGACAAACTGGAAACCTAAATATTTAATCTCCTCTCTTGACAGTTAATAGACTGTCACTAAACACATGAACAGAGAGGACCATGCAAAACTCTTCCCTGGCATCAAGGTCTTTCCACCTCAAATCAGATAGGAGTTTATAGAACCAAGGCTAACATTCTTAAAAAGTCTATATCTCAAAAAAAAAAAAAAAAAGAATCACTGAAATGAGCAACTATTTAACAACTGCCTAAAAACAAATGTGACTATCCTTGCCCAAAAGACAGAGTATCCTACGAATTTCCCATATGCCTTTTCTCCAGTATGGAAAAGTATCAACAAAACTTGAAGAACTTTTCAGACAATGCTACAAGACTGATGCTGTACAACACTAATGACATATGCCAACTACAAACATACGATAGTAATTTCAACAGTACTCTTACCTTGCCTTTGCTCCAACAGAAAATCACCTCTGACCTATGGCTCCACACACAGATTTTAGGATTCCTGACTTCTCATTAATTCAAAAGTCTAGCAAATTCTGGGCACATTATAGAGAAAAAACAAGAGTACTAGAAAAACATCTTTCAAGACCCAATGTCACTGACTATTCAGAGTCGAGATCCAGTCAAGAAATGAAAAAAGACTATAAACAAAATAATCAAAAACTGGAAAAGATGGATAGTAAGATTTTTTTAAATTTCAGTTCAGTTCAGTTGCTCAGTCATGTTCAACTCTTTGCGACCCCATGGACTGCAGCATGCCAGGCTTCTCCTGGAGCTTGCTCAAACTCATGTCCACTGAGTCAGTGATGCCATTCAACCATCTCATCCTCTGTCGTCCCCTTCTCCTCCTGCCTTCAATCTTTCCTAGCATCAAGGTCTTTTCCAATGAGTCAGTTCTTCCTATCAAGTGGCCAAAGTATTGGAGCTTCAGCTTCAGCATCAGTCCTTCCAATGAATATTCAGGACTGATCTCCTTTAGGGTTCACTGGTTTGATCTCCTTGCAGTCCAAGGGACTCTCAAGAGTCCAACACCACAGTTCAAAAGCATCAATTCGTTGTGCAGCCTTGTTTATGGTCCAACTCTCACAGCATACATGACTACTGGAAAAACCATAGCTTTGACTGTATGGATTTTTGTCAGCAAAGTGATGTCTCTGCTTTTTAATATGCTGTCTAGGTTTGTCAAAGTTTTTCTTCCAAGGAGCAAATGTCTTTTAATTTCATGGCTGCAGTCACCATCTGCAGTGATTTTGGACCCCACAAGAGACCCAGCCAGACCTGCCTTTGTGTGTTTGGGTGTCTCCTGCAGAGGCACAGGTCATCTGTGGCCTGCTGTGGGGACAGGGGCTCTGGCTACAGCAGATCTGGGAGGTGCGGCATGTGAACCCCACCAAAGAGCCACCAAGCAGACAACCCACAAACTGGAGAACAATTCTGCCAAAGAAGTTCTCACACTGTTGTGAAAGCTCTAGGGCCCACAACAGATTTCCCAAACTGGGGATCCAGCAAAGGGACTGAGAACCCCCAGGGAATTTGACTTTGAAGGCCAGTGGGATTTGATTTTTTAAATTAAGAGATATCAAAATGACAAGGAGGGAGAATGAATATATCTTAATAATAGCTTTGCTAACTGAAGATATGTGGGCTTTCCTGGTGACTCAGTGGTAAAGAATCTGCTTGCCAATGCAGGAGACGTGGGTTTGATCCCAATGAGAAGATCCCATAAAGAAGGAAATGGCCATACACTCTAGTATTTTCACCTGGAAAATGTCACACACTGAGGAGCCTTGTGTGCTATAGTCCATGGGATCACAGAAGAGTCATATATGACTTAGTGACTAAACAACAACAACAGTTGAAGATACAATATTTAGAAAACAAATAACTAAGTATTTTTTGGAAGTTTTGGTTTAATTACTCTGAGAAAAATTATCAGACATCCAAATCAGCAACTTTAAAGTACATATTTCTATTATTAATATAAAAACGATTACTCTAAATTCTTAAGGAAAATAGTAAATGACCCTATTAAACGTAACACTCTTCATACTTTGAAATAGTGCTAGACAGCTCATGTAGCTCAATTCCAGAAAAATAAACAACCCAATAAAAAAATGGGCCAAAGAACTAAACAGACATTTCTCCGAAGAAGACATACAGATGGCTAACAAACACATGAAAAGATGCTCAACATTACTCATTATCAGAGAAACGCAAATCAAAACCACAATGAGGTACCATCTCACGCTGGTCAGAATGGCTGCTATCAAAAAGTCTACAAACAATAAATGCTGGAGAGGGTGCAGAGAAAAGGGAACCCTCTTACACCT
>NW_011495031.1:2319464-2327838 GCF_000754665.1 Bison bison bison
TATCAAAAAGTCTACAAACAATAAATGCTGGAGAGGGTGCAGAGAAAAGGGAACCCTCTTACACTGTTGGTGGGAATGCAAACTAGTACAGCCACTATGGAGAACAGTGTAGAGAGTCCTTAAAAAACTGGAAATAGAACTGCCATATGACCCAGAAATCCCACTGCTGGGCATACACAGCAAGGAAACCAGAATTCAAAGAGACACGTGTACCCTGATGTTCATCGCAGCACTGTTTACAATAACAAGGACATGGAAGCAACCAAGATGTCCATTGGCAGACGAATGGGTAAGAAAGCTGTGGTACATATACACAATGGAATATTACTCAGCTATTAAAAAGAATACATTTGAATCAGTTCTAATGAGGTGGATGAAACTGGAGCCTATTAAACAGAGTGAAGTAAGCCAGAAAGAAAAACACCAATACAGTATATTAACACATACATATGGAATTTAGAAAGATGGTAATGATGAATCTGTATGTGAGACAGCAAAAGCGACACAGATGTAAAGAACAGACTTTTGGACTCTGTGGGAGAAGGCAAGGGTGGGATGATTTGAGAGAATAGCAGTGAAACATGTATATTACTATATGTGAAATAGATCAACAGTCCAGGTTCGATGGATAAGACAGGGCACTCAAGGCCATGGCACTGGGACGACCCTGAGGGATGGGACGGGGAGGGAGGTGGGAGGGAGGTTCAGGATGGGGGACACACGTACATCCATGGCTGATTCATGTCAATGTATGGCAAAAACCAATACAATATTGTAAAGTAATCAGTCTCCAATTAAAATAAATAAATAAATTAAAAAAAATAGCACTAGAGACATACCAAAGAGACACAGCTTGATATTTTTGATACTAACTTGAAAATATGCATAAATATCTATTATTATCTCTACAGTAACAAGGAAACTTTGGCCTATGTAAGAAAAACTGATAGCTAAATGACAGTGACACATCAGCATTTTAAAAAAGAAAGGTTCTATTTCTATAAGCACTGATAGGGTTTGTACTGGTTTGTACTTTCTATGATCAGTGTATATTAGTTACTTTGGAAAGGTCTTTCCACAGTGTATTAAGATGCACATAGGTACAGAATTTATACATTGAATCCCAACGTTTCATCTCTTTTTTCAGAGGACCTGTCTTAAAAGGCATTCAAAATAATAAAGTCAGAAATCTCTTCCAAATATAATCTATCACAGTACAGAGATTTTTATATTCTCTGCCATGTCAAAATAATTCCTCTAGTAACAAATCCTGAATCTAGAAGGTTAACTGTGCCCACAAAATATCTGTATTTCTTTTACAGGTTACAAAAAAATTTTTCAGTACATTTCCAATATTTTAATGCAAACATTTTATAAAGCATATTCTGTGGACCCAAAAATGTTCTCATTTTTTGGTACTCAGGATTCATCAAAAATCACAGGTAGACCAAACAATGCATAATTGCATTTCTTGGGATATATATGAAAAAATTTGCATAGAGTATAACATGCAATATAAATATAACCCAGATCCAAGGTTTAATTATATTTTTGTTCTGAATTCACTGTTTTATGACTGGTGGCTTAGCATGTCTAGAAATACTTTTAAAAGCTCATAAAAGCAGCATGTATAAATACTACATTTTCCTAATAATACTCCACATTTATACCATTCTTACACTTTTAAACTACTAGAGACATTCAGACATAGTATAATTACTGAATTCAGAGTAATTCATATTCATATTGTTATTATGTGTGGTAAAATTTAGTAATTCATGAGGACATTTTCCCCAAACATATTTTAAAACACTAGAAGAAACCAAAATTTCATCTATAATTTAAAATCTAGACAAATACAGAAGAAATTATGCCTTACCTCATACTCAGAAATTTCAGGTAAGTTACTTTCATCTGCCTTCTCTAGCTTTTCAGCGGCCCACTTGCTTGCAGCTTCAGCAAGTTCCTTTTCAGTTAGCCTACTGGGTTTGTCTAATACCTAATAAAAACAAAAGAAAGGTTCTGTTACAATTCTCAAGGGTTTTTAAATTTCAAATACATCAGCAAGTATATCCCACTTAATGCTTAAAATCATATAAGCATTCAAATTTATGTAATGAACACGTATATTCTTTACTTTTTCAAAAATAAACAGAACTTCTTTAAGTTTCCTTTTGTCTGGGACATATAGACTAGACGTGACTTCTAATTTCATTTATATAAAGCTTTAGAAATTCATCTAATGAATGAAACAAAAGACACCGACAATTAACTAATACACTATACAATTTATAGAATATATAGACATTATAGTGAGTCCAACTTTATATGTTTAATTATATTCAATGAAATAAATAATGACAAAATTTCATCAAGGTAAATTCCTAATTAATGCAACAGAAAAGTCCAGATATGCTATGGCTGGGTTTGAATAGCAGTTTCATCATTAGGGAGGGTAGATGATTTTATATACATATCTTATGATACTGTGAGCCTTGGTTTTCTCATTTACAAAATAGGGGTTACTAACATTATATTCATGCTCAAATAAAGCAGTTGTGAGAATCAAGAGAGGTAACAGACCTGAAAGCATCTAGTGTAATGCTTGGGAGTTTAATTTCACCTTCATCTCTTCTGTAAAGTTGTATCACTCTTCCTAAACATACCTCCTCCATATGACAGTGGCAGTAAAAGTCCCCATGTTGGCTAGCAGTGCCAAAAAGACAAACCCTTAAAGGTTTAATAGAGCTTTGGGTAAAGACACACCAACCCAAGCTCTGAGAAAGGAAGTTGGAAGCTGAGTTCAACCATATGGGCAACAATACAACAAATAATGTTCATGGAATGAAGTCTCAATAAAAATTCTAGAGACTGAAGCTCAGGCAAGCTACCAAGTTGGAAATACATTTTGAGTGTGTTGCCGGGGGAGGTAACGGGTCTGGACTCCACAGAGAAAGGACAACTAGAAGCTCCATTTATGGGACATTCCAAATCTTGCCCTGTGTGTATCTTCCTTTTTTTTCTTCTAATCTGTATTCTTTTGCTATAGTAAAACTATAAGTAGAAAAAAAAATTTAAAAACCCAAGTTATCGTATACTACTATTTATAAAGTACATATACGCAAACCAAAAATAAGGTATTTTAATTAAATGGAATTCCATGAAAGTAGCTCAGTCGACTTTATCATCACAAACTTATAAACCAAAAAACTGAATGTCAATATGTTACTGATTTATACACAGTTACCAATAAACGCTAAACTGGAACTTAAAACCAGGTCTTCTAGATATGCAAGGCCCTGACCTCCTTTAATACCTTATTCAATTCACCAAAAAACTGGACTGCCATCTGTAATATTTACTGGAAAATAATCACAATGTGTCTACATCGAGTGTTTCCATGGCCACTGGGTGAGACTAAATATCTTACTCCAAAGCCCTACCCATACATAAAATTTAAAAGATATAAGTAATACCTTTATTATAATATTACTTATTAATAACACTAAAAAGCTTTTTAAACAATTAGATACACATATATTTTTTAAGGTACACCTCTTTTTGGTACCTGTTTTGGAGAGAAAGTTATAGAGCAAAAACAAAACAAAATAAAACATTATAAGCTATCTCTAGTGAAGAAGGAAGCAAAATCTTTCAAATGAATCCTTCTATTCAACCATTATTAAATCTATACACTTGAAAAACTCATTTGAAAGTAACTTAAAACAGCAGAAAATAAACTCTGAAGAATTATTCCTACATGACAGCAACCATAATGTTTAAAAGCAAAAGTCTTCCACCATATTAGAAAATCTAGGTAATAAAGCTAGCATGTAAAAAATTAATAGAAAATAAAATTAGCCTGTAACCCTGGGAAAAGGACACAGGAAGTTGTTCTTTTCCAATTCATAAGGAAAAGAAAAGAAAACATCTAAAATCCATTAGAGTTGGATTTTTTTTAAATCAACATAATACTTCATTTATTTATTTCATAAGTTTGGCAAACAGCAAAAAATTCAGCAACATTGCAAATGTAAAAAAGTCAAATGCTAAACCACTGAAAAATTTTTTTTACATAATTAGTAATAATAAGTACACACATAGGGTTTTACAAAGCTAGCAACATACCAAGGATGCTTGTCTTCTGAATATATACCACAAACACACACACACACAAAAGCAATATAATTTATCTTTATAAAAATTACAGCCAAGCAATAAAAAAGGATGTTCATAATAAAGATCTTAACACAAATGTTCACTACATGTATCTTATACATTGAAATGCTATATATACCATGTATAGAGGGCCAAGCAGAGTAAATTTAGGCTCATCAATGAGGCTAAGAATTATTTGAGAATTTAATGCTTATACTTCACATACTCAAAACTTTCTATATAGCAATTCCTAGATCATAACAATGTATTCCACTATACATCTAAGAAGTTGAGTCTTCTTTGTTGGGAGCATAAATTTTTGACCAGTACCAAAATTCTGGTAAAATTCACATTGAAGGCATTGTCTAGTGCATGTAATGTTTGGAGGCATTAATGAATGTGGGAGAAATAACTTAGATTTTACACTAAGTTTCAGCTGAGCTTTATCAAATCAAACAGCTCAACTATAAGGCAAGAAAAACTAACCCCTTATGAGAGATTAGTGGGTCTTACCAAATCAAGGTAAGAATTTAATCTTAGGGAAAAAACTCCCTACATGAGCAGATCTGAAGCAGCAGGCACTGAAACGAACATCTGGAAATGACCTAATACCTTGATATTCAGTCACTGGTTCAGAAGCGACAATCTGTTGGCTATTTTATCTAATTAACATTTTAGAATCCGCACCAGTCCCCAAAACCTCAAATTAGAATATTTAATCTTCATTAAAACACATCCTTTTGTGCTATATTAATACAACTACAACCAAATCAAACAAAGTTGAATTTCTCAACTTACTGTGTATTTTTGTGTATGCTCGGTAACAACTTGATTTTTTTTTTAATTTACTTGGGCTTCTGTTTTGGGGTACTTCAATTGAAGAGAAATTCATTTCACAGGATTACATCTTGCTAAAGCATTCTTTAGCATTGGTCCAAACTTGAATTCCCTTTTTGCACATACTGATCTGCATGACTGCATAGCTTATGAGGGCCTCCTTTAAATCACAGTTCTTTTGTTCTTTGAAGCATTAAATATCAGCCCAAGCACTAAATATCAACCCAAGACAAATTCTCTGCCTTCCAGATTTTTAGACTGAAGTTGTTGTTCTCCTTCACTTATTCGTTCTTCTAGCATCTTTATTCTGGCTTCTCTTTGCTCTGGAGTTTCTTGACCAAAGAGTTTGGTAGTCATTCCTTTCAAAGAAACTGTTCTCACGGTCCCGGTAGCGGGTTCCTCATGTTGCTGCTTCTTGGATGCTAAGTCCTTAGCAGCCATCTCCAAGTCATACTATGTTAAGTCATGTTTTCTGCACACACCTGCAGTACTTCTGTATGAAAAGGATACTCCTTTAACTGATCTGCATAATGTTCTTTATCTTTCAAAATATCATCAACAGAACATGCATGCACATCCATGTGAGGACCAGCACTCTGCAGTCCATCACCCATTTCTTTTACTGTGGCACTTCACTCACTGAAAACTTGCCCATAATTTCCATGCACTTTATATAAACCATGCAGTCAATCTACTACTCTAGCCCTGACTCAAAGAAGATATGAGATGACAGACTGTAGTTCATCACTGCAGTGTTTTAATTCAGTAAATCTCGTCTGGGTTTTTCACTCTGAATGTGGCATTAAAGCATTTTCAACCTGAGTCTGCTTTCAGCTGAAATCCAGTTACATATACAGTCTCCTTCCAGTTACATTCCTCTGTTAAAAACAGAAGAGCCTGTCTCTATAAAGGATGGGATGTGAACCAATTCTCAAGAGGAAGTTTTCTAAATCGATTCCATGTCTGTCCACAAAATTCAGGTCCATTTTGTCAGCAGAGAGTATATGCCAAACAAATTCCACCCTTTTTTCTGGTAGACATGGCACAACAATATGTGAATAGTAAACTAAAAGGTAGTTTCTCAACAACTCAAATTCACTAGGCTGCCTCCATAGTGAGTCCGTTAGAACCCCCTGATGATCACTATGTTCAACCAATCTTGGTTCAGTGAGGTAAGCAGTTTACGTTTCTTGCATGTTCATGGCATTTCTTCCAGCTCACTTTTCTGCTTCAAAAACACTAATTTCTATCTTCCTGAACCAAAACCAAATTTGTGTTACCCTGCCATCCCCAGGGCCCTCATTCCTTCTGCTTCCTCATCCACCACAGACTCTAGCCCAGTGTCGGTTGGAGTGGCCCAAGGGCTCTAGGTGTGCATGTTGCAAAAGTTGCCCAGGGTCAGGAGCTGCTTGCTCCATGGCTACATTTCGGCACAACAGACACAGTGCGACTATGCTGCCATGCTAGGGATGGATTTTATGGTTAAAGTATATTTTGTCACATACAAAGTCTTATGCTGTAACTTATAGTCACATCACATTCAGCTCAGTTCAGTCGCTCAGTCGTGTCTGCCTCTTTGTGGCCCCATGGACTGCAGCACGCCAGGCTTCTCTGTCCATCAACAGCTCCTAGAGCTTGCTCAAACTGATGTCCACTGAGTCAGTGACGCCATCCAACCATCTCATCCTCTGTCGTCCCCTTCTTCTGTTTTCAATCATTCCCAGCATTAGGGTCTTTTCCAGTGAGTCAGCTGTTCCCATTAGGTGGCCAAAGTACTAGAGCTTCAGCTTCAGCATCAGTCCTTCCAATGAATATTCAGGACTGATTTCCTTTAGGATGGACTGGTTGCATCTCCTTGCCGTCCAAGGGACTCTCCAGAGTCTTCTCCAACACCACAGCTCAAAAGCATCTATTCTTCAGCACTCAGCTTTCTTTACGGTCCAATTCTCACATCCATACATGAGTACTAGAAAAACCACAGCTCTGACTAGATGGACCTTTGTCTGCAAGGTAATATCTCTGCTTTTTAATACGCTTTCTAGATTTGTCATAGCTTTTCTTCTAAGAAACAAGTGTCTTTTAATTTCATGGCTGCAGTCACCATCTAGAGTGATTTTGAAGCCCAGGTAAATAAACTCTGTCACTGTTTCCATTGTTTCCCCATCTATTTGCCATGAAGTGATGAGACCAGATGCCATTATCTTCTGTTTTCTGAACACTGAGTTTTAAGCCAGCATTTTGACTCTCTCTTTAACTTTCATCAAGAGGCTCTTTAGTTCTTATTCATTTTCTGCCATAAAGTTGGTATCATCTGCATATCTGAGGTTACTGATATGCAGCAATCTTTCTCCCAGAAATCTTGATTCCAGCTTGTGCTTCATTCAGCCTGGCATTTCGCATGATGTATTTTGCATATAAGTTAAATAAGCAGGGTGACAAGATACCACCTTGACGTACTCCTTTCCCAATTTGGACCCAGTCCATTGTTCCATGTCTGGTTCTAACTGTTGCTTTTTGACCTGCATACAGATTTCTCAGGAGGCAGGTAAGGTGGTCTGGTATTCCCATCTCCTGAAGAACTTCCCACAGTGTGTTGTGATCCACACAGTCAAAGGCTTTAGCGTAGTCAATGAAGCAGAAGCAAATGTTTTTCTGGAATTTCTTGCTTTTTCTAGGATCCAACAGATGTTGGCAATTTGATCTTTGGTTCCTCTGCCTTTTCTAAATTCAGCTTGAACATCTGGAAGTTCTCGGTTCAGTTAACATACTGTTGAAGCCTGGCTTGGAGAATTTTGAGCATGACTTCGCTAGCATGTGAGATGAGTGCAATTGTGTGGTAGTTTGAACATTCTTTGGCATTGCCTTTCTTTGGGACTGGAATGAAAACTGACCTTTTCCAGTCCTGTGGCCACTGCTGAGTCTTCCAAATTTGCTGACATATTGGGTGCAGCACTTTAACAGCATCAACTTTTAGGATTTGAAACACCATATTAGGAGAGTCGCGGCTTCCGCCTTCCTGCTTCCAGCCTGGAGAATTTAAATCTTCTCTCAGAAGTGTATTGGTGAAGTTAAAGAAGAAGACAGCCAACCAAAGGTCATCTGAAATTGTGACTGGCTGATAATCCCAGGACAAAATTAGAGACCACTACTCAAGCATAAGGCCTCCACGAAGATGTTTGATTTAAAGGCTTGGGCTGAGTATGTTGTGGAATGGGCTGCAAAGGACCCATATGGCTTCCTTACAACAGTTATTTTGGCTCTGACTCCATTGTTTCTAGCAAGTGCTGTGCTGTCTTGGAAATTGGCCAAGATGATTGAGGCCAGGGAAAAGGAGCAAAAGAAGAAACAAAAACGTCAAGAAAATATTGCAAAAGCTAAA
>NW_011495031.1:2328658-2343176 GCF_000754665.1 Bison bison bison
GATATTTTACATGTTTCATTGCCATTCTCCCAAATCTTCCCACCCTCTCCCTCTCCCACAGAGTCCATAAGACTGTTCAATACATCAGTGTCTCTTTTGCTGTCTCGTACACCGGGTTATTGTTACCATCTTTCTAAATTCCATATATATGCGTTCAGACAGATTCACAGTGAAAATTAAAATTTCAACTTTCTTTTAAGGAACTTTTAAAGAGTTACAGTTATCTTATATGTCATAAATGGTAAACAATATCCTCTTAATATTCGGAAAAATTTTGTTTGCATTGTATTAATTAGGTGAAAAAGGTGTAAATTGTGTCAAAATGAGAATGTTATAATTAGAAATAAAGAGGTAAAGGATATTTCCTTCAGTTAAATAGTATAATTGGAACTTTTTACTCTTTAACATGGCTTTTTTAAATGCATGGTTGATAATTTTGTTTTCAGTAATTAATAGCTTATTAATGTTTTCCTCACCTCTAATAATGAATTTTAATTTGCAAAAAATTGTCCAATAGCTTTAATTTAAAAATGAAACTAGATATTGAAATAAATTTGATACTTAAAAAAAAAAAAAAGAAACACCATATTATAGTTAAAGGGAAATAAATATCTCAAATATCATATTTAAATTATGGGAAGTACTATTTTTACTCTTCATTCTTTCCTATATAACCAAACACACACACACACACAAAACAAGCCAGTGTTTCAGATGGGTAAAGAACCCTTGATATGGTTAAAAAAAAAAAAATCAATCTTTTCTATTCAAAATCCACCATTCTAGCATCCTCAGAGTTCTGGGAAAGCTCCAAAGACACAAGTCGCCACAAAAACACATTTTTCTTTTATTTGAGGCAGAGAAGCAGATGCCCTGTGAACACCAGCATAGCCCACCAGATGATATCTATTCTTACAGAAAAGCCAGACATAATAAAGACAGAAACCAAAAAGAAGTGGAGAAAAAAGAGAAGAAAAGTAACAACACTCATGGAAAGAGAAAGAATGTGGGAGGCTGGTGGAGAGAATCTCAGCAACACCACAAATTTAAAATTTTGAGGATCAGAACCATGAATCATCTTTTCAACACGTTTAGGAATGCTGGGAAGGAAGGCCTGTGAAGAATGATGCAGTGAAGACTAGTCATGTCCTTGAGAAAATTATTTAACACCTAAGCATTGCCATAATTGGAGATATATACCTACTTTTTTCATTGCAACATAATCACAGCCATAGTGTTAATATGCTAATACTTGCATGATGACACAATTGGTATTTCTTCTTTGTAGTTAGAACATTAAAAATCTATTAGCAAATTTCAATTATAACAAGAGTATTGTTAACTACAAAACTATGTTATACATTAGATACCCAGAACTGATACACATTGTAGCTTCAAGTTTATAATCTCTGACAACAGTTTCCCTTGCCTATCATCCTCCAGAGGCTGGTAACCACCCTTCTTTCTGTGAATTTGCCTTCTTTAGAGTCCACATATAAATGAGATCATGCAATATTCATGTTTCTCCATCTGGCTTCTTTTACTTAGCATAATGCCCTCAAAGTCCATCCATGCTGTCACAAATGGTAAGATGCCCTCCTTTTTCATGGTTGAATAATATTCATATATATATATATATATATATAAATAAATTACACGCACGGGCACACACACACACACACACACACATCATACTTCCTTTATCCATTCATTCATTGAGGGCCAGTTAGACTGTTTCCACATTTTGGCTATAGCGAATAACACTACAATGAACACAGAAATGCAAGGGAGTTCCCTGGTGGCCTAGTGGTTAGGATTTCAGGCTTTCACTGTTGTGGCATGAATTCAATCCCTAGTCAGGGAACTGAGATCCTGCAAGCCATGAAACACAGTCCAAAAAAAAAAAAAGCAGATCTCTACCTGAGATACTGCTTTAATTTCCTTTGATTTCTTCAATGATCCATTGGCCCTTTAATGGCTTATTGTTTTGCCTCCAATGTGTCTGTGTTTTTTGTAGGTTTTTTTTTTCTTGTAGTTGATTTCTACTCTCATATCCTTGTGGTCAGAAAGGATGCTTGATATGATTTCAATGTTCTTAAATTTACTAAGGCTTGTTTTGTGGCCTAGGCACATTTTGGAGAATGTGCCATTTACACTTGAAAACAATGTGTATTCTGGTGCTTTCAGATTGAATGCTCTGTAAATATCAATCAAGTCCTTTTTGTCTAATGTATTATATTTAAGGTCTGTGTTCCCTTACTGATTTTCTGTCTAGATGATCTGTCAATTGATGTATTAAAGTTGGTGCAAAAGTAATTTTGGTTTTGCACTGTTGAACTCTGCAATTTGATACTGGAATACATTCTTAAATGTGGTTATGTTATACATTATTTTAATGTGCATTTCTTGCTTTATGCTTTATTACTAATGACTTATTGCTGTTTATTTTATGTTTTTTTATATTTATTTTAGACTAGGGAAATGATGTTAGACAAAAAGCATATTCAAGCAGTTTTCTTATTTGAGTTCAAAGGAAAGCATTGGAGACAACTTGCAGTATCAACAACACATCTGGCCCAGGAACTAACAAACATACAGTGCAGCGGTGGTTCAAGGAGTTCTGCAAAGGAGACAAGAGTTCTGAAGATGAGGAGTGCAGTGGCCAGTCATTGGAAGTTGACAACAACCAACTGAAAGGATCATCAAAGTTGATCCTCTTACAACTACATGAGAAGTTGCCAAAGAACTTAACATCAACCACTATATGGTCATTCAGCATTTGAAGCAAATTGGAAAGGTGAAAAAGTTCAATAAGTGGGTGTCTCATAAGCTGACCGAAAAGCAAAAAAAAAATATGTCGTTTTGAAGTGTCATCTTCTCTTATTCTGTGAAACAACCATTAACTATTTCTAGATCAGATTGTGATGTGAAACAAGTGGATTTCACACAATCGGTGATGACCAGCTCACTGGTTAGACCAAGCAGCAGCTCCAAAGCCTCCAGAATAAAGAAGGAAAGTGCTTTCCAAGAATTTGTTGAATCCTGAGACATGGATTTTGTGCTCCAGGAATTAACAAACTTATCTCTCGCTGGCAAAAATGGGTTGATTGTAATGGTTTCTATTTTGATTAATAAAAATGTGTTTGAGCCTCATTATAACAATTTAAAATTCATGGTCTGAAGTCACAATTACTTTTTCACCAACCTAATAAGTAGGGTGTTAAACTCCCCTACAGTAATTGTCAATTTTTCCTTTCGTGTCTGTTAATATTTGCCTTATACACTGAGTTCCTCGAATGTTGGGTACACACATATTTACAATTGTTATATCTTCTTCTTGGATTGGCCCTTTGATCCCTATATAGTGTCCTTCTTTGTCTCCTGTTAGTCTTCATTAAAGTCTATTTTGTCTGAGATAAGAATTTGCTACTCCAGCTTTCTTTTAATTTCCATTTGCATGGAATACCTTCCTCCATGCCCTCCCTTTCAGTCTATATATAACTCTACACCTGAAGTTGTCTTTTTTTTTTTTTTAATTCTATTTTTTTAATCTAATTTTTAAACTTTACATAATTGTATTAGTTTTGCCAAATATCAAAATGAATCCACCACAGGTATACATGTGTTCCCCATCCTGAACCTTCCTCCCTCCTCCCTCCCCATACCATCCCTCTGAGTCGTCCCAGTGCACTAGCCCCAAGCATCCAGTATCATGCATTGAACCCGGACTGGCATCTCGTTTCATACATGATATTTTACATGTTTCAATGCTATTCTCCCAAATCTTCCCACCCTCTCCCTCTCCCACAGAGTCCATAAGACTGATCTATACATCAGTGTCTCTTTTGCTGTCTCATACACTGGGTTATTGTTACCATCTTTATAAATTCCATATATATGTGTTAGTATACTGTATTGGTGTTTTTCCTTTTGGCTTACTTCACTCTGTATAATAGGCTCCAGTTTCATCCACCTCATTAGAACTGATTCAAATGTATTCTTTTTAATGGCTGAGTAATACTCCATTGTGTATACATACCACAGCTTTCTTATCCATTCATCTGCTGATGGACATCTAGGTTGCTTCCATGTCCTGGCTATTATAAACAGTGCTGCGATGAACATTGGGGTACATGTGTCTCTTTCCCTTTTGGTTTCCTCAGTGTGTATGCCCAGCAGTGGGATTGCTGGATCATAAGGCAGTTCTATTTCCAGTTTTTTAAGGAATCTCCACACTGTTCTCCATAGTGGCTGTACCAGTTTGCATTCCCACCAACAGTGTAAGAGGGTTCCCTTTTCTCCACACCCTCTCCAGCATTTATTACCTGTAGACTTTTGGATCACAGCCATTCTGACTGGTGTGAAATGGTACCTCATAGTGGTTTTGATTTGCATTTCTCTGATAATGAGTGATGTTGAACATCTTTTCATGTGTTTGTTAGCCATCTGTATGTCTTCTTTGGAGAAATGTCTATTTAGTTCTTTGGCCCATTTTTTGATTGGGTCATTTATTTTTCTGGAGTTGAGCTGTAGGAGTTTGCTTTGTATATTTTGGAGATTAGTTGTTTGTCAGTTGCTTCATTTGCTATTATTTTCTCCCATTCTGAAGGCTGTCTTTTCACCTTGCTAATATTTTCCTTTGATGTGCAGAAGCTTAAAGTTAGTCTTTTGTACATAGCATATATATGAGTCTTATTGTATCTATGCAGCCACCTATGTCTTTGGGTGGAATATTAGTTTATTTACATTTAAGATAGTTATCAATATATATATTCTTATTGCAATTTTGCTGTTTTAGGTCTTTTTTCCCCCTTTCTTCTTTTGTTCTCTTCTCTTGTGATTTGATAACTATCGTTAGTATTATGTTTGGATTTCTTTTTCTTGTCTGTACATATTTTATAGATTTTTTTGGTTTGTGGTTATAATAAGATTTCTATATAGCAATATATCAAGTTGCTGATCTCTTCATTTCAAATGCATTTTTAAGGCCCTATGTTTGTACTCTCCTCACTTCATGATTACTGTCTTTAATTTTATATCTAATTGTTTTGTGTATACCTTAATTGCTTATTGCGGATACAAATGATTTCACTACTTGTGTCTTTTAACCTCCCTACTAGCTTTGTGTGTAGGTGATTTTCTACCTTTATAGTATGTTTGCCTTTACTGGTTAGCTTTTGCATTTCATAATTTTCTTGTATTCCTGTGGTGGTCGTTTTTTTTCCCACCTAGAGAAGTTCCTTTAACATTTGTTTTAAAGCTGGTTTAGTGTTGCTGAATTCCTTTAGTTTTGGCTTGCCTGTAAAGCTTTTGATTTCACCATCAGATCTGAATGAGAGCCTTAATGGGTAAAGTATTCTTATTGTTGTTTAGTCACTAAGTTATGTCCAACTCTTTTGTGACCTCATTGACTATAGCCCACCAGGTTCCTCTGTCCATGGAATTTCCCAGGCAAGAATACTGGAGTGGGTTGCAATTTCCTTCTCCAGGGAATCTTTCTGACCCAGGGATCGAACCACGTCTCCTGCATTGGCAGGTGGATTCTGTGCCACTGAGCCACCAGGGAAGCCCAAAGTATTCTTGGTTGCAGGTTTTTCCCTTCCTTTAAATATATCATGCCACTCCCTTCTGGCCTGCAGAATTTCTGTTGAAAAATCAGCTCCCATCGTCTTATGGGAGGTCCCTTGTATGCTATTTGCTGTATTTCTCTTGCTGCTTTTAATATTTTCACTTATCTTTAATTTTCTCAGGTCCTTTCCCTCTCTTTTCCTTCTAAGGCCCCTATAATGTGAATATTAATGTGCTTCATGTGGTCCCAGAGGTCTCTTTTTGTCTTTGTTCTATTCATTGGCAGTCATTTCCACTATTTTCTCTTCCAGCTCATTGACTTATTCTTCTCTATCATTTAATCTAATATTCTTTCTAGTCTATTTTTCATTTCAGCTATTGTATTCTTCATCTCTGGTTGTTCTTTATATTTTCTGTTTTTTAAAAAAAAAACCTTCTAACTTCTCTATGCATCTACTCTCCTCCCAAGTTCTTTGATCATCTTTATGATCATTATTCTGAACTCTTTTTCAGGTAGACTGCCAATCTTCACTTAAATTCTTCTTCTGAGGTTATATCTGTCTAGAACATATTCCTATGATGCTTCATTTTGTCTAATTTGCTATTTGTGTTTTTATCTATGTGAGAGGTCAGTGATGTTTCTCCACCTTGGAAAAGTGGTGTTCTCTAGGAGATGTCCTATGCGTCCTAGCAGTGTCATCACCTAAGCTATATGCTCTGAGCATTCCCCTTAAGAAGGCTGCATGGGTCCTTCTGTTGTGGTTGGCTGATTATGTGGGAAGTCTAGTAGAGTTGGTTGGCCCCTAATCCAGTTGGTTGCCAGGCCCTGTCTTGTGCAGATGCTGCTGGCTACTGTTTAGTGGTACCTGGTCACAAGGTACCTGGCTGCAGAATCCTAGGGGGCCGTGGAGCTAGTGCTGGCTCACTACTGAGCAGGGTTAGAGTTTTGAAGACTCTGGAGCTATTGCCCACCCACTGGCGGGTGAGGTCAGATCCTAGGGTTAATGCCAGACTACTGGCAGACAGAACCAATTTCTGGAGTCTGGCTGTAGCATTCAGGGATCTCAGAGCTCATTTCTGATCACTGAGGTGGGGAGGCCAGTTCCTAAAACAGTTATATATGGGGTCTAGGGTGTCCAGAAGGCTGTGCTGGCCTGCTGTGGTCAAGACAAGGGCACAACTGGTCCCAGAGTAGGCCTGGCTTGCTTTTGCTGTCTTTCCCCTATTGGGTGAGGTTAGTCTAGAGGCTAGTACAGGATTCCTGGTGGGAGGAGTTGGTGCCTACCCACTGGTAGTTAGAGCTGGTTCTTGACCCTTTGCTGGATAGGGACATTTTTCAGGGGCATGTCTAGAGGTGGATATAGGGTCAAGAAGTCTTTAGAGAACCTGTCTGTTGGTGGGTGGGGTTGTGTTCCCATCCAGTTTGTTGTTTGGCCTGAGGAATCCCAGCACTGACCCCTCTGGCTGCTGAATGGGGCCAGATCTTGGTTCCAGTGAGCCAAGATGGTAGCAGCCAGAAACAGTGTTCGTGTCTTTGAATGTTCCCCAATATGTCTGCCACCAGTGTCCACGTCTCCAGGGTGAGCCGCAGCTGCTCCCTGCCTCTCCAGGAGATTCTCCAGGACCAGCAGGTACGTCTTATACAGGCAACTATCAAATTACTTCTTTTGCTCTGCATCCTGGTATGCATGCGGTTTTGTGTGCCTCCTTTAAGAGTGAAGTGTCTATTTCCGCCACTTCTGTGGGCCTCTTGCAATTAAGTACTGCTGGCCTTCAAAGCCAAATGCTCTAGGAGCTTGTCTTCCTGGTGCCAGAACCCTGGGCTTGGGAGCCTGATGTAGGACTCAGAACTCTTACTCCTGTGGGAGGACTTCTGCAATGTAATTATCCTCCATGGGTTGCCGACCTGAAGGGTGTGGGATTTTATTATATTTTGAGTCCATTCTTCCTACCTCTCTTGCTGTGGTTCCTTCTTTATGTCTTTAGTTGCAGAAGATCTTTTCTGGTAGGTCCCACTCTTTCTCATCAATGACTGTTCTACAGAAAATTGTGATTTTGCTATTCTTACAAGGAGATGGGTTTAGGGTCTTTCTACTCTGCCATCTTGGCCTTTCCTTAGTATGAGCAAGTAGCCATATGGGCAAATGAAAGCATCCTGACAGACAGATGCTGAACTCCTTCCAGTGTTGACATATGGGCTGAATTTTATGCCTAATGGGAAGCAGTTTATGATAAAAAGATTCTTAAGCAAGGCTAAACAAAGGGGTGCAGAGCTTCCTTGCACTCTTGGAGTTGCCATGTGTTCACCCTGTTTTCATTTACTTTGCTTATATACATGGAAGTAGACTGCTAGATGATATGATAGTTATTGTTTTGTTTTTTATTTTTAGGAATCCCTATACTGTTTTCCAATTTACACTCTCACCAATTGCACAGAGTTTCCTTTTCTCCATATATTCTCAAACATTTGTTATTTGTATACTTTTTGATGACAGCTATTTTAAATGGTGCAAGGCAATAGCTCATTGTGGTTATGATTTGCATTTGTCTAATAATTAGCAATGTTGAGCATCTTTTCATGTACCTATTAGCCTGTATGTCTTCTTTGGAAAAATTCATATTCAGGTCTTCTGTCTGTTTTTTGATATTGAGGTGTATGAACTATTTATATACTTTGTATATTAAGTCCTTATTGGTCATACCATTTGCAAATATTTTCTCCCATTTTGTAGGTTGTCTTTTTATTTTCTTAATAGTTTCCTTTGTTCTGCAAAAGCTTTTAAGCTTAATTAGGTCCCACTTGCTTGTTTGATTTTCTTTTTTAGTGTCTTCTATATGTAATATCATGTAATCCAAAAATAGTGACAGTTTTACTTCTTCCTTTCTAATTTGGATGCTTTTTATTTCTATTCCTTGCCTAATTGCTCTGGCTAGGACTTCCAATATTATGTTGAATAAAACTGGTGAGACTGGGCATCCTTATCTTGTTCCTGATCCTAGAGTAAATGCTTTGACAATGATGTTGGCTATTGGCTTGACAAATATAGCCTTTATTTTGTTGAGGGATGTTCCCTCATGCCCCCTTTGTTGACTTTTTATCAAACTATATTAAATTTTATCAAATACTTTTTCTGCATCTAGTAAGATGCTACTATGATTTTTATCCTTCATTTTATTAATGTAGTGTATCACACTACACTATCAATCAGCATCGCACTGATTGATCTGCAGATACCAAACCATCCTAGCATGCCTAGAATAAATCCCACTTGATCATGTGCTGATGAATTTGATTTGATACATTCTGACTAAGAGACTTTGCAGAGATATTGGCCTGTAATTTTCTTTCCTTGTAATGTTCTTGTCTGGTTTTGGTACCAGGATAATGCTAGTCTCATAAAACAATGTTGGAAGTGTTTGACCCTCTTTTATTTTTTGGAAGAGTTTGAGAAGTATAGGTATTCTTAAATGTTGGGGATAACTCATCAGTGAAATAATTTGAGAAAATTATTTAACTTCGAATGGAAACATACTTACCTACATCATAGAATTTTTATATGAATTAATAACAGAAAAAAATATATGATATATTATCAAGAATCAAGTAATTATACAATAAATGTTAGGTCACTGTTAGGTCATTTCCAAAATAAAAGCATATTCTCTCAAATACACACCATCTGAATATTCTTTCCCACTCAGGTATTGTCAAGATACATTGTCAAGAAGGCATACAGTAAGTACTAATTTTAGCATAACCTGTGGAAATAATTCCGTAAGAAAACTGCTCATTTACTCTAGTGGCTATTTTCAAATTATGGTTACTTAAAACTCAAGATTTTAATGTAGCAAATTACCCCCATTAGGGGTGATAGTAAAGAATAAAAGCACTGTACTAGACAGTCTATCTCATCTACTTTGTAATCCTTCTTTAAATTAATTTTAGAAATACAACAAACCTTTGATGAAGCAACTGCTGAAGAACTTGAGGGTGAAGTGTCTCTTGATGTTTTCAAAGGCTGAACAGGTCTTTCTTTACCTATATAAGAAAATATAAAATACAATTTTCTAGCTCATTTGTTTTCAACTAGACTGATTCTGTAAGTGAATAAACAAAGGACAGAGGTCATATATTTTAGTACTGAAATCTTTATTACATTATTAAATTTGTTAATATCTAAATCTCTCTTATAGGCTGGGCACTATTGAAAATTTCAAATAATCTAGAACCAAAAGACTGTACACATGATGGCAGTCTAGGTCATATCAGTGCCAGTTAGCAAACATGGAACAACAGAGAAGACTTGAGGAAAGGCAAAACCATTTTAAAATCATAAAT
The DNA here is from genome assembly GCF_000754665.1 of Bison bison bison. Classification (NCBI taxonomy): domain Eukaryota; kingdom Metazoa; phylum Chordata; class Mammalia; order Artiodactyla; family Bovidae; genus Bison; species Bison bison. The sequence goes on from NW_011495031.1 coordinate 2,338,566, forward strand.
GCTTCCTCTTCCAAATTCTGAAAAGCTAACTTTAAATGCATCACACACAATAAAAATCCAATGGAGGTTATTATATAAATACTACAAAAGAGAATTAGCTAAATATTAGCTAATTATGCAGAAGCTCAAGAGAAAGACACGTAAGGAATTCAGCAGGTATTCATGAAATGTTTAAAAAATAAAAACTGGAACACTGTAATACAGTACTAATCCAGTACCTGATATAAGTGCTCAAATATATATTTAATAATTAAAAATAAATCCATATGAGATAAAGTCACTAGCTTTTATCTTTAGTCACTTCAGACACTCCCAAAGTGCTCTATGTATATATTATTGCTTTTATGGAAATTTAAGCCAGAAAATAAATTTAAATATTACTTTAACCAGTTCAACAGCAACAACAACAAAAAAAACAACAAAAAAGGTTTAGCTAAACATAATTTTTTAAATAACAGTGAGCTGTTACTAATAGAAAAACATTTCATTAAATTGACTATATGTCAAAGGTAATATGTATCCTCTGCTTTCAAGGGCTAGGAAACTTTAACTATGGAGAGAAGAAAAAGTGGCACCAAGTTTGGAGTGGCACAGAAATTGGTCAAGGCTGGATAGTGGGTTAAGGCCAGGAAAGCAGTCAAGAGCAAAAGCAGAGACAAATGACCTTTAAACTGAAGCAAAGCCAGCTTCAGTCAAAAAGCCTCCTAAGTTCTTCCTGCTGTGGTCACAATAGCTAAGTAAGGACCTGGAGGCTCAAGGGCTTCCAACTACCTGAAGAAGTAGTAAATAACATCTCTTTCCAATGTCCTGAAGACCTGCCTTTCTCAAGACACCCCCACACCTCTCCCCACCCACAATATGTGCATATGTGTGAAGATATTTTTGATTGTCTCAAATGGGTGAGTGCCATTGGCACATGACAAATAGAGGTTAGGGATGCTGCTAAACATCCTACAAATGCACAGAACAGACCTCCACAATAAAGAATTATGCAGCCTCAAATGTTAATAGTGCTGAGGTTGAAGACTCCCCTGCTACAGGTACAGTACTCCAACTCTGAAGCTCCAATAGTCTTTATAAAGACAGAATTCTAGAATCTTTTAACTTGTGATACCATTAAGAGACTTTCATACTAAGCAAGTTTAAAAGTTCTTATAGACCTTAAAAATCAAAAGTAAAAGGATACCAATCATCACTATATCCCCAAATAACTAAGAACATGGTTTATCCAGTCATTCCCTACTGAATTTCCACTGTACATGGCAAATCCCACATCATAATGTGACAGTGTCAGTCTATCCCATCGCATCTGAAACTCCTAGAGAAGCTTATTTTTTTTCTGAATACCCAAGGCCTGCCTTTAAGAAAAGAGTAGGTGCTCAAAAATTGGTGAAGAGATGAATTATTTTTCTACCCTTAGGACACAATGACCTCTTTAGTGTATTCTGATAAATATTTCCTTCAAAGATGAAGAACTGGACCAATCAGTACAGCACACTATGTTAATTAAAGGCATAATTACAGGCTCAATTCTGGCACACAGCAGCTAAATACAGCAACAACAACAACAAAAAATTTTCACAAGCAGCTGTTAATTTCTTATTTAGCATTTCCTTTACAAATAAAACATCAGCAGTACAGGTATGCCAAGTATGATGTCAAAATGTTGTCTTAGGATCTCTCATCATTTTAGCTGCATAAGGCTAATTTAAGCAGATTTCAACCAATCTCACTGTGCAGAAGCAAAGGAACACTGAAGGATAGGGCAGTGGTTGATCAAATATCAACATATATTCACATACACCAGTTACATGAAGGGGAAGGACAGGCAAAAAGCAAAGGATAAACGAAAAAGGATGATACAGATGGCAGCAGAAAGAGCACAAAAACAAAAAATAGAAATGCCCTGACCCTACTGCTGTTAGATTCTATCTGCCAATGTCTCTTCTACAGATCTCAACCTCCTCTTAGGTAGCTGTTTCTAACCAGGAATGGGCTAGCTTATACAACAAACCCACTTATCTACCCAAATCCTACTATGTGAGCCTGCTGTTGTTCAACTCTGGTTCCCACAGCAGACTAACGGAAGAGTTTATACACTTTCCCATTTCTATAACCTCTATCAATTATAACCCTCCACCCTTCACAATCCCAAATCAAAATCTAGCTGAAAACTCACCTCTTTCTGGCCTTCCTTCATTCTGCCGTTTGTAGCAGGCACCAGCACGCACGGACTCTAGGGAAAGGTGGGCAGGGAGGAATTAACACCAGCACCTCTGTGCCCAGAAGGAACAAGAGAAGAACCCAGAAGTAGGAATAACGAGAACAGGAACTTCTGAGCATTTGCTGGTAACCCTAACATCTTTCCTACCCTGTCTTCAAGTTGGGCTGCCTGAGCAAATACCACTAAAGAGAAATAAATAACAAAATAGGAGAAAAACTCTGTTAAGATTCGGTCCAACAATGGTGAATGAGAACGAGGCTAACCAAGGAGAGCATGGCCAGAAAGTCATGAAAAAAGGACCCTATAATAAGACACCAAAGGTTAAAGACAGGTATCACACATCTTACTCATCAGTATAAGCATCTAATCTAACCTCCTCCATAAAGTAAATATATAAAGGATTAAAGAATGACACCAAAAAATCAAGAGTGAAAGATGAATCACCCCTAGAAATAAAAAAAGACACCTGAGAAAGTTTTCATGCTCCATCATACCAGTTCCCTGGTCATACGATGACTACCTGCAAGTAGTCGTTCTGCCTTGTTCTCAACAGGTAGCCTATTACAAGTTCTTAATATTTTGCCATTTGCTTTCATGCCTTTGTACTTTTCTGTCTGTCATCCTATATCTTCTTACCTTTCTCTCTCTTCTTTGTTGGTTATTGTTCCTTAAATATGAATGTTCCTCCTATCCTCAGTCTTTTTTGTTCTGTTCTTATTTGGCTCCAATCAATACTAGGAAAACAAGACAAATGTCTCTCAACTCTTTTCACTCATAAGTCTATATTTCTAATGGACAGAATGCTACTCTGTAGGTACTTGGCCATTACCTCAAATTCATCTTATATGTGATCTTAGTAAGCACAACTAACTCCTACTTGACCATGTTGGCAACAGGACTCAATACATTCCTGTATTTGCTGTGACTTGCAAAAAAAAAAAAAAAAAGGTTCTAAAGTAGGATGAAAGAAAGAAAATTCTAAAGTTGGCAATATGGAAATCAAAATCCCAGTTAATATATTAGTGAGTGAAAGAATAAATGGTGAGGAAGAAAATGAACAAGAATTTCAAATACTGGTTCCACAGACTAGTTCTTCCCATGCAGATGAAATAAAAAGCCAAAGAAGCAGCTCAATGTTCCAACAAACACCTAAAAGTCTGTAAGAATTTAATAATATTCACTGTCTCTTTGAATATAGTAGCTGTAAATCTGATATGATCTTTCAGAAACATACTTTCTTGCTCATGTGTTCTGATGAAAGCAATGATAAATTTAACCAGATTCATCCAATCAAGCATTATTAATTATTGATAACCCATATAGGAACAAAATACTTTGCTAGGGAAAAAAATTTTTAAGTATCGCTGGAGAGATAATAAAGTTAGGGCTATATCTTGCAAACTATTAAATGCTTTGTACAGTGCCTGATATGAGTAAAATTAGATATTTCTGAAAGTCTTATCAATTAAAAATAAACAAGAGCACTGGTAGTACATTCATCTCTCCTTTGATACCTGAAGCTTTAAAAGAGAAATTAAGATATGAACAAATGAAGATGTGATGACTATGAAGATGCTAAAGAAATCATTTTTCTGAATCATGGATGAAGATGTGCAAATTTGGGGCTCTCAGTTAGAAAGAACATGATTTCTCAGCGATCTACTTGTTTATTCAAGAAATTATGAAACAAGGAATTCCCTGGCAGTTCAGTGATTAGGGCTCTGTGCTTCCACTGCAAGGGGCAAAGGTGTGATCCTTGGTTAGGATCCCGCATGCCACGTGGCATGGCCACAAAAAGGCCATGAAACAAAAACGGAGGAGACACAAGAAAAATGATCCTTGTGGTAAAGATACCAAAAGACTACAGAAAAAACAACCAAACAACCACAGAGGTAGAAAAAGCTCTACACCACTACTGCTTCCCCAAAATAACCAACTTTTGGAGGTAAGAGATCCAACCAGTTAAAATTAAGACATATTAACTATGAACACATGGAAGTGAATTTCTGAAAAGTATGGAAGTGTGCTACTGGTAGAACATACAAGCCCTAAAACAGGGATGCTATATATGTCTACACACATGAAAATGCCATTACTTGACTACTGTTTCAGAACCTCCATCATTCAGGAAGGTGCCAGGAAAGCTACAGCTGACCCCCTAGGATTCACCCAGAAAACTCACAGCCAAAGCTCTCTTGTGATTAAACCACAGGTTCTCAGACAAAAAGAATATACTGTGGAATCTAATTCAACAGCACATTTACAGCTTGGATCAGTTAAAGAGTCCAAGATTAAATTCCACGTGAAACAGCTCATCCCAATAATACTTTTCTACTTTCATCCTCCCAGCAACTTCTGCTCGCTCTTGAGGTATCACCTAAAATGCC
>NW_011495031.1:2343276-2355125 GCF_000754665.1 Bison bison bison
GTCCCATGAAATGGCCTGTCTCCGTCTCTAAATATAAACTCAGAGGGCAAGGACTGGATCTGTCTTGCTTGGCAAATCTTTTATGTAAATTTTTGTTGAATGATTTTATGAGTTTTGTTGTTCAGTTGCCAAGTTGGGTCCGACTCTTTGTGACCCTATGGACTGCAGCACGCCAGGCTCCTCTGTCCTCCACTATCTCTGAGTTTACTCAAATTCATGTTCACTAAATCAATGATGCTATCCAACCATCTTATCCTCTGCTGCTCCCTTCTCCTTTTGCCTTCAATTATTTCCAACATGAGGATATTTTCCAATAAGCCAGCTCTTCACATCAGGTGGCCAAAATATTTATGAGTACTGAACACAAATAAAGTAACTTTCAAGCTAAGAAACACTATTATATTTAGCATATAAGAAAATAGGTTCCTACTGTGTAATAAACATGATCTGATGGTAAAGCCTACTTCCATGTTCCCACTATTACTCTACAACTGCACAGAAAAGCCTTCTTTCTAAAGGCAGAATTAAATCTCTAAATTTTACTGGAATTTCAGCTATTATCCAAAAATTCGCATGGACTTCCAAATTCATTCACAGCAAAAGGTCTTAAGACGTGTTTTCTTTCTTGTTAAACTGAAGTTTAATAATAGAGTCTAATTTCCAAAGATAACTCTTCTCAAAATAGTATTTTTAATTCCTGTACATTTTCAGTTATCATGAAAGATGTGCTTTCAAAATTAAACACTGATTAATATTGTCTTTCTTTAAAATATCTTCCACTCTTAATAATGGCTGCTGATTTCAAGAAAATAAGGGGAGACTAGACCCAAAGTCGGAGCTATATAAAATCAGATACAGACCAATGAAAGCAATAAACCTGTCAATCTTCCACAGTAAGGACCTCTAAAAAATTCAACCAAAATGTCACACAGTGGTGGTGGCTTAGTCGTTAACTCGTGTTCGACTCTTGAGACCCCATAGTGTGTAGCCCACCAGGCTCCTCTGTCCATGGGATTTTCCAGGCAAGAATACTGGAGTGGGTTGCCATTTCCTTCTCCAGGGGATCTTCCTGACCTAGGAATCAAACCCGGGTCTCCTGCATTGCACGCAGATGATTTACCAACTGAGCTATGAGGGAAGCCCCAAAGTGTCACAGAGCCTGATTCTATGTGATGGTAAAGGCCGATTCTTTACCATCTGAGCCACAAGGGAAGTCCAAAAATACTGGAGTGGGTAGCCTATCCCTTCTCCAGGGGATCTTCCTGACCCAGGAATCAAACTAGGGTCTCCTGCATTGCCGGTGGATTCTTTACCAACTGAGCTATGAGGGAAGCCTGATTTATATGTGAGCATCACTGGTAAATTTGACATTAACCTGCAGCCAATGTTTAGAACAAATTAACAAAGAGTTTGTAAGTACATACAGGATCATCCCTAGGAATCACAACAGATTTTACACAACAAAGCAAAGCAATCTCTATGTTATTGTTTCCAAAGAGGAAATGCTTTGTGATTCTCAAGTGGAAAAGAAAAAAATATGGGGAATCACAACTGGTTGAGTAATAGCAAATGATTTAGATACATGGTCCACAGAGGGACGTACCTAGAGGTTTCTATATTAGGACTTATGCTACTCAAATTAATTATTAATGACTAATACAAAACATAAAGTATACTTCATTTATGGATAAAACAAAACTGCTTTTATCTGCTGTTGTACATAGAGTCACTAAAGAGATTTTAAGACCTTTATGGAAGAGAATTGTAAGCCAAAGTTAATTAAATGAAATACAGCATTCCTAGATTATTTTTTAATGTATTAACCACAAACAAACAACTGTACCTGAAAAAAGTATAAGCTGCAGGGTTTTTCTTTTTCTTCGTATTATTATAATATATGTGAAAATGGCCTAGATTGCAGTTGCCTGCAGTTTCAATAAAGGCCGGTAACACAATATGGTTGACAAAAGTTCACTTCTGGCATCACAACTTAAAAGGAATAGAAAGAAAATTAGGAAAGTAAAAGGTATGAAAACCATGTCAAATAAAAGGAAGCACTGAAGGAAGTATATATATTTAAATCTGGAAAAAAAAAATCAAAGAGATTATGATGGTACTTTTCAAATTTTCAAAAGATTCCAACATAAATAGAAATATCTTTATGGCTCTAAGAAAAATAATTAGTATTAAGTAGCTGTTACAAGAAGAGGTTTTAAATTATTATTTTTTTAATGAGTTATATAAAAACGGAAAGACTGGCCTGTGATGTAGAAAACTTCATGGAAAGTACTTTACAAAAAGTCTCCCATACCGATATGGGAGACTCTGGTGTTTTTATTAACACTGTTATCCTAAACAGAAGGTAAGTAGCAAGAGTATAAGATAGGAAAACAATGGGATTCATCAGAGAGAGGGGAAAGAAAAAGGAAATAAATATCTAAGAGAGAGCTGACAAACAGCGAATGTCTGGTTATATTACTCAGAATAAAAATAAACTTCAAGTAAAAATATAAATGGTATATATAACAAAACAATTTTAACTATAACAGTATAATAACAAGGGAAAAGGAAATGAGGCTAACCAGGACAACCTATACTGTTAACATGTAAATATGAACGATAATAAGGAAAAAAAATATTATCATATATCATAGTCACAGCTATGATCAGGTTAGTCCACTTAAGTTATGGGCAGAAAATTCTTAAATGTGAACACAAGATGCAGACAGTTTGATTTACAAAGATAATCAGCCTATGGTAGTATAAAGTTCCATAGGATTTAACTCAAAACACTAAGAAAAAATTTAATTAAATAACATGTATGGACATGTGTGCACAAAACAGGAAATAAGCAACTGAGATGAAAAAGTAACAATCATTGTGACTTATAATTAAGCACATAAGAGATATAGTAAATGCACAGAATTATGAATAAATAGTCATAAAATGATTGCCATGGACAAACTATTAATGATCATTAAAATCAGTAAAATTTCTCTAAAAAGTATGAAAAGAAGCAAAACATTATATGTTAAAAAATTAACAAAATGAGAGCATACGGAATAAGAAAATTATTTTTACCTGTTACTTACAGAAACATTTAAAATCTTTGTCAAAATGTCAATTTCCATTGGAAAACTAAATTAACCTACTACTGGTAAATTAGCCCAAAACGTGACTGATAATTGAAGGACCACATTTCTCAGCTCTTTTTTTAATTTTTTGAATAAACGCAAGGTACAATCAATATTTGGGAGATGTATATTTAAAGCAAAAACCAGTACCACAAATATGTAAAATAACAATTGCTTTTTCCATTTATTGTTTAAAGTAAGACTTCATTAACTTTTTGGAAGATTATCTCATGTAACTGTTCTGAAAACTGTTTAATGAAAGAAGTAAAGAAAAACATTGTAACAGTTCAGCCCCAATAGCTGAGGAATCAACCAAAGCAATCTGTAAAGAGAACTTTCCCAGGGGAAGAAAAAAACAACTTTTTTCTTGACTGAAGAACTTCACTTTCAAAGTTAAATGACTTAAGAAAATATACATGAAGGCATTAACAAAGTTGTACACTCTATTTCATTCAATTCACACCAGATTTTAGTCTCCCAATTTTCTGTTATCTTTCCGTCATTGCAAGATATTAAACCTATTAGACCTGTAAGGATGGGGAAAGCATATTAGAGACACACAGACTGGAGCATCACATTGTGGCTCCATATTGCATCTCAAGATTTTAGAGTTTTGGCCACTACCTACCAGACCAAATGCAGATTGAAGATATCATCCTAGAAATCTGTTTTAGAGGAAAAATGGAAGAAACAAGGCTAATTCACCAATAATTTAAACAACTTAACAGCTTCACTACAAGATCTAAGGAAGGATCTCCAGCTTCCACTTTACTAGTTTTGTTTAAAAGGCTTCAAATCTGTGTCTAAAGACACTGTCTTCCTCTTAACCAAATTACTAATAGATCTGGATTTAAGTCATACACATCTAAAAACATATGTCCCTAGAAGGTACCTGGCTAATTTTGGATATTTATGTCTGTGCATGTGAGCATACATTAGACTTAGAGGCTGTTTATCTCCTTGAAGGGTGAGGGGAGAGGAAGGAAGTGAAGGAAAGGAGAAGTTACCAAACTTTTAACACTGAACTCCATAGTAAAACTTTCAATTACCTGGAACTAGTCCAAGAATATTTTAAGCAATCAGGCATGTGTTGAGTCACTATAGTTGTTTTAAAACCTTCAAGTGGGATTCTTACCTTCTGCAAGGCCATTCATACACATATATCCAAAATATGTTTTTTGGAAGCCCCACTCTAACTATCTCTGGAAATAGCAGACAAGTGATAAACGTTTATTAAATACAGGAATCCAACAACAGCTACAATGGAGACAATCTAATGATTTTAAGCAAAGATTGTTAAACTAAAAATCTTATTATTTGAAAAAAAAGAGTTAAAAGGAAGGAAAAGAAAGAATAAATTTCTGATTTCTATCTGTTGGTTTATAATTCCTTCTACCTAGAAGATACTTCTCTAGTCGTACAAGTCTGAAATAAAAGATGAGTCCAAATGCCATTTCCTCCATGGCATGTTCTTCCATCCCCAGAGTGAGAATCTCTTACTTAGACCTGCTTATGTCATGTTAACTCATTTACAAAGTATCAAGTCTTACATCAAAGTTATACTTTACATGTCACATTTATATATTGATAAACTTGCTATTAGTTGTGGGAAAATACATATCCATTCTAATTGCTGGGTGACAGGGACACTGTTCTAATATAACATTCTGGGTACAGAAGGCATGAGGAACTGTATTGTGAATGAGCACAACTGCAGATGGTAGAGTCCAGAATGGTAATACAGGAACATTTTACCTAGGAAAGTTGCTTCATTTATTTATTCCAACCAATACTGAGCAACTGGGCCAGGGTGACATGCACTGAATGCCATGCATGTCTGGGGACTTCAAATTAAAAAAAAAAAAAACAAAAACAAATTGGAGGTTGGCAAAGAATGAATCGAAGGTAGGTTTTAGCTCTAAATTCTATAAGGCTAAAAAAAATAAATAAATAAATTCTGTAAGGCTATACGTTATATTCAGGGGAAACACTAATATTTTTCATGAAAAATATAAATTATCTCCCCTAGTGACAAAGGTTAAAGGAGGTTGGATCAACCCAGGAATTAGCAGAACATACAGGAGTGTATAACTCACCAACATGATTACAAACATACCTCCTCTACACAGATACTTCACTGAAGAAGTGAAATATCATGTGGACTGCAACTTGAAATGGTTCCAAGACATGTTATGACATTCGTTATACTATTCTACTTTTCTGTAAGTTTGAAAACTTTCAAATAAAGAGTTAAAAATAATATGTATATCTAATAACACATATAATGCTATCTGACTCGGTATATTCTGACTGTTGGAGGCTGCAAAAAAAAACAAAAAGGAGAACTCTTAAAAATACATACTTCTATGTTGAGACTGATGGAAAGAATAAGTTTTGCTTCTTTCTGGAGAGTAACTTCTACTGCTGACACTGGAGCCAGATCTGCTGTGTGGAGAATCCTTTCGGCCTACAGGCGATTCTCTGAAAAAAGGAGTGTTTCTTTTATGAGGTGACCGCTCTCTCACATAATAGGAGTTGAAACTTTTTCTTCTAAAGTTGTCTCTCATGTCCCTTTGAAGTAAAAATAAATAAGTTAATTATATCTTGTATTCTCTATACATAAGAACAAATAGCAAAAGATCTGATTATAAGCCACTCTTTATGTTGTAATTTTTGTTCCCTTTTTCTACAATCACCTACCTTCTGAAATCAGTCAATAAATGAAGCTTTATTAGTAACATATTTGGAATGCAGCATTTTTTTAGTTTGGTTAACCACATGGTTATGTGCAAAAGTTACTTCTTTTAAGCAAGCACAAAAATTTATACATGTGCAAACATAGTCATATAGTTTCTACTTCTGTTTGCTACTAACAACACACCACACCACTACTACTCTCTCAAAAACTCCTAGAAAATGCCAAAGATTGCCCCAGTGAGACAGTTCTTGGCCTATTATCCTCATCTAAGCATAGCATTCAACACTTTTCATCTGGTGCAATTCCCCACTACCCTGCCCCATGGTAATCTGGCAGCGTTTATAGACACTTTTGTTGTTACAATTGGAGAGGAGGGAATGCAACTGGTACCAGGATGCTACCAAAATGCTATGATGCCCAGAACAGCTCCCAAACATACAGAGTAAAAAATGATGCAATCCAAAGCGTTAACAATGCCAAGGTTGAGAAACCATGGTATATACTTATTAAATCCTTGCTCTCTGAGTTTATAACAGAGTGTTGCCCATCTCTAAATACCAACTTTTTGTATCACCTTTACTTATACAAGTTAAATTGCCTTATTAAGCAATATCATCAACTCAAAGCAGAAAGCAAGCCCAAGTAATAAAGATTTATAAAGCAAAACTATCATTAAAATATCAAAACAAATTAAAATTAATAAAACTATTGAGACACAAGTTTCTATTTAAAAGAACACTTGGAGTCAAACAGGTTTTAACTGAAGATTTAGCAAATACACCTCCATACTGAAATTAAAGAACATTACACTCTAGACAGAAGAATGATAAAAAGATGAGCCAACTGCCATGAAATTTCAAATGCTCAGAAAATAATTTCAGCATATTGACTGGTAGTCCTTAATATGTAACCAGATTGTTGTCATTAACTATTAATACCCAAACTATATTGTCTTTACAGATATAATGAAGCTCCTCTGTGCAGAAGTAGAAAGTAGTTAAAACTCATTACAATAAATGAACTCAGACAAAATATTAATACTGAAATAAGCCACTAAAACTATAGGAGTCATAGCAAAATCACTGAGAGCTGAAGTAAATAGCTATATATGTATTACACAGATTTTAGGAACTACCAGGGGCTGGGGACCCAAAGGTGAAGCACATACATGTAGCCCCTACCACTATGGAACTCTCAGGCGAGTGGGAGAGGCTGATACTAAATGTACAGATGAAATGTACAGCCAACAGTGTGTGCTGGGAGACCAGTTAGGAGCATTCTTAGTCCAGGCAAGAGGCAGTGGTGATTTGGATCAGGTGGAAGCAGGGGAAGCATCACAAATTCAACACATGCAAGAAAGCAGTGTTGTAGACTCAATGGGACAAGGTACATGTTTGACTTTTGTGTGTGAGAGATGGTGGATGCCAAGATGATATCAAATTCTGGCACAGTGGGTTACTGAAATGAGAAAGCAGACCTGAGAAATAGGTACAGAGCAGGAGAGCCACATTTAGATTCAATCATGCTACGTTTCAGATGCTCATGTTAACAGTCTGGTAAGCAACTACAGACACTGGTGACAAGACCAGAAGAGGTTTCTGGTTATAATTATAAATTTGTCTGTAAATAGGCAGTATTTAAAGCCTTTGGTATAGATGAAATCAAACGATAAAAAGCAGAAGGCCGAGAATCCAAAGCTAGAAAACTACCACACTGAGAAGGAAATGGGCTGTCTGAGAAGAATGAGAGTGAGAGGCCACAGGAACACGAGGGACAGGAGAGTAAGTGATCAGGGAAGGAAATGAAGAATGCTCCAAGAAGGAGAATAAAGATTTCCTACAGTGAGAGTCAATGAGCTCTTCCCGACAACTTACTCAAGAAATGGACAAGAACAAGGCAACATTCAGAGGAAAGACAGCCTGTTTTCTCTGGAGGGAAAGGAAAGACAAAACGCTGAATTACAGTTTCCTAATCCTGACACCAGATGGCAGTAAAATCCCAACAGCACAATTCAGAGCCATCATCAGTGGCTTGGGGTGGCCCAAGATACACATGGGCGAAGTACATGTCTGATTTTAAAATCTCAGAGCCGAATAACATCTCTCCTCTCCTTCACACCAACCTCTCCTATTGATCATCAGATTAAACAAAAACATCACAGTAGGCATCATCTACCAGAAGTACACGGTACTACTTTACCCAAGTCATTTATTCACATGCATTTTTATACATATTTTTTCATATCTATATATCTATGTCCCAATATATAAAAGGCACTATGGAGAATTATTCTGGCTCTAAAAAAGCTTAGTATCTAACTGTGGGGATGGGGAGAAAATGTTTCAGAAAGTTGTACTATTGTTCAGAAAAGAAGTATATATTAACAGATGAAAAACTGACCAAGAAGTCTTTAAGAAAAGTTAAAATTTAGATCAACAATGTCTAAGAGAAACATAATCAAGCCACAGATGATGTAGTAAGAGTTCAAAAGTAAAGAGAAACAGGTGAATTTCAGCAATATTTTATTTACTTAACCCAATATCCTCAAAATATTATCTACATATAATCAATATTCTAAAATTTAGTGAGATATTTTATATTCTTTTTCATCTTACATCTTGAAAATCAAGTGTGTATTTTACATTTACACAATATCCCAGTCTGAACTGGCCACATTTCAAGTGCTCAACAGGCACATTTAGCTAGTGGCTCCCATACTAAATAGCACAAATTTAGATGTTTGGGAAAAGCAGTCCAAGTTTCAAGAAAAAGCAGAGAAGGATTAAAGGATATGCAAACAAGAACAGTGAAAAGTTTAAAAGGCTATAACTGAAAAACAAAGGAAGAAACTTTCAAAAAGAGAAAAGATAGTTTATATCAAATATTGCAGAAACTGGAAGAGATCTTTGAATTTAAAACCTAAGAGTCACATGACCAGTGAGTGGGCTGACCAGTGGAACTCTGGAAACCAAATCAGACTATAAGAAACTCTACTAAAGGGATTAAACTATCACTTTTCTTCCAAAAAAAAAAGTTTGGCAGAGGAAAGAAGGAAGAGAATTGGGACAATGCTCTGAGAAAAGGGGCTTGTCTGGATACATTTGGAAAGTCAAAGTGAAAGTCGCTCAGTACAGTCCATGGAATTCTCCACGCCAGAAATACTGGAACAGGTAGCCTTTCCCTTCTCCAGGGGATCTTCCCAACCCAGGGATTGAACCCAGGTCTCCCGGATTGCAGGCGTATTCTTTACCAGCTGAGCCACAAGGGAAGCCTGAGAATACTGGAGAGGGCAGCCTATCCCTTCTCTAGCATATCTTCCCGACCCAGGAATCAAACTGGGGTCTCCTGCATTGCAGGCAGATTCTTTACCAACTGAGCTATGAGGGAATCTTGGATATATTTGGAAGCTGAAGGGAAAACGCTAATTTCTTATAGAAGGAGAAACTGATAATCCAAGACCATTTTAGGTAACTGATAAAGAAGGAGCCAAAAATCACCAGGAAAAAATGGGACAAGGGAACTAAGTAGAAGAGAACAGCATAAAGGAAAGAAGAGAGAACATGAAAGGACACAGAGGAAAATTCTCATTTCAAGAGAAGGCATGAGAAATCTCTGTTCAGAAGTTCTTTACCTCAGTGACACATTTCTGTTGTTTATGCCACAAAGGTGAAAGTCACTCAGTAGTGTTTGACTCTTTGCGACCCCATGGACTTCACAATCCATGGAATTCTCCAGGCCAGAATACTGGAGCGGGTAGCCTTTCGCTTCTCAAGGGGATCTTCCCAACCCAGGGATCAAACCCACATCTCCCACATTGCAGGTGGATTCTTTACCAGCTGAGCCACAAGGGAAGCCCGAGAATACTGGAGTGGGTAGCCTATCCCTTCTCCAGCGGATCTTCCTGACCCAAGAATCGAACTGGGGTTTCCTGCACTGTAGGTGGACTCTTTATCAACTGAGCTATCAGAGAAGCCCTAACATATTTCTAGAAGTCATCAATACAAAGTAAAGAAAGTAAGGACATGAACAGATGCTTAAGGCAGAATGGAAATCATTTGTCCTTTGGGGAAAAGTATTAATTTGAGCACTGTTTCTCAAAGTGCAGGTCCCCAGACCTGCATTGCAACCTTGAGAAGGTGACAGAAGTGCAAATTCAGGGCATCACACCACCTACTGAAGTGTGCAGACCAAGCGTTCAGGGCTTTAACAAGGCCCTCCAGATGAATCTGAGGCACATAAAACTTTGAGAAGGACTGAACTAGACAACCTCACTGACACGTCAGAGTTGTTTACATACAGCTATGGTATCTAAGTCAAGGACGCATCACTACGAACAAAGCTAGTGGTGTGATGGTATTCCAGTTGAGCTACTTAAAATCCTAAATGATGACACTGTTAAACTGCTGGACTCAATGTCAACAAATCTGGAAAAGTCAGCAGTGGCCACAGGACTGGAAAAGGTCGGTTTTCATTCCAATCCCAAAGAAGGGCAATGCCAAAGAATGCTCAATCTACTGCATGCATTTCACATGCTAGCAAGGTTATGCTCAAAATCCTTCAATCTAGACTTCAGCAGTATGTGAACAGAGAATGCCAGATGTACAAGCTGGGTTAAGAAAAGGCAGAGTAACCAGAGATCAAACTGCCACCATCCACTGGATCATGGAGAACACAAAGGAATTCCAGAAAAACATCTACATCTACTTCTGCTTCATTGACTATGCTAGCGCCTATGACCGTGTGGATCACAAAATGGTGAGAAATTCTTGGAAAAAGATGGGAGTACCAGACCACCTTACCTGTCTCCTGAGAAACTTGTACGCAGCTCAAGAAGTAACAGTTAGACTGGGACATGGAAAAGAGGACAGGTTCAAAATTGGGCAAGGAGTACAACAAGGCTGTATATTGTCATCCTGATTATTTACCCTCTCTGCAGAGTACATCACGTGAAATGCCAGGCTGGATGAATCATTAGCTGGGATCAAGACTGCTGGGAGAAATATCAACAACCTCAGATATGCAGATGATACCACTCTAATGGCAGAAAATGAAGAGGAACTCAAGAGCCTCTTGATGAGAGTGAAAAGGAGAGTGAAAAAGCTGGCCTGAAACTCAACATAAAAAAAAAGAAGATCATGGCATCCAGTCCCATTACTTTATGGCAAATAGATGGGGAAAAACTGGAAGCAGTGACAGAATTTATTTTCCTGGGCTCCAAAATCATGGCAGATGGTGGCTGCAACCATGAATTAAAGGACATCAGCTCCTTGGAAGGAAAGTTATGACAAACCTGGACAGCATATTAAAAAGCAGAGACATCAGTTTTCCAACAAAGGTCCATATAGTCAAATCTATGATTTTTCCAGTAGTCATGTATATGGATATGAGAGTTGAACCATAAAGAAGGCTGAGCACTGAAGAACTGATGTTTTCAAATTGTGGTGCTGGAGAAGACTCTTGAGAGTCTCCTGGACTACAAGGAGATCAAACCAGTCAATCCTAAAGGGAATCAACCCTGAATATTCATTGGAAGGACTGTTGCTGAAGGTGAAGTTCTAATACTTCGGCCACCTGATGTGAAGAGCCGACTCATTGGAAAAGACCCTGATGCTCGGAAAGACTGAAGGCAGAAGGGGGCGGCAGATGAGATGGTTAGACAGCATCACCGAGTCAATGAACATGAATTTGAGCAAAGTCTGGGAGACAGCAAAGGACAGGGGAGCTGGGCGTGCTGCCGTCCATGGGGCTGCAAAGAATCGGACACAACTTAGTGACTGAACAACGATAACAAGTCAAAAACAGTAAATCAGAACTCATGACAGAGGCACAACATTTTTCAATGATGACGATTCTAGGGTTTTGACCATACCAGTGGACAGCTACACAGAAGAGTTGAAAAACACAAGACTGATGTTAGTTAAAAGTATCACCAAATCAAAACAGAGAGGGATGGAGAAGACTGTGTGCCAGAAACTATAATAATCC
Source organism: Bison bison bison (assembly GCF_000754665.1). Taxonomy (NCBI): domain Eukaryota; kingdom Metazoa; phylum Chordata; class Mammalia; order Artiodactyla; family Bovidae; genus Bison; species Bison bison. The sequence goes on from NW_011495031.1 coordinate 2,355,094, forward strand.
AGAAACAAAGAATTTGCTGTTGTTCAGTCAGT
>NW_011495031.1:2355225-2362422 GCF_000754665.1 Bison bison bison
AGTCAGTAAGTTGTGCCCAACTGTTTTGCGACCCCATGGACTGTAGCCCACCAGGGCCCTCCCTCTGTCCATGGGATTTCCCAGGCAAGAATACTGGAGTGGGTTGCCATTTCCTTCTCCAGAGGATCATCCCAACCTAACGATTGAACCCATGTCTCCTGCATTGGCAGGTAGATTCTTTACCACTGAGCCACCAGGGAAGCCATGGGATCCTGAAAATTCATCCAAGAGTACAGAGACAAGGACAAGTGGTACAAATGGAGAAATTCACAGATGACATTGGAACTGTGGCTTGGAGGAGGTAATAAGAAGCAAGAAGTATGCCCAGAACTCATCTCAAGAACCAATGAATTAGGAGGGAAGTGGTTTCAACTTGTGAAAGGTAGGTTTCTATTGCAGAAAACAGATGGAAAGAACAGTAAAAAATATATCAGGTATCTCATTTTTAATCTTGCCTCAAACACATGGACTATTAAGTTATAAAATATTTTACCAAACTTTGAGACAACATGGAGAAGAGAGTGACTGATTCCCTTTCTTTTAACATATGCCATGACAAATTCGGATTGATTAAAAAGCTAAATGTTTGGAAGGAAGGGATAGGAAAAAAAGACCTGTCTGTCTGTCTCTCTCCATATATATATATATAAAATAAATTATAAGTCTATAAGAAGAAACTACTGTGTATCAAAATACTAAGTTTATATTACATCCAAAAAAGGTACCTAAAGTTGAAATTTAATTAGATTTAAAGTGACTTTCCAATTAAGGGTGAAAACGTCAACATCAGATGGCAGTATCTTAAATATTGGTCTTTAATAATTTAATGAATGCTGACAAACCATTGAAAAGTTTTCTGAAAACTACACTAAGAAATAGATGAAGGATATGAAGCTAAATCAATGGAAGACAAATATGTCATTTAAGTAAATATTTAATGTAACTCAAGTTATTTTAACTTTTTCTATCAAATATGCAAATGATCCTGACCAGTTGTGAAAATTCGGGTAATGTAGATAAACCTCATCATGAATAAAACACAATTTGGGTTGGGGTGGAAATTACTAGGGACTTAATGGTCCTAAAAGAAAAATACTAATCCAGTCCACAAAAGTTAAGACTTCAAGATACATACAGAGAGCAAATACTAGATAGAGCTGAAATAGCAAACATTTCTGTCAGAATGCTTTTCTCATCTTTAACAATAAATCTCCTTTCTTTTCCTCTATTTATACGTCTATAAAAATCTTTGTCTAGGCTCAACCCAATGTGACCAAATGCTGCAAAATACTTTTAATTTCTTCTTTTTCTTGTCATAACACCTGGTTAATTTAGTTTGCACTTGGTTTCAAATGTCAGCCCAAAGAGTTTCTATCTGAGAAAAAAAAGTCATGACTATCAAAACGATCAAGTTATCCATAAATAATACCGATGTCTTCATGTGTGTCACCAGTGCACATGACATTAGTTTTATGAAACAACTGAGTCCTAATTTTCTTAGGATTTTGGTCACCCACTATAATTTATGACAAATTTATGAGGTTAAAAATGGATATACAAAGGCTTGGTTTGTTTTTTTAATTATGATAATATGGCAAGGACAAATTGAGCAACCTTGTATCTTTTACCTTATACTGAAACAAAACCCTTTCATAGATTTATTTCTATTTCTTTGATGTGAGAATGTAATGAGTCTTTAAAGCATGTAGTTCAACAGAAAAATCAACAATGCTTTCATCTATAAACCTATTCCTAATAAAATCAAGGAATTTTTCCTTTACAAATGATTTCTATAATGTGACTGTAGTATTTTCATAATTTAAGGTTTTAAATTTTTATTTTTAATTAGAAATTAGTTAAGCTTTTTTATTCTTTCATTTCATTGATACTTCCTATTCATCATGTGGGAGAGCAAAATATTTCCCAATTATTTAGTAAATCAATTTAACTACTATTAACAACTTATATAAGTAAATATGTTCCAATGTCAATATTCCCTGGTTCCCTATTTTAGATTTCTAAAACTGATCTTCCACTATTTAATGCCACCACCTCCAACACCAACCTTTCCAATCCAAAAAGAAACCCTTAGCTCATCTTTTACAGAGTAATTAAGTTGCTGTAATTATACTTTAGAGAGGAAAAGCAACCTATAGAAACAGTTTCCTGATGCTTAATGTACTCATGTGACTAGTAACAGCTATCATTATTGCTCTGAAAATCCAATACTGTAAATGCAGAAAAACCTATTTATCCAGGTTATGAATATGAAAAATACTCAAATATATGCAAGAATAAAAAAGGATTTTATTAGTGAGGCTCCTTAGTATACACTAATGGTTCTCAAGTGATGGTGCTTTTGCTCCTACTAGGACAGGTGGCGATATCTGAAGACACGATATTTCTGACTCACAACTGGGGATAGTACTAGCATCTAATGGGTAAAGCTCAGGGGTGCTGCTAAACATCCTACAAAGCACAGGACAGACCCCCTACAATAAAAAACTGCCCAGTATCAAATGTCAATAGCGACAAAGTTCAGCAGTCCTGAGTCAGACAGACACATGTACAAACACACTCACTCCCTTATAAATTTATCAGTCGACGAAACAAGAAAAAATATTCAAGAGCTTCTTGGAACCAATGAACAATTCTAAAATGTTGCTTTATAATATACATAACATCAAGCACTAAAGTTTCTTCAATTCTCCTATTCAAATTATGTTACATTTTCAAGTAAAATATTTCCTACTCTATTTTCAATCTTTTAATTTATATACAGTCCCATAGATAAGAGCACAGGCTCTGGAACAAGCCTGTCAGGATTCAATTCTGGTTCCGTCATTTGGTTACTATGGGAAAGGTTTGAAGTTACTTAACCTCTCTGTGCCTGTATCCTCATCTATAAAATGGAAATGATGGGACTAAAAGGAATAATGCCTACAAGCATACATAACATGTATCATATGTATTAACTCTCTAACTCAAATTAAAGAAAAAACAAATACTGACAATACCAAGCACTGACAACGATGTGAAACAACTGGATTTCACATACAGGAATGTAAACAGGCACACAGCTGCTAGCTCTCGGTCCACAAATCACCACATGACTAACAAATGCACATCATCATCAGTGACCAATCACACTGCATTTTTCAAAGGCTTTTGGATTGGTCACCATGTATGTGTTATTCAGTTCACAGGCAAACAACAAAGATGGAGTTTTGTTGCCTTCTTGTGCCAAAAAACAGAAGAAGTGTAATGGTAGGAATGGAATTCAAACTGAATATAAATGGAGTTATGGAAGAAATAAGTGACCAAGGGAACGACGGCAATGTTGCTTTCAAGACATGCACTGGTGTGTTCACAACTACTGTATATAAAACAGATAACTGATGGGAACATACTGAATAGCACAGGGAAGCCTACTGGGTGCTCTGTAATGACCTATAGAGGAAAGGAGTCTGGCAGTGAGTGGACATATGTATATGTATGGCCGATTCACTTTGCTATACACCAGAAACTCACACAACACTGTAGATTAACTATACTCCAATAAAATTAGCATTACCAAGGATGTGGAGCAACTGGAATTCTCATACACTGCTCGAAGTAATGTGAAATAGCCACTTTAGCAAATAATGTAACAACTTTCTATAATGTCCAACACATACCTACCATACGTAACCCAGAAATCTCACTATGAGTTTACACAAGATAAATAAAATTCTGTGTTCACTCAAAAGAAAAAAAAAAAGATACGCAGCCTGAGGAAAAATGGTAAAGGCAAACTTACTGAAGGCAAACAAGGAAAGGCACTATGACAAAAAGGATAAAGATGTCCCAGAGGAAGGGAGGCTAATAAAAAATCCACAGTAAAGGAACTCTCAGAGATATTTCCAACAATGAAAATGCCAAGGATAAAGTACTGGAAACTGACTCAAACTCAGAACGCAGTATAACAATTCATCAAGGCATAAAAAAGATGCTTGCTTCGAGGAGACAAACAAACACATGTTCAAACTACTCATGATAAGTTTTTGACAAAGGTTTCTAATGTTTTAAATTACAGTGTATTAAATGAATATTAGTTTTACTTTGACAAAAAGTTTTTACAAGTTACAACAACTGTAATTATTGTCACTGACTATTAAGATTGCTTTAGGTCAGAATAACAATCACCTTTGAAGAGGAAGAAGAAAGCAACTGAATAGAAGCATGAAAAAGCTTCTGAGATGCAAGTAAAATTCTCTCTCTTAACCTGGATTGTGGTTACACTTACAGTTCACACTGAGCTATATACCTTGATTTATGTACTTTGTATACATTATATGCTCTAGTGTCTTTTTTTTTTAAAGATGTTTATTGTCCTTTAAAAATATGAAATATAAAAATGCAGCTTTTTGTCACTTACAATGGTATGAAAGGATTTTTTTGGAAAGCAAACAGAACTTTTATCTTTCAAAAAAGAATTTCCATTATTAATGTTTATTTTAAGGGAAAACAAATTGTAAGATCAACTACTGTCTAAAAATCCTTATTACATCTTAAGGATTTCTTCTGAACACTCATACAGCATAGCTTACTCGCCCAAGAGAAGACAGCCTTGTCAACCACCACCACCAACTTGGTGTCAGGTAACCATCTCAGGATCACCAAGAAATCCGAGCAACAAGAGTAGCTTCCTCCACCTCAGATACTCTCTGCAAACGCAAAACTTTCCAAACATCTTGGCTGGGAAATCATCATCCAACTTATATTTTGTTGTGATCTACTTTTTCATTATTCAGAAAAATGCTGTTCTTTAACAAAGCAACTCAACTTTTAACATTGTTTCCAAATACAACTCTCTTTAGGGGACCTTCAGGAAAGTCAGTGAACAGATTCAAACAAAATCTCATAAAAAAAACATTTTTAAAAATCCTTTGTAATAAAATGTAAAGTGTTTTTTTTCTCCCACAGTTTTTCTTAAATCTTTAGTGCCTGTTATTATATGTATGCAACCAAATGCTATCAAATGACTAGTGAATAAGCAAACACAAAATAATTATCATTAGGAAAATTTTAAGTGTTCCATTGCCCTTGGTTTAACAGCTTGTATTTCAGTAAACTCACTCCTGGCTTTAATTCTGTACCATATATTTAACAGATATTTTCTACTAATAAAATCTTTGATATATTTTAAAAAATATTTCTATTTCATAGAGTTTGACCTAAAGATAACATTGCTTCAAGGCTTACCTCAGTTTTTGCTACTTCAACAAAATACCACTACTACTTTAAGAAACACTAAAAAAAAAAAAAAAAAAGAAAGAAACACTTTAAGGTTCAAAAATGAAGAACTAAATTCTAAATTGACTTTTGAAAAAAATCTAGAAAAACTGAACCAAAAAACTTGATTTTTAGCTATCTGCTCAGTCATCAGAGAGCTAAGAATGAAGCAGAATTATGGATCTACAAGACAAGAAACCCAGAGAGCTAGGTCTGTCTTTTGGGGGTTGCTTTTGCTTTTATGCATCTGCCAATTTCAAATGCATCAGTTGAAAGGATGAAAAGCTAAGAAATAATGTTGACTGCTTCAAAGGATTAGGATAGTACATAAAAACAGAGTCCAGACTGTACTAAAGAGGGCTGAAACTACTAAGGCCTACACAATGAGCCCAGGTGAACTGGAAACAGACTAGCCTGGCTCATATAACCTAAACTCCCTAAGGTAACCCTGAACCACCCCACGTCCGAGGTCAGGGGCAGAAGCCGGGAGGACCCCATGCCCGAAGGGCGGCGGCCAAGAGGAGTTACCCGACGATCGAGGTTAGAGGCAGTGGCCTCGAGTACCAGACTGCGACGGCGCAGGACCGGCCGAGAGGAGCTACCCCGCGTCCTAGGTCAGGGGGGGCTGCCGAGAGGAGACACCCAGTGTCCGAGGTCAGGGGCGGCGACAAGAGGAGTTACCCCGTGTCCGAGGTCAGGGGCAGCAGCCAGGAGGAGCTACCCCACGCCCCTAAGCCTGAGGCCTGGGGCGGCGGGCGGGAGGAGCTACCCCACACCCCTACGCCAGAGGCCAAGGGCGGCAGCCGGGAGGAGCAACCCCATGCCGGAGGCCAGAGGCAGTGGCCGGGAGGACCAAGCCCACGCCGTGGCTGCACGGGTGCAGGAGGGCCTAGAGGAGCTATCCCACATTGAAGGTCAGGAAGGGCGGTGGTGAGAAGATACCCCCTCCTCCAAGGTAAGGAGCAATGGCTGCTCTTTGCTGGAGCAGCTGTGAAGAGATACCCCACACCCAAGCTAAGAGAAACCCAAGTAAGACGGTAGGTGTTGCAAGAGGGCAGACACACTGAAACCATACTCACAGAAAACTAGTCAATCTAATCGCACTAGGACCATAGCCTTGTCTAACTCAATGAAACTAAGCCACGCCCGTGGGGCAACCCAAGATGGGCGGGTCATGGTGGAGAGATCTGACAGAATGTCGTTCACTGGAGAAGGGAATGGCAAACCACTTCAGTATTCTTGCCTTGAGAACCACATGAACAGTATGAAAAGGCAAAATGATAGGATACTGAAAGAGGAACTCCCCAGGTCAGTAGGTGCCCAATATGCTACTGGAGACCAATGGAGAAATAACTTCAGAAAGAATGAAGGGATGGAGCCAAAGCAAAAACAATACCCAGCTGTGGATGTGACTGGTGATAGAAGCAAAGTCCGATGCTGTAAAGAGCAATATTGCATAGGAACCTGGAATGTCAGGTCCATTAATCAAGGCAAATTGGAAGTGGTCAAACAAGAGATGGCAAGAGTGAATGTCGACATTCTAGGAATCAGCGAACTGAAATGGACTGGAATGGGTGAATTTAACTTAGATGACCATTATATCTACTACTGCAGGCAGGAGTCCCTCAGAAGAAATGGAGTGGCCATCATGGTCAACAAAAGAGTCCGAAATGCAGTACTTGGATGCAATCTCAAAAACGACAGAATGATCTCTGTTCGTTTCCAAGGCAAACCATTCAATATCACAGTAATCCAAGTCTATGCCCCAACCAGTAACGCTGAAGAACCTGAAGTTGAACGGTTCTATGAAGACCTACAAGACCTTTTAGAACTAACACGCAAAAAAGATGTCCTTTTCATTATAGGGGACTGGAATGCAAAAGTAGGAAGTCAAGAAACACCTGGAGTAACAGGCAAATTTCT
>NW_011495031.1:2362522-2362965 GCF_000754665.1 Bison bison bison
TACAATGGACATCACCAGATGGTCAACCCGAAATCAGATTGATTATATCTTTGCAGCCAAAGATGGAGAAGCTCTATACAGTCAGCAAAAACAAGACCAGGAGCTGACTGTGGCTCAGACCATGAACTCCTTATTGCCAAATTCAGACTGAAATTGAAGAAAAGTAGGGAAAACCACTAGACCATTCAGGTATAACCTAGATCAAATCCCTTATGATTAGACAGTGGAAGTGAGAAATAGATTTAAGGAACTAGATCTGATAGATAGAGTGCCTGATGAACTATGGAATGAGGTTCGTGACACTGTCCAGGAGACAGGGATCAAGACCATCCCCATGGAAAAGAAATGCAAAAAAGCAAAATGGCTGTCTGGGGAGGCCTTAAAAATAGCTGTGAAAAGAAGAGAAGCAAAAAGCAAAGGAGAAAAGGAAAGATATAAATATC
>NW_011495031.1:2363265-2396392 GCF_000754665.1 Bison bison bison
GAAAAGAAGAGAAGCAAAAAGCAAAGGAGAAAAGGAAAGATATAAATATCTGAATGCAGAGTTCCAAAGAATAGCAAGAAGAGATAAGAAAGTCTTCTTCACTGATCAATGCAAAGAAATAGAGGAAAACAACAGAATGGGAAAGACTAGAGATCTCTTCAAGAAAATCAGAGATACCAAAGGAAAATTTCATGCAAAGATGGGCTCGATAAAGGACAGAAATGGTATGGACCTAACAGAAGCAGAAGATATTAAGAAGAGGTGGCAAGAATACACAGAAGCACTGTACAAAAAAGATCTTCACAACCCAGATAATCACGACAGTGTGATCACTGACATAGAGCCAGACATCCTGGAATGTGAAGTCAAGTGGGCCTTAGAAAAGCATCACTATGAACAAAGCTGGTGGGGGTGATGGAATTCCAGTTGAGCTATTTCAAATCCTGAAAGATGATGCTGTGAAAGTGCTGCACTCAATATGCCAGCAAATTTGGAAAACTCAGCAGTGGCCACAGGACTGGAAAAGGTCAGTTTTCACTCCAATCCCAAAGAAAGGCAATGCCAAAGAATGCTCAAACTACCACACAATTGCACTCATCTCACACGCTAGTAAAGTAATGCTCAAAATTCTCCAAGCCAGGCTTCAGCAATATGTGAACCGTGAACTTCCAGATGTTCAAGCTGGTTTTAGAAAAGGCAGAGGAACCAGAGATCAAATTGCCAGCATCTGCTGGATCATGGAAAAAGCAAGAGAGTTCCAGAAAAGCATCTACTTCTGCTTTATTGACTATGTCAAAGTCTTTGACTGTGTGGATCACGATAAACTGTGGAAAATTCTGAAAGAGATGGGAATACCAGACCACCTGATCTGCCTCTTGAGAAATTTGTATGCAGGTCAGGAAGCAACAGTTAGCATTGGACATGGAACAACAGACTGGTTCCAAATAGGAAAAGGAGTCCGTCAACGCTGTCTATTGTCACTCTGTTTATTTAACTTATATGCAGAGTACATCGTGAGAAACGCTGGACTGGAAAAAATACAAGCTGGAATCAAGATTGCCGGGAGAAATATCACCTCAGATATGCAGATGACACCACCCTTATGGCAGAAAGTGAAGAGGAACTCAAAAGCCTCTTGATGAAAGTTACAGTGGAGAGTGAAAAAGTTGGCTTAAAGCTCAACATTCAGAAAATGAAGATCATGGCATCCAGTCCCATCACTTCATGGGAAATAGATGGGGAAACAGTGGAAACAGTGTCAGACTTTATTTTTCTGGGCTCCAAAATCACTACAGATGGTGATTGCAGCCATGAAATTAAAAGCCGCTTACTCCTTGGAAGGAAAGTTATGACCAACCTAGATAGCATATTCAAAAGCAGAGACATTACTTTGCCAACAAAGGTTCGTCTAGTCAAGGCTATGGTTTTTCCTGTGGTCATGTATGGATGTGAGAGTTGGACTGTGAAGAAGGCTGAGCGCCGAAGAATTGATGCTTTTGAACTGTGGTGTTGGAGAAGACTCTTGAGAGTCCCTTGGACTACAAGGAGATCCAACCAGTCCATTCTGAAGGAGATCAGTCCTGGGATTTCTTTGGAAGGAATGATGCTCAAACTGAAACTCCAGTACTTTGGCCACCTCATGCAAAGAGTTGACTCACTGGAAAAGACTCTGATGCTGGGAGGGATTGGGGGCAAGAGGAGAAGGGGACGACAGAGGATGAGATGGCTGGATGGCATCACTGACTTGTTGGACGTGAGTTTCAGTGAACTCCGGGAGTTGGTGAGGGACAGGGAGGCCTGGCGTGCTTCGATTCATGGGGTCACGGAAAGTCGGACACGACTGAGCGACTGATCTGATCTGATCTGAATGACCCTTATCTGAAATATAGGATTTCTGTTTTCTTGAATATTAATTAAAATTCCTTAAAATCATTTTAGATGGGACTTTCAGGGTGGGACAGTAGATGGGAGTCCACCCACCAAGGCGAGGAACACAGGTTCCATCCCTGATCTGGGAGGATTCCACATACTGTGGAGTAGCTAGGTCCATGCACCGCAACCGCTGAGCTCGTGTTCTGGAGGCAGGATGCCACAACCACTGAGTCCACATGCTACAACTACTGAAGCTCATGTGCATAGTGCCTCCCTGTTTTCTCCATCCCAGCATCTGCCTGCTGGATGTTGAGACCAGGGTAACCTTGGAAATGCTACATGCAGAAAATGACAGAGGTCCTTCGACCCTGGGTCCCTGAGTCACTGTGTGGAGCAGAGCTCTTCCTGGCTGTTGACTGCACTTATGAGTGAAGTAGTGAAGTGAAAGTTGGTCAGTGGTGTCTGACTCTTTGCGACCCCATGGACTATACAGCACACCACAAGCAGAGATTAGCCTCTGCTCAACCAACTGGAGAAGACCCATGTACAGCAACGAAGACCCAATGTAGTCAAAAATAATAAATATTTTTTAAAAACTATTTCAGATATAAAAATCCCATTTTAACAAGAAAATCTAAGTACTTAAAATCACACAAGCAAAATAAATCTAAGATGGACATTCTTAAACACAGAACTATTTCCTGAAGCACTGTATAAATTAAATTCACATATACAACTGTCATTTAGGATACAGAATGCAAAACAAAATCTCTATAGATTGTCATTAGTTCACCCCCAAAAATTAAAAGCAAAGAACAGACTGATTGACAGAAATATCACCATTCTATTTATACTTTTTTTCTATCAAAATGTGTTAGTTCCAGTACTCATTCATAAAATTCATCTATAGGGTGGACTTTCCTGGTGGTCCAGTGGTTAAGACTCTATGTTTCCAATGCAGGGGCACAGGTTTGATCTCTGTTCAAGGAACTAAGATCTCACATGCTGAGAAGCATAGCCAAAACAAATTTTTTTTAATTACTCAATATCAGTACAATATAATCATTTTTATGCAAGTATCATCCTGATTTTAAGAAAGAATTCTTAACAATTCTTTAATAATGAGCCTGAAGCATGCTGAACACAACAAGATACTGGGAACTTGAGCATGTTTTAATTGAGAGTTCATAATTCACAGGGCAAAACTTTGTACTTAAGACAAACTCCCATTTACTGCAGAAAGAAAACTTGTATCAAAAGCTTTCAAACTATAGTTTTAGTGAAAGTGAAAATGTTAGTTGCTCAGTCCCACCCGACTCTTTGTGACCCCATGAACAGTAGTCCACCAGGCTCCTCTGTCCATGGAATTCTCCAGGCAAAAATACTGGGGTGGGTAGCCATTCTCTTCTCCGGGGGATCTTTCTGACCCAGAGATCAAACCTGAGTCTCCTGCATTGCAGATGGATTCTTTACTGTCTGAGCCATCAAGGAAGCCCTTATAAAGTTTCTAGTTACATTAAAAATGATATCAACACATATAATGAGTGCAATAAAAAAGAGCCCTTGAAGAAATAAATATAAGTATAGCTAGAATGCTTACTATGAAGTCTCCCCCTGCCCAAAATCATATATTTAAAGGAACTGATGCTTTTTATTATCGAAAAAGTATATAACTTGAGAGTTAGGAAAGATCTTTGGCTGCATCACAAACATTTCAGCCGCAATGCTGGAAAAGTACAGGAGGCAAAGTCACCTAGAGAATGTAAGATGGGAAGAACAGACACCCTATAACACTGTTACTCAAAATGTGAACCTGGAACCATCTGCCCTATTTATTACTTTGAATGCTGGTTTCAAAAGCAGGTTTATAAAATTCAGGATTCTCATCTGTTAACATAATTCCAACCCCTCACACCAAACCAAACAAATTGTGATCAACCTCTCAGTTTCAGCAGATGTATGTTTACCGGTTAAGAGCAAAAATCAGGCAAATCAAGAGGCAAAGATACAAGGGGAGAGGAGAAGAGGGAGAAAGAAAGCAAGTTATCTCTTATTCAGGACCTCACCTTTCCTTCCCACATTCAACACTCAAATATTTCACACAAAATACTGGCTACTTCTAGTGAGCAGGATCTTCAAAAAGGAATTAAAAATTCAGGAATCATTTTGAGAAAGCATCTGGGTAACTGCTTAAGCAAAGTTAAGAAAAGTTAAGTGTGCAGACCTCAAATATCTGTTTTTAAACGTGGAACAAGAGAACGAGGGGGTACTGTAACTTGAGCATATTACTTTTTACTCAGAAAGCGAAGAGGAACTAAAGAGTCTCTTGATGAAGGTGAAAGAGGAGAGTGAAAAGCTGGCTTAAAACTCAACATTCAAAAAGCTAAGATCATGGCATCCAGTCCCATCACTTCACAGCAAATAGACGGGGGAAAAAAATGGCAACAGTGACAGACTTTATTTTCTTGGGCTCCAAAATCACTGCAGATGGTGACTGCAGCCATAAAATTAAGACACTTGCTCCTTGGAAGGAAAGCTATGACTAACCTAGACAGCATATTAAAAAACAGAGACATCACTTTGCCAACAAAGGTTCATATAGTCAAAGCCATGGTTTTACCACTAGTTATGTACAGATGTGAGAGTTGGACCACGAAGAAGGCTGAGCACCAAAGAATTGATGTTTTCCAACTGTGGTGCTAGAGAAGACTTTTGAGAGTCCCTTGGACATCAAGGAGAGCAAACCAGTCAATTCTAAAGGAAATAAACCCTGAATATTCATTGGAAGGACTGATACTGAAACTCCAATACTTTGGCCACCTGATACAAAGAGCTGACTCACTGGAAAAGACCCTAATGCTGGGAAGGACTGAGGGCAGGAGGAGAAGGGGACAAGAGAGGATGAAGCGGTTGGATAGCATCACTGACTCAATGGACATGAGTCTGAGCAACCAGGAGACAGTAAAGGACAGGGAAGCCTGGTCTGCTACAGTCCACGGGGTCACGGAGAGTCAGACACGACTGACTGAGTGAACAACAACAAAATCAAGTAACTGTCTTGTACCAGAGCTGAGATTAGATGTTTAGAGACCCAGTCTAGACAAAACCATATCTTTACAGTTAAAAAGTATTCGAAGCATGAGATATGGACAGAGATCCCCCAGTTAGAATATAGATTTTTTTGTTTTAGTCATAATTTGATCTCTAATACCTAAAACAATACCTAATGTTACTAAGGAAAAAACGTGCCTAACTTGATGTAACAAAAATACCAAAAAATGTAATGTTGATTCATTACACACATAAAAGTCTATCTAACCACCATCAAACAGTCTAGGGCAGGCATTCCAAGGTGAGAAATTCTGCTCCAAGAACCCAGGCTGACCACACTGCTATTTCAACGCGTGGCTTCCAAGGTCACATGCTTGATGCCACTGCCTTCCAGGGCCCACCCTGCAACACGGGAAAAGGTAAATGTGTGTGAAAGAATGTGTGTAGAGACAGAACTCCTACTCACATTATACTGGAGATAGTCACAAGGCCGCACGTAACTAGTAGGAAGGCTAAGAAAAGTAGTCCATCTGTGTGCCTAAGATATGTGAAGAAGAGGTAGAAGTCTTTGAAGAATGATGAAATGAAAAGTTTTCAATGAAAAGTTTGGTATTTCCATGTGAAAAATGTGTCTAATAGGCAGTTGGATGTAAAAAATGTAGAGTTCAGAAGAGAAGCCAAAGCCAGAGATTTGTTTACCATCAGTAGCAAACATCGGAGAAGGCAATGGCACCCCACTCCAGTACTCTTGCTTGGAAAATCCCATGGACGGAGGAGCCTGTTAGGCTGCAATCCATGGGGTCGCTAAGAGTCGGACACGACTGAGCGACTTCACTTTCACTTTTATGCATTGGAGAAGGAAATGGCAACCCACTCCAGTGTTCTTGCCTGGAGAATCCCAGGGACGGGGGAGCCTGGTGGGCTGCGGTCTATGGGGTCTCACAGAGTCGAACATGACTGAAGTGACTTAGCATAGCAAACATACAAGCCAGAGTTTCTCAAACTCTGCATCACAATCAAATTCCAAGGTTCCACTTACTGAATCAGAATCTCTTGAGATAAAGCCTGGCAAACTTCATTTTTAATGAACTTCTAAGCAATTCTTACCAACACAAGTTTTAGAAATATGGGCAAAGGGAATAACTACCATCAAGAACAAAGGTTCAAGGCACTTTCCTGGGGGTCCAGTAGTTCAGAATTTACTTGCCAATGCAGGGGACAAGGGTTCGATTCCTAGTACAGGAAGACCCCACAAGCCTTAGAGCAACTAAGCACCACACTTACTGTGCCAGCGCTCTGCAACAAGAGTGCTATGCTGGGCTAAGTGGCTTAAGTCGTGTCAGACTCTGTGCAGCCCTATGGGCTGTATCCTACCCGGCTCCTCTGTCCATGGAATTCTCCAAGCAAGAGTACTGGAGTGGGTTGCCATGCCCTCCTCCAGGGGATCTTCCTGACACATGGATCGAACGTGGGTTTCTTGCATTGCAAGCAGATTCTTTACCATCTGAGCCACGAGGGAAGCTTCCACAACAAGAGAATCTACCACAGTCAGAAAACCACGCCCGCGCACTGCAACAAAAGGTAGCCCCTGCTCGTCACAACTAAAGAAATCCCGCACACAACAATAAAGACCCACTGCAGCCAAAAACATATAAATGAAAATTTTAAAAAATAAAGATTCAAGATAAAGGTATCACAAATGAGAGAAGGTGCCAAGAAGTTAACACTGTTAACACGATCCTGTGGTTTCTGGGCTGTTGTCACACTATACTACCTATTAGATCAATAGTTCTCAAGTCTAGCTTCACATTAGAACATCTGATGAGCTTTTAAAAAATATTAATATTGAGGTTCCACCCACCAATTATTACATCATATCTCCAAGAGTGAGTAGGAATTACAGAGTACTCTTTCTTAAGCTTTACACCTAATTCAGAGTACAGCCAGGACTGAGAAACACCATTATGAGACAGCTGCTATTACATGTTCTTCATTTCAGAGTCCCAGGTTAATGTCCTACTTTAAAGACAACAAATCTTCATTTTAATTAATTGTGAACACTGAAAAATCAAGAAATTAAACATTGTTTAAAAATCTGGATTTCTGAGTTCTTTCAAGGTCAGAAGTAAATAGATTGCTAAACAGCATGGATCAGCTGCTACCAGGTAGCAGCTGCTCCAATCTGACCCTCAGCATTTGTTTATATTCCCTCACATGGTCACTGTAAGCATATGAGTTACTGCCATTAATAGACATGGGCCTTATTACTACAGATAAATATGTTAACTACTCACCTGTAAGTATTACAAGTATCCTTTATGTCTAATAGCTGTATTTGTATATACTCATGTAACAAAATAAAGAAATGAGTCAATCTTGTAAATGTTTTCACATCAGCCTCTTCATAAACCAATCCCTCCAACTTCTTTAACTGAAACTTTGGCAGTGGAACACAAATACTAGCTCCCTTCAATCTGCTGAGTAATAAGTGCACACTGATGACTTTACCTCAAAGTCCTGAGGTACATGGGGCACAGGATTATGTTCTAAACCCTCCATCTTCCAAGAAGAGGGAGAAAGAGACTGACAAACTTCTCATTTAAATTCATGCATACCCACCATAACCCCACACTGCCTATATTTTCAACCTTCTGGGAATGCGCCCACATTTCCGAAAGCCTGCACTCAGTGACACAGTCTGCACTGTAACATAACCTATCCACATCACGAGTGACTTTCAGAATTCAGGGGATCATCTGTGAAGTTTGGGAGCAATTTCCTGGCCAGGTACCTCTTACCTCTCCACAATACTTAGCCACTCCCCTAAATCCAACACCTTGCCACGTATTACCCAGACGTGCTCTTCATCAGAATCTAATACGGCCTTCTTATAACAATGTCTTATCCTTCAGTTTCTCACTCCTACAATAACTGCACCTCCACTTTACAGATACCTGTAAGTCCCTATAGTATCCAGTAACTCATGAACACCGTTCTCATTGTGCTTCCAGCCTAAATTACAGTATTTGAAACACTCTATGAAAACTACTAACGTTCCTTCCTGTCAATTCTGATACAACATGTAAGCCAAGACAAAGCCTACATTAATTCCAATATCTGTGATTTCTTCATTAATACACTTAGAGCTGCCATATCCTAGAGAGAAATTATAAGAGCCTACAGATTGATCCCCTACAGGTACATAGTCTCTGATTTCCGCTGTGCCTTCAACTGCACTAATAAAATTTTTACTTATCATTAGTGAGCTCAATCTCTCATTCATGTCAGCAAGTATTCTGTATCTTGATAATTCTCCCCAAGTCCTTTAACCTAGTACCAAATCTTTTACTCTCAATGAGTTACCTCCCAGACTGAAAAATATAGCAATCTCCAGACATGAAATGAGTACCTCAACTACCAGTCCGGATTCCTCTCTCACAATGTGTCTTCATCTGCCTGTCCCTAATTCTATCCTTTCTTTCTTGATATATGATTGTCTCCTCCCAGCCATCAAAAGTTAGCTCTTCTATCAATAGTCTTCATCCTTGTCCTCATTTAAGTGCTTCATCAGTTAGCCCTTTTCTTTCTTATACCCTCAGCCTCTCTTTTCTCTTCCATCTATAAATATGCTCGTTACCGATCAGCTAAAAATGTTTTAAGTGATGTCCATTTGGCCAGTTCCAGTCTCCAAGTAACAATACTGCCTACTTTTTATCTCAATTATTTTTCTTTTAAAGTTATCTACCCATGTTGAATCTATCCCCTTCACATGTCATTCATCCTGACACCGCCAAACCCAGGAGATATTTTACTTTTTATCACTGAAACACTCAATTGCAAGAGACATCGGTGACCTTTAATGCTGTTTAAAGACCTTTATCTTCCATCACTTCCATAAAAGTGTTTTAGGGGTTCTGACCTTAGTCCATTGCTCTTGTCTAAAGATACCTTCTCGTTGGACAAGCTCGATTTTGAATGCAGTTTGTCCCTTGAAACCATTCCTTCTGTACTGCCAATCTCAGATAATGACATTTTTATACACACAGTAAACAAAATGAAAAATCCAGGCATTTCCCTCTTCTTTCTTATCATATCCAACAACCACATTTTGCTGATTTTTCAGCATTTATCCAATTTAACCCTTTTCCTCCAACCCAATTTGCCTTTTCCAATTCAGATACTCATGGCTTCTTGTTCTATCTCTAGAGCCATTTTTAAAAGTAACCCCCTACACTGAAGACCAACCACAATCTGAGTTACCATAGCCCCTCTCTTCCTATGAAGCTAAAAATTTTCAACAATTTATCAGAGTTAATAGAATAAAACCCAGATTTCTTAGTTATAGTTTAATCCATAGTTTGCTAGCTCTTACATAATCACCTGTGAATAGCTGTACACATCATGGTTTTACACAGCTTTGTAAGAATATGGTCCCCATTACTCTTTCTCTGATTAACTTATATTAACTTTCCTTCAGGTTCTATTCAAATTAATCTGCTCCTACAGGAAACTTTTAATAAAATCTCAGTATAGGATAAGTGCTTCTTTGAGTTTAGCATTCGATGAAACTTGAGCATGTATTATACTACACTATCTACTTGCCCAACTATTTCACTAAGTAGACTGTAAGCAAGTGATATGAGCACAGTGGCCTACACATAGCAAACACTCAATAAACATTTGTACCCCTGAACAAAACCAAAAAATATATTATATAGTATTTTTCTCTGTCAAAGAGATTATCACCTAAGAAGATAAAAGAGCTATAATAAAAATAAAAGTTACTTACTCTTTTTAAAAACATCAGTATGCAGTATGAAATACTAAAGTACTAAATCTAAATTTTCCATATGTGAATATGGGGGGGGGGGGGGAACAGTATTTAAAAATAAAGTATACTGGCCACTTGGTGACACTCTTGTTCCATATTTTTCAGTATTATTTAATACTTTATTCTAAGGTTTATTCTACAGGGGAAAAAATTACTTAAAAAAAAAAAAACTCATTCTCTCTAAATCAATAACTCCTGATAAAGTATAACATGTTCCTTAAATACAAAGTGAAATAAATCCTAACATATTTTGAATTTCACAAACAAATGTGTTTTGTACAAACAGATAATCACTGGGTAAAAACAGAACCAAGAGTAGTAGGTAATGATACACTTGAAATGTAGACAAATTATCAGGTATGTGGCTCTATTAAATAAGAAAGTGGTAATTTTCAGAGCATGGGCAGGGGATGGGGGGTATTGTATGAGGATGACAGAAAACTTGACACATTCTCTTTTCCTCTGTTGACTGTTTCCAGTGACTCCACACTCCCATTAATAAAACATATTTGAATAAGAACTACTATATATATATATGTACATGTACACACACACACAATATATATATACACACATACACTGAATTTATAAAGTACATAATGTGGAACAATATGAAACATATAAAACAGATGTTCCACTGCCAGTAATAGACCTGTGGAAGATGGTGCGAAAGCAAGGAAGCCCAGGAATGATGGCAATCTGCAAAAGGAAGTGCTGAGCTGTGTAAGAAGAAAGACTGACAGGGTCAGAAGATTTACTATGTACTGGAATGTAGGCAAAATATCAAGGGTGCTAGTTTCAGGTCTGAGATCAGATTTCACCCTATTTACAAGCTAACGAGCTGTTACTACCTCGCGGATGCCTGCGGAAGACACAAAAGACTTAATTCGCCAGCATAGCAAACACCATAAGCACTGGCATGTTTGCGTGAGTTTCTCCAGGTTCCAAGTCCCACAGGGATGATCTGATATGAGCCCAGGTGTATGCACATGCACATGTGGTGGGTCTGGCTCACACCTGAGGAAACCTGGGAAATCCACTATTTTTACACCAAGCAATAAGCAAGCCTATGAACTGGGAGACTGGGATTGACGTATATACACTGCTATGTATAAAAAAGATAATCTATTATATAGCACAGGGCACTCTACTCTGTACTTGCTGGTGACCTACATGGGAAGGAAATTCAAAACAAAGGCAGCATATATGTATATATATGGCTGATTCACTTTGTTGGAACAGCGGAAACTGACACCACAGTGTAAAACAATTATACTCCAATTTAAAAAAAAAAAAGATAAGTAAAAATGGGGGGGGGAGTGGACTAGAATAGCCCAAGGCTTGTAAAAGGACGGGAAAGAAAGAAAAAAAAAAAGCAAGCCTGCTCTTTAACACAGAGGAAGACATTACCTTATCCTTCAAGACTGCTCACCACAAACCCAGCTCTGAGAAATAAGACAGATAAACAGCGATCAGGGCCTTGCTTTCTTGGCATAACTTGGTAAGATGTGTAGGAGTGCAAGAGACCCATGGAGGACTGTTTATCCCAACAACTGAAAGCCAGGATTCTCTCAATGATATAGAAGGGGAGTAAAATTAGGAAAAGATGAAGGGATACTGCCATGAAGTCAAATATGGAAATACTGTATAAAAATAAATACGGGTATAAAAGTGTGTATCCAGGTCTTATCTATAACAAACACTCTCCACTAAAGAGAACTTGTGTTCCTTAGAGAAACTGCTGATTTGAGGGCTGGGGCAGGGAAAGTATAAGAAGGACCTAGAACATCTTTCAGCAGAAAGTTAAGAAATAATCAAAAAATGAGGTAGATAAGTCAAAATAACTCAGATGATCTTAATTTGGCAATGAATTCATATATAACACCAAAAGCATTAGCAACAAAAGGAAAAGGTGATACATTAAATTTAATCAAATTTTAACATTTTGTACATCAAAAAAGGTCATGATTCACAAAGTGAAAAAACTATTTACGGAATGGTAGAAAATACTTACAAATTGTACATCTGAAAAGGATTTAATATCCAGAATACATAAAGAACTGCTAAAACTCAACAACAAAAAGACAAACAGCTCAACTTTTAAATGGACAAATAAAACTAAATAGACATTTCTTCAAAGAAGATACACACATGGCCAATAAACACATGAAACTAGTTGTTCATCATTACTAGTCGTTAGGGAAATGCAAATCAAAACCAGGAGATATCACTTCACACTTACCAGGATGGCAATAATAATAGTAATAATGGTGATGACTGATGATAATGATAGAAACATAATGAGTTGCTGGTGAGCATGCAGGAAAAACTTGGACTCTTGGACACTGCTGGCAGGAATGTAAAACAGTGCAGCTAATATGGAAAACAATTTGGTGGTTCCTCAAAAAGCTAAATAAAGCATTACTATATGACCCAGCAATTCCACTCCTGCATATGTAACCAAAAGAACTGAAAACAGAAACTCAAAACAGACACTCATATGTCAGTGTTCACTGCAGCATTATTCACAACAGCCAAAAGGTAGAAACAACCCAAAAGTTCATCAGAAGAAAAATGGAGAAACAAAATGTGGTATACACATACAAGGGAATATTATTCACCCATAAAAAGGGATGTGGTTCTGATATATGCTACAACATACAACAGACCTTGAAAATACTATGTCAAGTGACAGAAGACAGATAGAAAAGAACAAACATTGTATGAATGCAACTATACAAAATATCTAGAACAGGCAAATTCCTAAAAATAGAAACTAGAATGTTGGCTGCCAGGTGCTGGGGGTAAAGGAGAATAACAAGCTATTGCTTAAAGGGTACGCAGTTCTGTTTGGGATGATGAAAAGTTTTGGAAATAGTTGAGATGGTTGCACAACACTCTAAATATAATTAATGCCAATGAATTGTATACCTGAAAACTGTTACAATGGCATATTTTATGTCATGTATATTTTACCACAAAATATTTTTTAAAAGAACACACAGAAGCTACTTTGAAGGGATTTGATGGCCAAATTCGGGCATCAAAATAATGATACCAACAGATTATACCACACTGAACAAAAACAGGAATCTGCTGATACTGGGTAGGTCAAAAAGTTTTTTCAGGTTTTCCATATGATCTTCCAGAAAAATCCAAATGAACTTTTTGGCCAACCCAATATAAACAAAGTTTTGTTTCTTATTTAAAGAGGGTAGCAGAGAGAAAGAAAGCTCTTCCTCAAAACATGTCTACACAATATAGAAAGAAACATCTAATTATGAAATCACTCATTTAGAAGCATCTCATTACTAATTAATTCAGGCAAGAAACATCAATGGATACTAAAAGTAGGAAGGGAGTGAAATGGGATGTAGAATGGCATAATCACATAGTTTCAAAGTATCAAAACACTAACTTCAAGGAAGAAAGCTGAATTCACAGTGAAGAAATTTTGCAGATCCCAATCTTACTAAGACAACACCACCAAAAAAGGAAATCAACATTTGCAGTCTAACAAAACACAATAAAGACAGGATCACTTCAGAAACTGCAGCAGAAAAAAATAAAATGCATAACTTGGATCTAATCATGAACACCAGACAAACCTAAATTGAGAAATATTCTATAAAATGTCTGTCCTGTATTCATTTTGCCAAAAACAGCCATAAAAATCAAGGGAAGACTGAGGAACTGTTCCAGATTAAAAAAGTCTACAAAAATAGGACCTATGAGATCAAATTAGATCTTTTTGCTATAAAGTGCATTACTGGGGCACTGCTGGAGACAAAAACAAAAGTACTGACAAGTACGGGTCTCCAAATTGCTCAGAATTGTTTTCTTACAAAAATATACAACTACTCCTGTATGGTTTATGATGCAATCATTTTTTTCCCCCTACAACAATAGCTACTTTCCACTCACAAAGTCTTTTAGTAGGAACTCTTCAATGAGTCCATCTGATAGGGAACAACTTAAAGATAACCAGGAAGACGCCAGCCACTAAAAGCTGTAACTTCTGTGATAGCGTAAAATGTGAAATATTACTGAAGATGTCCAGACGTCAAGTGAAGGTGTTGAAATAGAAGCATTTTCTAGTTTACTATGCTGCTTCATTTTTCTTCATAAAAACTGCTTTGTTTTACACCTGTTTACTATCTATAATCTATACTAAAATGTAGGTTTCATGAAAGGAGTTTATTATCTCCAGAGGCTAGAAGAGTATCTGATATATACAAAGTACACAGTAAATACTTAACAAATGAATGAATATAACATATAAAATTAACTCTCTGTTCTGAAAAGAGAATATACCTTGCTTTTTTCCCCACCAGTTAACTTTTAAAATTATTTTTTAATCATTAAAAATATGTTTTTAAACGATTACTATGTAACAGGCATGGTAAAATATGTGTTGCATGTGTTGAATCATGTAATCCTTTTTTTTAATTGAAGTATAGTTGATTTACAATATTATGCTAGTTTCATGTATACAACATAATGATTCAGAATTTTTTCAGTTTATATTTCATTACAGGTTACTTTAAGATAACAGGTGTAATTTCCTGTACTATACAGTATACAGTTGTTGCTTATCTATTTTGTACACAGCAGTTTGTATCTGTGAATCCCATACCCCTAACCTATCCCTCTAACCTTCCCTCTCCTTTTTGGTAACCAGTTTGTTTTGCATATCTGTGAATCTGTTTCTGTATTACATACACAGCCACTTCTATTATTTGTTACATTCCACATATAAGTGACATAGTATTTGTCATTTATCCCTTATTTCACTTAGCATAATATTTTCTCAGTCCATCCACATTGCTGCAAATGGCAGTATTTCATTCTTTGTTACAGCTGAGTAATATTGTGTGTGTGTGTGTGTATACACCACATCTTCTTAATTCATTGTCTACTGATGGGCAAGGGGTTGCTTCCATGTCTTGGCTATTGTAAATAGTGCTTGTATGAGGTACATGCATATACCCAGAAAAAATCTGAAAACAATACACTTGTTTAATGTCCATGGTATAGATAAGAAAACTGATCAACTAATGATCAACAGGAACCACTCTGGTGGTTCAGTGGTTAAGACTCCATCCTTCCACTGTAAGGAGCATGGGTCTGATCCCTGGTCAGGAAACTAAAAGTCCCACATGCTGTGTGACATGGCTAAAAATGTTTTTTAATTTTAAAAAGTTTAAAAATAGAGAAATTAAAAAAAAAAAACCCACTACTGAATCAACGAATTTCAAACAACAGAATAAGAGTACAGGCAACATTCTCTGATCACAAATAACTAGGATTACTACATCAGAATCAGTATTAAATTACTATTAGTTACAATAGTGGTTAAAGGAAATTTTAAAACTATACTTGTTAATAGATAAGAAAAACAATTAAATGTCCAAGTTAAAATTTTAGATTTTTTAAATGAAGCGTATTTGTTTTAGGTTATTAGAAGGCAAACTGAAAACACCTATTAAAATTTAAAATATACATGCCCTTTGACCCAGAAACTCCACTTTTGGCAATCTATCCCATGGGTACCAAAGTACTGTTTCTTAAAGATATTATGTACTCAGATTTATTGCAATATTGTTTTGTACTGGAAACTGCATGAATATTCATCAACAGGTAAACAACTGAAATATCTGGTTTATCCACATAATGGAATATTACTTGGAAATTCAAAAAATGTTAAACCAAATAACTTGGAGGGATCTGCACAAGCCTCTAGAGAAAATCAACTTAGAAAGAAGTGTGTTTAAGTGTTAATTGCTCAGTTGTGTCTGACTCTTTGCAACCCCAGAGACTGGGGCCCACCAGGCTCCTCTGTCCATGGGATTTCCCAAGCAAGAATACTGGAGTGGGTTGGCATTTCCTACTCCAGGAGATCTTTCCGACCCAGGGATGGAACACGGGTCTCGTGCATTGCACGGTTCTCCTGCATTGCAGGCAGATTCTTTACCATCTGAGTCACCAGGGAAGCTGACCTCATTAACAAAAATCAAATACCCCAAGTGTCTGTGAATACAGACAAAATATTAGGTTGGTGCAAAAGTAACTGTGGTTTTGTGTTGTTGAAGTTTGCCATTTGATATTAGAATACACTCAAATAAATGTGGTTATGCTATAAATGATTTTAACATGCATTTCTTACTTTATGTTTTTTTGCTAATGACTTTATTACTTGCTGTTTATTTTAACTACGGAAATGATACTACACAAAAAGAAAATTTGAGCAATTTTCTTAGTTGAGTTCAGAACTAGTCAGAAAGCAGAGACGACTCACAACATCAACAATGCATCTGGCCAGGATGATTTAAGAAATTTTGCAAATGAGAGGAGAGCCTTGAAGATAATGAGTCCAGTGGCTGGCCATCACAAGTTGACAATGACCAACTAAGAGGAACATCAAAGCTGATCCTCTAAAACTACACAAGATGTTGTCCAAGAACTCAGTGTCAACCATTCTATGGTCATTTGGCATTGTAAGCATATGGTCATCGAAGCAAGTTGGAAAAGTGAAAAAGCTAGGTACGTGGGTACCTTGTGAGCTCACCAAAAATTTTTAAAAAACCATTTTGAAGTGTCATCTTCTCTTATTCTACACAATAACGACAAACCGTTTTTGGATTGGGACATACAACAAAAAGTAGATTGTATATGACAACCAGTGATGACCAGCTCAGTGACTGGACCAAGAAGAAGCTCCAAAGCACTTCCAAAAACCAAACTTGCACCAAAAAAGGTCATCATCACTGTCTGGTGGTCTGCTGCCCATCTGATCCGCCAAAGCTTTCTGAATCCTGGTGAAACCATTATATCTGAGAAGTATGCTCAGCAAATCAATGAGATGCATAGAAAACGGCAACGCCTGCATCCAGCTCTGGTCAACAGTAAGAGCCCTACTCT
Source organism: Bison bison bison (assembly GCF_000754665.1). Taxonomy (NCBI): domain Eukaryota; kingdom Metazoa; phylum Chordata; class Mammalia; order Artiodactyla; family Bovidae; genus Bison; species Bison bison. The sequence continues at coordinate 2,379,941 of NW_011495031.1, forward strand.
TCTCCACAACGCCACCTGATCGCACGTTGCACAACCAACACTTCAAAAGTTGAACAAATTGGGCTATGAGATTTTGTTTGCCTCATCTGCCATATTCACCTGATCTCTCACCAACCAAGTACCACGTCTTTAAGCATCTCCACAACTTTTTGCAGGGAAAACACTTCCATAACCATCAGGAGGCAGAAAATGCTTTCCAAGAGTCTGCTGAATCCCAAAGTATGGATTTTTATGCTACAGGAATAAATAAACTTATTTCTCATTGACAATAACATGTTGATTATAATGGTTTCTATTTTCCTTAATAAAGATGTGTTTGAGCCTAGATATAATGACTTAAAATTCACAGTCCAAAACCACAATTATATTTGCACCAACCTAACAGAACATATACCAAGCTACTAACACTGCTACAAAGATTGAGGAGTAACATATATAATTTTGTTTCATTTATGTAAAATTATCCACAGGTACAGGGGGGAAAATGCTAAAAAAAGAAAAGAAAGAATAAAGACAGAAATAGCTCAGGTGGTAAAGAATATGCCTGCCATGCAGGAGATGCAGGTTAGATTCCTGGATTGGGAAGATCTCCTAGAGATGGAAACGGCAACCCACTGCAGTATTCTTGCCTGGGAAATCCCATGGTCAGAGGAGCCTGGTGGTCTATAGTCCATGTGGTCACAAAGAGTAGGACATGACTGAGAGACTAAGCATAGTACCATACATAGTACACAGTACAATAATCCAAGAGCTGGTTCTTTGGGGAGAAATAAACCATTATAAACCATTAGTTAGCCTAATCAAAACTTGTATGTTTTTTTAAATTTTGATTTTTATATTTAGGTCTTTATTATATCAGATTATTTATGTTCACATGCCAGGGTTCCAATTTTATGTTTTTCTCTCCTGAATGGAGAGTAAGTTTCCCAGTACTATTTATTTAAAAGTTCATTCTTTCTGCATTTGATTTGTAATACTACTATTGCTATACCCTAAACTCCTAGACATATCTAGGTTTGCTTCCAGACTCCCTACTGTTTCACTGTTCACATTACTACAACTTTGTTCTGATACATGATCTATTGAGTGTTCACACCTTTTCAATACTATTTTTGTTATTTGGCCTCTTCCTGTTAATTTTAGAATCAGTTTACCAACTCCTAATTGCACTCATCTCACACGCTAGTAAAGTAATGCTCAAAATTCTCCAAGCCAGGCTTCAGCAATACGTGAACTGTGAACTTCCAGATGTTCAAGCTGGATGTAGAAAAGGCAGAGGAACCAGAGATCAAATTGCCAACATCCACTGGATCATCGAAAAAGCAATAGAGTTCCAGAAAAACATCTATTTCTGCTTTATTGACTATGCCAAAGCCTTTGACTTTGTGAATCACAATAAACTGTGGAAAATTCTGAAAGAGATGGGAATACCAGACCACCTGACCTGCCTCTTGAGAAACCTATATGCAGATCAGGAAGCAACAGGGAGAACTGGACATGGAACAACAGACTGGTTCCAAATAGGAAAAGAAGTACGTCAAGGCTGTATATTGTCACCCTGCTTATTTAACTTCTATGCAGAGTACATCATGAGAAATGCTGGACTGGAAGAAGCACAAGCTGGAATCAAGATTGCCGGGAGAAATATCAATAACCTCAGATATGCAGATGACACCACCCTTATGGCAGAAAGTGAAGAGGAACTCAAAAGCCTCTTGATGAAAGTGAAAGAGTTGAGTGAAAAAGTTGGCTTAAAGCTCAACATTCAGAAAACTAAGATCATGGCATCTCGTCCCATCACTGCATGGGAAATAGATGGAGAAACAGTGGAAACAGTGTCAGACTTTATTTTTTTGGGCTCCAAAATCACTGCAGATGGTGACTGCAGCCATGAAATTAAAAGACGCTTACTCCTTGGAAGGAAAGTTATGACCAACCCAGATAGCATATTCAAAAGCAGAGACATTACTTTGCCAACAAAGGTCCGTCTAGTCAAGGCTATGTATGGATGTGAGAGTTGAACTGTGAAGAAAGCTGAGCGCCAAAGAATTGATGCTTTTGAACTGTGGTGTTAGAGAAGATTCTTGAGAGTCCCTTGGACTGCAAGGAGATCCAACCAGTCCATTCTGAAGGAGATCAGTCCTGGGCGTTCTTTAGAAGGAATGATGCGAAAGCTGAAACTCCAGTACTTTGGCCATCTCATGCAAAGAGTTGACTCATTGGAAAAGACTCTGATGCTGGGAGGGATTGGGGACAGGAGGAAAAGGGGAAGACAGAGGATGAGATGGCTGGATGGCATCACCGACTCGATGGACGTCGGTTTGTGTGAACTCCGGGAGTTGGTGATGGACAGGGAGGCCTGGCGTGCTGCAATTCATGGGGTCGAAAAGAGTCGGACACAACTGAGTGACTGAACTGAACTGATGCAGCAAACAAACAAAAAACTGGAATTTAGACTGGAACTATATATTCACACCTGAATTTGAAGAGAACTGATACATTTGTGATGTCTGTCTCTTCCCATCCAATGATGTTGCATTGCTCCTTTTTTAATTGAGGACCTTAAAAATGTTCTTTAGAAATGACTTGTAATTTCATCCAACTAGGTCTCACACACTTTCATTAAATTTCATTTTTATTACTCCTTGATAGTTTTTATGCTATAGTGTTTTTAAATTACGTTGTCTAATTTATTCTGTTCATACTTGACTTTATTATACTGAACTTTGCTAATTTCCCAATAATTCTAATCGTTTATAGACTTGGATCTTCTGCATGGGTAATTATATAATCTGTAAATAAATTCTGTTTCTTTCATTGTAACCCTTAACCTTCATTTTCCTTGTCTCAGTTAGAGTGGGGCTGAAACCATTATTACCATGATGAATAGACGCAGTGAGAACAGGCATTATTGCTCTGCTCTGGTTTTAAGGCGAATGCCTCTAACTTTACCAGTCAGTATAGCAAATGCCTGTTTATTAAATACACAGAATTTTCTCTTCCTGGCTGAAGTTATATACTAAGTGTTAAATTTTATCAAAGTATTTTTCAACATCTGTTATCTCTGTTGCTTCTTTTGAGAGAAGCAGTCTGCCATGAACTCTGAACCCCGCCATAGGTATGAAACTGAAAGGCCTAACCATCCACTGCTACAGAAGAGTTTTTGTAACTGGTCAACAGATAGTTCAACAGGTCAAGCTGACCGCAGTTTAACTCCCATGTGACTGCTTACTCCCCAGGAAAGGACTGGCTTGCTTCCTGACTGCAACAAAAGCTATCTAGCTTAACTCTGGGTTTCTCAGTTACAGTGCATCCCACTGTGTGCAGAGCCACCAATCTGCCCATCACATCACCCTGTGGGACTTGGGGACAGGGACCCAACACTGCCATGCTGATGCTTCTGCTGACTACTGGGCTGTAACAACCGCCCACTGAATCCAGCTGTCTACTTCTAGCACCTGTGACGTTGTGGCAGTTACTCCTTGCCATTCTCCATGAGTTTGTGATTCTTCTCCAACAGGCTATAAGAGATCTTTAAAAGGATCCTTTACAACCTCCAACACTATCAAAGTCAAGTTATACAAGAAAGCAACTATCAACCCAGTTAAATCTATCTGTTCTTTTTTTCTAACTATTCTATCAAATGTCTCTATATAAGTAACCAAAGCTAACAATGATCGAGGTCCTTCCAAAATATGTTTTCCCAACAGAACTTAATTGATCAAAATAAAGCAACTAAGAGATGCTTTATAATAGAAGATAATTTGTAATGACTCAAATATTTTCAAGAAGGATACTTCTGGGAAAAAAATGCCTTACTTTCTAATTAAGTAAATAGATACCTTATAATCCACATGACTCATTAAGAACAATTTAATAAACAGAAAAGAATAAACAATAGTTTAAATATTTTTATTGTCTATTATGAAATGCCAAGAGATAAGAATGCTAGCTTACTAGTGCCATTAATAGTATATTACACAGTCACAAAAAGATTATAATACTAGCTGCTTCTGAAATTTTAAACCCTATTTAATATTTCATCTATGTGCCTTAAGGTGAGATTTCAATAGGAGACATTTCAATGAGGCAAACATCAAAGTAATTATATTATTATTTTTATCTTTTTACCTGTATTCAGGCTGTCGGCTTGCAGAATGATCATCTCTCGTCCACCTATAGCCAGATTCATCCTGTAACAGAAAAATGTTACTTAAAATATTCATTTACATTATTTTGGTCAAATAGAGTATCTATTTGTATCTAACAACATTACTGGAAACTAGTCTCAAAACCAAAATAATATGAGGGAAAAAATACTTTTCTAAGTTTCTCTGTGCTTCAAAGGCATGAGAAAGAAAACAAGATACAAGTCATCCATTTCAAACCACTAATTTGGTAGACTCAGAACCTGTGGTACTTATTTATCTCTATTAAAATACTTAAAAGTATTTCTTTGGTGGGCCCAAACAACTTTATTGTCAAAAACACATGCCATCATTCACAATAGAGAAAGTCTGTTCAAGAACAAAAGTTCAATTTAAATTCAAACACATATTTCTCAATCTTTCATTTTCTTTCTCTGTGAAGTTTGCTCAGCAATTTTCATCTTGAAGCCTAATGAGGAAACCGTCACTTTCCCAGTTTTCTTATTGGTTTCCTTTTCTCATCCTACCTCCCATTAAAAACTATAATTGGAAACAATATAATAAGAGATCAACACTATATTAGATAAACCATATTAGACCAAGATGTTTAAAATCTTGTTTAAAATTAAGGTAAGCTTAAAATTTTAAAAAGTAACACACTTTGTCCTCTGAAACAGACAAGTTGGAAGAGGTACATATGAAGGAACCACATAGTAATCCACACTCCATTACTTAACATTACACATACAACAAGGGACAATCAGTCCTCCATATCCACAGGTTCCACATTAGCAGATTCAACCAATCACATTTAAAAATATGGGGAAAGGGTGGAATTCAGAAAATTTCAAAAAGCAAAGCTTGAATTTGCCTCATGCTAGCAACTACTTACATAGCACCATGCTGTATTAAGTATCACAAATAATCTAGAGATGATTTAAAATACATGGAGGATGTACATAGGTTATATGTAAACACTATGCCTTTTTATGTAAGAGATTTGAGCATCCTTGGGATTTGGTATACTGGGGGTCCTGGAACCAATCCCCTGATATCAATGGACAACTGTAACATGTGCATTACCTACAATCAGAAACAATGATTCAGCTAAAATAAAAATATTATCTTCATTGTCCTCTTTAGCATCACATACCATACTTACAGAAGTAAAATGCATTCATCATTTTTCTTCCCAACATTAAACTGAAGAAAAAAGTCAACAGCTATAATATCACATTGGATCTAGTAAGTAGTTTGCTTTATATTAACTGAAGTCTAGGTAAGAATTAGTATCATGAGAATCCTAAGGATCTCAAGTGGGTTTATTTGTTTGAAGAATATTACATGAGAAAATGTGTAAAGAATGAACAATTCAATTTATAACAATAAGAGTAAAAAATACTATCAAGGCACTATTACGTTTCAAATACAGTTTAGTCCACTGAATCCAAAATTCCCTGTCTACACTAAGCAGCCACAGGGTTTTCATGAGGTAACAACTGTTTAACCAAAGGCTAAACTGTTTCTCCTTCAGACTACCTGAAAGAATGACTCTGGTGGCAAAATTCAGTATTTCTAAAATAAAGATAATGCATAATGTTTACTTTTCAATATTGAACCCTTCCTCCTAAAGGAAAAGCATGACATTTAAAAGTGAACAAAATAAAAATGAATTCTATTGAGACGTAAGAAAGCTTTCATCAAATTTTATTTAAGCAATGACTGAATATCTCATTAATTACGATATTGCATGGTAGGAAAGGGGAAAAAGCAGAAAATATAGGAAAATGGTTCAGCAGAAGAATGATGTAAACATGCAAGCTATGTCAAAGGAAGTGCATCAAGGAATAGTTCAATCAAGTTCAATAACAGATTACTGCAACATTAAATATGTTTCTAGATTATTAAAGATGATTAAGAAAAGAACATAATAAAGCAATAGTAGCTAAGATTTTTAAAATGCTTATTATAGGAAAGGCAATGTTTGCAGAGCTTTCTGAGGTAAGAAGTAGACTTTATTAATAATTATAACAAAATGAGACTGAGTGTCAACACTTAACCCAACCTCACCCACAGCATTTCATCATGATGAAAATAACGTAATTTTAACTGGGCACATTCAGTAACAGAAGATAACTACATGCTGATCACTTGAAAGTGAAAGTGAAAGTCACTCAGTTGTGTCCGACTCTTTGCGACCCCATTGACTATACATTCCATGGAATTCTCCAGGCCAGAATACTGGAGTGGGTCGCCTTTCCCTTCTCCAGGGGATCGTCCAACCCAGGGATCGATCCCAGGTCTCCCGCACTGCAGGCGGATTCTTACTGAATACAAAAGCAATAGGTAAGATTACCTTTATCTGGTTCTACAAACCCTCGCCAACTGAGGGAATAAAAAAGCAGGCGAGTTGGAATCAATGTTATTAAATCTAAGACAGAGCTATCTAGAGCGCTTACCCACTTTGTCCAGCACCCCAAGATTCTTGACTACCAGTTCCCATTTGACAGGTCCAGCAGGCAATTCAACAGAGCATCAAGCAGGAAGTGTTTATTCAACTGCCTCCATGGCCAGTCACATAAATTCCAAAAATTACATGATTCTTAAACTTATAAAAAACAACAATTAGTACATGGGGGAAATTTACATACTCCTCTGTGAGGTGGACCACTTCTTCGATCATGAGAAAAACTGCGGCCCTCGTCACAGTCTCGGTAATCAACATGACTGTAATATCTATTGTAGCTTCCTTCACCAGGTCTGTCTAGCAGTGGTGGTTTCTTTGGCACAACATTAACTACTCTACGGTAGCCATCCTAAAACAGACAAAAAGAAATACATAAAAATCACTAACTTCGCTATTTGGTTTTGGAAACGTTTTTTTAAAAGCATAGGAGTTATCCTTAATCAAATAGAGTAAATGTATAAACAAACAAAAATGCATTAATGAAATAACATGAATAATAACTAATAGTAAGGTCTTCACATGAATTAAAGGAAATGAAACTGTTCAATGAGAAAGCCAGGTGTTTAAAAGTAACATGCAGCAATGCAAAAAACCAATCATAAGTAAAAGAAAAAATACAACATTATTAATAAAAAATAAACCATGAAAAGGAGAATGTCACAGTAGCTCTAATCCCTAGTTGTCCAGGTATTTTAGAAGTAAAATCATTTAAGATAGCACACATCTTTTGTTCACTGTGTCTGAAGTTTACTGTCCAGAAAAAAATAAAAGATTTTTATACATAACCAACAGCAAATAAGGAGATAATACTGAGCTAGAAAGATCTAGAGGATACATTTTGCTATTTCTAAAACAGCACATAAGAGAAGAGCCTGTGACATCATAAGTTTGGAAGCAAAATAAAACTCGATATAAAAGCTGAACTAATTTTCAAAGTAATATGTTAATGTTTTAAAGTTTAGCTGAATGGATTCTTAGTGGGAGTTGGGAAACTGAATAGAGGGAAAATAACACCTATCTTAGACTAGAAGCTGCTGTAAAATAAAAATGATTATCAACAAGAAGAACCAGAGAGCTACAGAACATGCATCTCTAAATAATCTGGTCTTGAACACTCATGCTATGTCTATCAATATCAGATGAGGCCTATGTGAAAGAAATTGGCAGGCTACCCAAGTGTAAGATATGATCACTATGAATTAACTAATTCGACAAAATGAAAAACTCATAATGCCTAATGTTTGGGAGTGGTAATTTTACTATTTAAGTCTCAGTTTCATTATCTGAACAATGACATTAATAACAGTAACTACATCATGAAGTTGTGAGGACTAAAGAAAAACCAGACTGTAAAACACTTAGTACAGCAGGATACACTAAGTACACAAAAAATGTTTGCTATTATGATTACTATTTTTGCAAGTCTAAGTGAAACACTAAATTCCTCAAAATGGCTACTTCCTTAAATTGCTTCTTATCATTAATAACTACAACTATTCAATAACTATTAAATAGCTATAAAATAGCTATTTAAATATATTAAAAAATATTTTAGTAGCTATTAAATAACTACACCAATGCCAAATTTCCCAATGAGTAGGAAATTTGTCAGTGTGCCACAAAGAAACAGTTAATATCCATTTCAGAGTTAAAATGACCTATGTAATTTTTTACCATGGGGATATAAGGTGGTTTCCTTTAGTATGTAACATACTAAATTGTAATATATATTCTGTATGATCACATAAAATATAGTACACAAATGAATTTAGTGACTTTTTCTTCTTAACACTATCTTTCATAGAGATTTCAATTAAATCTAAGCAAATACTGAGCTTAAAAAAAACTGTCACTAAGCCAAAATTTACAGCATCTTCTAATTCAAAATTTGTTGCACATAAAATTCAAACCACTGACTTCTCCAATTGTGGGAAACCATAAAATTCAATTACACAATACCCATTTGTTCCTACCAAATAATAAATGAAAATAATCAATCCAAAGTTGTTAATAAGCAAAAGAAAAAATCTGCTAATGATAGCTCTTGTATCTAGCAATGAAGATGAAACTGCCATTTCCTTTATGTTTTGAGAAAGTGTACAAATATATACATTATACCATCCCTCTGGTGGTGTTGCACTGAGTAATTCTCACAAACACACAGGATTACGAGAGCCACAAGGAGAAAAACCTGAGTGCTTATTTACCTGTAATTTATCTTGTAATCTTTAAGAGCAGTAAAGCAAGACAACGACCAGAACTCATAAAGACGCTACCTCCTGGAGGTCTAGAGGAAATCACATGAGAGTCCTAAAGAAAGGTCTTTGAAGAGAAGGGGGATTGTTCTGCATGCAGAACAGTGTCCTCCTAATGCTGACATGTCAGCTAGATCCGTTAACTCAAGAGCAGGAGAAAGACCAAGCAAGGAAGACAGAATGAGTAAGATTAAATTCCAAGAGACATTTCTGAGAAAGCAGTAAAACATGGTTCCCATAAATCCCCTCTTCTTGTTTTAATGAATGTTTCTTTGATCTTCTTGTCAGAAGAACAGTGTTAGCATCGCCTCAGTGCAGGTGAGTCAAGAAAACAAGGCAATCAATGTTCTAAACATAAGAAAACATACTATCACAGTCTGTGATCGAGTCCAAAGAGCACGCTGATTTTCACCGAGCCATAAAAGTGCAGCTTCCAAAGCTGCAAGTCGAGATAAACTCATGTGATCAATTTCCACTGTTCAGTAAAATCAGAAGTTATATTAGTCTGTACTTGGCAGTTTTTAAGGAAATAGAAAGGGCTGCTGTAATAGCAGCTGCCATGGTAACAGCCATTATGGAAACTATTAGAGTACCTAAAAGACGTTTTTTACCCCAAACTAGATTGGATTGAGCTAGGTGAGAATCACCACACCAGGGTTAATTTAATAGAAAGGGTAAAGTTATAAGCAAGTGCAAAGATGTATGGTCTGGTAGTGCAGATATTAACATGGGCATTCATGTCTGTAAAGTTCCAAACAAAATGATTACTGTTAAAGATTTGAAGGCCCTGTTGCAAAACCTGTGAAAAAAAAGGACGTGCAAGATGATGCCACATGAGGATCTTAGTAGGAGAGTATTGTAATGGTGCTGGTGCAAATTTTAAATGGAGTACAAGTTTTGTAAATCCGGGATTCCATAAAGGATCAGATTTATTATAGTGAAAGAGAAAAGACCAAATCTGATCATGCCAAGTTCTGTTACTGTCTTGAACCAATAATCCTTGGAGACCCCAATTTTCTATTGTATAATTATTGATCATGAGAGCTGTGTGGAAAAATTGTGAGATCTGCAAACATGCCAATTAAATCCATCAAACAGTCACATATCAATCCACGCATGAATACATAATGGGATTAATGGTTTAGGGTGAGACATTCCAGACGCTGTTTCCTTGGAAACCAAAAGTAAAAACAAAGGTCTGATGTTTAATGGTAACAATTCGAGATCGTTTTGGGGGGTTTTATTATATTATTCATATACCACTGAGTGCTGGTATAAGCACATATCTGTGCATTTGTTCAGTTAGTTATGCAGAAGGGTAGATGTGAACCATTAATGGTCCAAGGAGAATCTAAGGTATTGCATAGGTAAAAGAGATGGGAGGAGAAAGCCATTGTCCCCTAGTAATGGTAGAATCATTGGTAGAAATAGGAATTTCTGGATCTTCCCATGGGACAACAGACAACAAAGGGGGGTTCATGAAGTGAGCCCAGTATGTATAGTTATTGTTAAGTAGCACACAAGCAGGAACCCAGGTGAAAAACAGAAGTAAAAAACTAACCTGAAAGAGCCATACCTTATGGGCAGAGTTAGCAGTTACAATGGCTAAAAGGGAAAGCAATATATTTTCAGGAGTAATAGGTGTGCCACTATTAACAACAGCTATTTCAGCTCTTAAAGTAAGACGTTTAATATCACCCCACATAATGTCAGCGGCTGGAGAATGATTGGTTATTTCTCAGTCTTTTTGGAAGAGGCATGCCAGGAAGAGTCATCTGGGTGGTCAATAGATGAAACTCCAGTAATGGATCCTTAAGTCCTTGGTGCCAACTCATGATAAAGTTTCACACAATGGGCAGGGATACAAAGTGGACCCGATGGAGACAAAACAGCAGCATATTCCCTTCCCCATGTTACTAATTTAACAGGTCCTTGCCAAATAGGAGAGAGGGTGGTTGTTTAAAAAGTACCAGAGGGAATTCTTATGAATGTGGAGTAGCAAAATGTCTAGTAACAGCAGCTGATTGTGAAGAATTTTTGGAAACTGACAAGTGATTAGGAGTGAATAATGGTTTTTCCAGTGGTCATGTATGGATGTGAGAGTTGGACTGTGAAGAAAGCTGAGCACCGAAGAATTGATGCTTTTGAACTGTGGTGTTGGAGAAGACTCTTGAGAGTCCCTTGGACTGCAAGGAGATCCAACCAGTCCATTCTAAAGGAGATCAGCCCTTGGTGTTCTTTGGAAGAAATGATGCTAAAGCTGAAACTCCAGTACTTTGGCCACCTTATGTGAAGAGTTGACTCACTGGAAAAGACTCTGATGCTGGGAGGGATTAGGTGCAGGAGGAAAAGGGGACGCCAGAGGATGAGATGGCTGAATGGCATCACCGACTCAATGGACTTGAGTTTGAGTGAACTCCGGGAGTTGGTGAGGGACAGGGAGGCCTGGCGTGCTATGATTCATGAGGTTGCAGAGAGTCGGACACGACTGAGCGACTGAACTGAACTGAAGGCAATATATAATCATTCCCTGCTGCTGCTGCTGCTGCTGCTAAGTCGCTTCAGTCGTGTCCAACTCTGTGGGACCCCACAGACGGCAGCCCATCAGGCTCCCCTGTCCCTGGGATGCTCCAGGCAAGAACACTGGAGTGGGTTGCCATTTCCTTCTCCAATGCATGTAAGTGAAAAGTGAAAGTGAAGTCACTCACTAGTGTCCAACTCTTCACGACCCCATGGACTGCAGCCTTCCAGGCTCCTCCATCCATGGGATTTTCCAGGCAAGAGTACTGGAGTGGGGTGCCATCGCCTTCTCCAATCATTCCCTAGGAGGGATTAATTCTTTCCTTTTCAGTTTATTTAAAATTAATTTCAGTAGCCCATTCATGCATTCAATAATGCCTGTCCAGTAAGGTTGTGAGGAATACCTGTGATGTGTTTAATATCCTATAGACGAAAGAAATCCCTAAGTTTGTGTGATGTATATGCTGCAGCATTAGCAGTTTTAGTGGCTTGAGGGTGTCCTAGAATAGTAAAACATTCAAGGTGAGCTTGCACATGATGTGCTTATTCTCCATGCTGTGTGGTAGCCCATAAAAAGCCTGAAAAAGTATCGACAGTTACATGCACAAAGTGAAATGGTTTAAATGGAGGATAATGAGTCACATCCATCTACCATAACTCATTAGAACAAAGACCACAAGGGTTATAATGCCAGCTTCTGGGAGAGAAGGAGTTAATAACTGACATGTGGGACAGGTACTAATAATCTTTTGGCTTCCTGTATGGTTAGAGCAAATTGTTTATGTAGCGCCTTGGCACTCTGGTGGAAGAACTGATGTGACTGAAAGGCAGCAGTAAACGATGATCCTATAAGGTGAAGACATGAGTCAGCTTGTTGATTTCCGAAAGTGAGAGCTCCGAAAATTGTCTATGTCCTCCAATATGAGCTATGAAAAAACGATGATGTTGTTTAGTTAAAAGAGTTTGAACAGAAACAAAGAGGGAAAGTAATGGTTTATCCATTGAAGTATTTTAAATAGAATCAGGCACTTGTTGAATGATATTAACAACATAAAAGGAATCTGTTAAGAGAGTAAAGTTTGCAAGGTTTGCAATGCAAGCAAGACAGCAGCTAATTCAGAATGTTGTAGGGAAGTTTGGGGGCTGGTAAAGATCTTTATCCATCCTGATGTTTCCTTCCAGGTCACTATCCCTCAAGTTTTGACTGCCATCTGTATAGTGGGTAAGGAAGTTAGGAACAGGATTTCTAGAGACAAGAGGATGTAAAGAAAAGGGCACTAATTGTAAAAGAGAAGTTATTTTATCCATCAGTAAGTTGTAAATAATTCCCCTGTAAAATCTGATATGGCGATTTGAAATTGTTCATTAGTTTGATATAATGATTCCACGTTTTCTTTAGATATTCCCACAAAATTGTTTGTGGATCTGAGCCAGTAAGGCAACAGAGGCCTAAGTGTCCTTGCTGTAATAGATGTAGTCTCTCCTGTAAGCAGGGAAGAATAATATATTTTGGTTGATTAGGATCATGTAGCCATTCAATGTTTTTTATCTCTTTAGGTAAGATGTGGGCAAATATTGCTGTAGGAGTATGTTTGATAGAAAGAAGAATCAGTGAAAAAGGATGTGAAGAAACATACAGTCAAGAAAATGTTTAACATAAGCAGCACTGAATTGTGGTAATAAAGCATAATGTTGAGGAGAAAAACAGCAGGGTGAGTGAGGTAGGATCTTCATTTCCCTGTAATAATTGAAAGAAAGTGAACGTGAAAGTCGCTCAGTTGTGTCCGACTCTCTGTGACCCCATGGACTATACAGTCCATGGGATTCTCTAGGCCAGAATATTGGAGTGGGTGGCCTTTCACTTCTCCAGCGTATCTTCCCAACCCAGGGATCGAACCCAGGTCTCCCACACTGCAGGAGATTTTTTACCAGCTGAGCCACAAGGGAAAGGAAGCTCTGCAATATGTTGGGATGCCTAACGTAGGTCGTATACAATTTAAGTGACTCAAGAATTGCTGTAAAGAAAGAAGTGTTAATGGTTCTGGAACCTTGAAGGAAAATTGTAAAAGAGTAATTGCTTTTTGTAAAATTTGAAAACCAAGATATTTCCATGGGGGCATATGTTGGATTTTCTCTGGAGCTATTATTAACCCCTGTGAATTCAAATATGTCTGCAAGGAAGAGAGAATTTCTGCTAATTTTTGTGGTGAAGAGTGTGCTAAAAGAATATCATCCATATAATGATAAATACAGGCATCAGGAAATTGTTGTCATAACAGGTACAGACTTAGATCTACAAATCTTTGACACATGGTAGGGCTATTCTTCATACCCTGAGGTAAGTATTTCCACTGATATCATTGTAAAGGATGATGATTATTTATATTAGGAACTAAAACTGTAAATTTCTGTTTATCTTCAGAATGTAAAGGTATGGTAGAAAAAAAAATTTTAAGATCTATAATTATTAGTGTGATCATCTGGAATTAGAGAGGGGTTTGGAATAGCTGGTTGTAATGAACCCATCGGCTGCATTTGAGCATTATTTACTCTTAAATAATGAATTAAATGCCATCTTCCTGATTTTGGGGGGATAATAAAGATGGGAGTATTTTAAGGAAGGTTCTCTATGTCCTGCATCTAATTATTCTTTAACCAATTGTTCTATAAGCCCAATTTCTTCTTTAGTCATAGGTCACTGCTCTATCCAGATCCAGGGGGTGGGGGTGGGGGAGGGTTCATCAATCTAGATGATTTGTAATGGTATATAATAGCAGTGGCCCTGAGGATAAATTTGTCTGTAGTTTTAGTTGATATTGTTATAATATATCTCACCCCCATAAAGCTGTAGGAATATTCATGATGTAAGGACAGATAATAGCTACATGCCCTTCTGAATCTGTACAGATTTTTGGAAAGGTGCTTTGATATGGTTCTTGGAATCCCCCAACAACTAACATCTGTCCATGGACGCTTTTTAAAGGCCAGATGGAAGGCCATTCTTGTTTTGTGATAATAGCTATATAAGTTCCTAATCTATTAAACCCTTGAATGAAAGGTCTTGAATTTTTAGAGTTTATGTGGGGTGGTTAGTCAATTAGCATTGTCTAGTAAGCCACATTCGAAGATCCAAAGCCTCCTTTCCTAATTTCTTTCTCTGCTGAGGGTACAAAATAAGGCAAGAGTAACAGCTGTGCAAGTTTTGTCCCTTTCTCTACTGTATGATAAGTATGTGAGAGCCATAATTTGAATACTGCCTGAGTAAACAGAATCAATTACCCTTGGTAAAATATGAATACCTTTCATAGTTATGCTGGACCGGCCTAAAATAATTCCAACGGTGTCTTCAGATAAAGGGCCATAAACTTCTGTAGGAATACATTTAACTTCTTCGACACTATGAACAGAGGTTAGCAATATTGTACAGGAGGTGGTGATCAAAACCATCCCCGAGAAAAAGAAATGCAAAAAGGCAAAATGGTTGTCAGAGGAGGCCTTACAAATAGCTGAGAAAAGAAGAGAAGTAAAAGACAAAGGAGAAAAGGAAAGAAAAGAAAAGAAAAAGAGTTCCAAAAATAGCAAGGAGAGATAAGAAAGCCTGCCTAAGTGATCAATGCAAAGAAATAGAGGAAAACGATAGACTAGAAAAGACTAGAGATTGTTTCAAGAAAATTAGAGATACCAAGGAACATTTCATGCAAAGATGGGCACAATTAAAGACAGAAACGGTATGGACCTAACAGGAACAGAAGATATTAAGAAGAGGTGGCAAAAACACACAGAAGAACTATACAAAAAAGGTCTTAATGAAACATATAACCACAATGGTGTGATCACTCACCTAGAGCCAGATATCCTGGAGTCCAAAGTCAAGTGGGCCTTAGGAAGCATCACTATGAACAAAGCTAGTAGAGGTGATGGAATCCCAGAAGAGCAACTTAAAATCCTAAACAATGATGCTGTTAAAGTGCTATACTCAATATTCCAGCAAATTTGAAAAACTCAGCAGTGGCCACAGGACTGGAAAAGGTCAGTTTTCATTCCAATCCCAAAGAAGGCAATGCCAAAGAACGTTCAAACTACCGCACAATTGCACTCATCTCACACGCTAGCAAACTCATGCTCAAAGTTCTCCAACTTAGGCTTCAACAGTACGTGAACCGAAAACTTCCAGATGTGTAAGCTGGATTTAGAAAAGGCAGAGGAACCAGAGATCAAACTGCCAACATCCACTGGATCACAGAAAAGCAAGACAGTTCCAGAAAAACATCTGCATCACTGACTACACTAACGCCTTTGACTGTGTAGATCACAACAAACTGTGGAAAATTCTAAAAGACAAGGGAATACGAGACCACTTCACTTGCCTCCTGAGAAACCTGTATGTAGGTCAAGAAGCAACAGCTAGAACCAGACATGGAACAACGAACTGGTTCCAAATTGGGAAAGGAGTACGTTAAGGCTGTATATTGTCACCCTGCTTATTTAACTTATATGCAGAATACATCATGCAAAATGCTGGGCAGGATGAAGCATAAGCCGGAATGGAGGGAAAAATATCAATTATCTTAGATATGTAGATGACACTACCCTTATGGCAGAAAGTTAAGAGGACCTAAAGAGCCTCTTGATGAAAGTGAATGAGGAGAGTGAAAAAGCTGGCTTAAAACTCAACATTCAGAAAACTAAGATCACGTCATTCAGTTCAGTTCAGTTCAGTTGCTCAGTCGTGTCTGACTCTTTGCAACCCCATGAATTGCAGCACGCCAGGCCTCCCTATCCATCACCAACTCCCGGAGTTCACCCAGACTCACGTCCATCGAGTCAGTGATGCCATCCAGCCATCTCATCCTCTGTCGTCCCCTTCTCCTCCTGCCCCCAATCCCTCCCAGTATCAGAGTCTTTTCCAATAAGTCAACTCTTCGCATGAGGTGGCCAAAGTACTGGAGTTTCAGCTTCAGCATCATTCCTTCCAAAGAAATCCCAGGGCTGATCTCCTTCAGAATGGACTGGTTGGATCTCCTTGCAGTCCAAAGGACTCTCAAGAGTCTTCTCCAACACC